>NC_065579.1:137747925-138063104 GCF_024542745.1 Macaca thibetana thibetana | reverse complement strand
TAACAATTACATAGCATCTCCCTTTTTTCCCCCTGGCTGCTAGGAAGCTCATAGTCAAATTTGATGCTACTCATAGATTCTAAGTCATCTCTACTATTATGCTTCATATTTCTTTTCTCACTTTTTCCTTTTCCTGAATTTGCTATTCCTATTAATCTTATTATACTCCTTATTGTAGGATCCTCCAAAGCTCTTTTGAGAAATAAATAGGGTATACATGAACAAAAATTTTTTAGTTAATTGTTGTTCCTGTGAGGCTGATGCTTTTCTGCCAGGCCTCACAGCTGTGGCAGTACCTGACTCTACTGTTTTGCCACTTCTATGTCTTTGGGTTTAGCAGATGGACCAGGCCCAGGCACATAAGAGACACTCATTCAGTGCTTGATTATGTTTACTTTGTTTTGTTCATCTTTGCTTCTTTGGATTGGAAAGGGTCATGAATTGAGAGACTTAGTTAAATTTAAAATGAAGGAAGGGGCACTTTACATAAGAATCGTAAACTGGCAGCTTGGATGAGGGCTGTCACAGCCCGTGGAAGTGTTTCATTTGCCTTTTTGTTTGGTCTGTTCAGTGTTTTAAGCGGTGACATAGCAAAGCAGAATTTACGCTTGATTGTAAAACAAGCACTGTAAGCTTATCACCTTTCACTCCTTTGGATTTGACATTCTGTGTTACTTCCTTGCCCTTGTCGTTGTTTGCATTTGAGACACTTGCTTTGTGGTTATTAACCCATTTCACTAGGAGGTAATAAATTTATACCTCTAATTCAGAAATAGGTTCTGAATTAAAGGAAATGTCCAATATTGAAGCAATTCCAGATCCACCCTGAGTACCTATTTTGCTTTCTCTTTGTAAGCTCTGACATTAGATTTTTAATGGAAAACTGTCTAGTGCTGAAAGTCTAACTTTGAATGCATTAACCTCTGCAAGTGCATTATACCTTGACTTCTAAAAAGAGGCAACTTTCTAAGGGTGTATTTCAAGTGTCCTTAATATCCAAGACATAAAATGGCATCATATGTGTGTATGTGTTTGCATGTGCTTACTGTGTGTTAGGGGAGTGGACTGAATGTTCTCTAAGGTCCTTCCAGTGCTGGGGAGTTCCCATGAGACCTTGAAACAGCCTCTGTAGCTCTCTGGGCCTCAGTTTTCTTTTTTTTCTGCGAGCCTTTGACAGCATGGATGCCAAGTCTTTGCCAGTTATGAACTTTTGTAGAACTGTCATTGCGTTGAAATTTAATTAATCTTCAAAAAGGTATGGTCTATCAGGACAGTGAAAAGGCAACGGGATAAAATATTTACAAATATTTTACCTATTTAAAATATTTTATTTTAAATAGATTATTTAAAATTATTTAACTATTTATAAAGATATGTATAAATCACATATCTGATAAGGGATTAGTATCAGGGACATATAACTAACTTACAACTCAACAACAAAAAGACAAATTACCCAATTAAAAAATGGTCAAAGTTCCTGAATAGCTATTTCTCCGTAGGAGATCCACAAATGGCCAGTAAGGGTGTGAACAGATGCCCGATGTTATTAGTCACTGAGGAAATAAAAATCAAAACTGCAATGAGATGGTACTTCACACTCACTGGGATGGTCATAATAAAAAAAGGTAAATCACAAGTGATGGTGAGTATGTGGAGAAACTGGAACCCTAATACATTGCTGACTAAAATGTAAAATGGTATAGCCTGCTGTGGAAAACAATTTGGCAATTCCTCAATAAGTTAAACACAAACTTATTATGTGACCTAGCAATTTCACTCCTAAGCATATACCCCCAAAGAATTGATAACAGATGTTCAAACAAAAACTTGCACACTATTGTTTATGACAGCACTATTAATAGTAGTCAAGAGGTAGAAATAACCTACATCTATCAGCTGATGAGTAGATAAACAAAAGGTGATCTAGAATAAATGACTGGTTCATTTTACAACATGGATGAACCTTGAAAACATTTTGCTAAGTGAAAGAAGCCATATACAAAAGGCCATATATTGTATGATTTCATTTATTGGAATATCCAGAATAGACAAATTAATAGAGAGAAAAATCAGATTAGTAGTCGCCAGAGACTGAGGAGAAGCGGGAATGGGGAGTGGCTACAATGAGTATGGATTCTCCTTTTGGGGTGATAAACAATTCTGGGACTAGACAGTAGTGATGGTGGCACTGCATTGTGTACGTATTAAATGCCCACTGAATTGTCTACTTTAAAATGGTTAAAATGGTAAATTTTATGTTGCATGTATTTTACCACATTCATACACAAACCTTTTCCAGGCTACGATAAGGCATGGCCATTTTTGTTTCAACAGGATTTGTATAGATGGATATGGGTGTATTTTTAAAAATATATAGGCTATTATGAGTTTAACACCATGGCTGCCCATGGCGTGATCTGCAGATCAGCAGCATTTCCATCACCTGGGAGCTTGTTAGAAATGTAAGTTCTTGGATCCCTCCCCAAACCTAGTGAGTCAGATTTTCTGGAGGTGGGCTCAGCGATCTCTGCTTTAACAAGCTCTCCAGGCACTTCGTATGCACACCAGTGCCAAGTTTGAGGAGTATTTCTTTACAATTCACTAGGCCATTGGTTCTCAGCTTTCAGTGTGAGTGAGAATCAACTGGAGAGTTTGTTACACAGGCAGGTTCTTGAGTCCAGAGACTATGATTCCTTACATGTGGATGATGTTCAGAAACCTGCATTTCAACAGGCATCAAATGCAGGTGGTCCAAGGACCAGTTTCTAAAATGCAGAAATAATGAAGAGAATTGATTTTTCAAGCTTTATTGCGCATGAGTAAAAACTGGAAAGTTTGCTAAAATTGCAGGTTTCTGGGACCTGCCTCAAGATGTTCTGCTTCAATAGGTCTAAGATGAAGCCTGAAAGCTTATCTTTTAACCAATCACCTCAGTTAATTCTGAGGTCAAGAGACTATGTTTTAAAAACCACTGCCCCAGACATGAAGCTCTCTGAGGACAGAGGACAGCTTTCAAATAATCTTGCTAGATTAGAGCTATGGCCTCAATCTGATAAAATGGAATTCACTGGAATGGTTTGCATGTTCAGGACTTGAGCCCAGATCAATTACATCAGTAAAAAATCCAGAAGATGTGACCTAACTGCAGTTCACGTGAAAGATACAAAGCAAAAAGAATCCCTCTGTGGTTGTATTCAATGTTATATACTGAGAAAGCTAAGACAGACTTAGGCTTACTTAATAGAAGTGTTGTATCTAAATATTTGGCATTCAAACTGTACACAGAATATCTTTAATTCTAGATGTCACACACTGGAGTGGAAAGTGAAACTAACATTTATTGAGGTGACTACACATTTATCTTATTTATTAAACTATTTTATTCCATTGAATGCTCACATCCTGTGACATAATCTTTAAACGATTATACCCATTTTAAAGATAAGCAAAATTGAGGCTGCCATGAAGGAGAAGTAATTTGCCCACTGATTTTCTACTTTTCTCCAGAGTACCTTGACATCTCTTTTGCCACCGGCACCAAGAGCCTATGTGCTGGGAGCACAGTACAGTCAAAAGTACAGTCAAAGGGGATTGGTTCCAGGGCCATTGCAGATACCAAAAACTGCTGCTGCTCAAGTCCTTTATGTAAAATAGCATATTTGCCTGTAACCTGGGTATGTTCTCCCATGTACTATAGATTACTTACAATACCTAATACAATGTAAATGCTACATAGTTTCTATTTTATTTATTTAATGTATTTTACAATTTGTATTATTTGTACATTTTTTGGAGAATATTTTTGATTTGGTCGAATCCGCAGACGTGGAACTCACACATACAGAGTGCTATAATCCCACTCTAGCAAAATGTCCCAATGCCCCACTGTAAGCCTTGTCATATTGGGAGGTCACCCTTTGTAACATGGGAACCAAGCTGCACAGCTTCTGAGTTCAACGTTTCCTTGTGGAACGATTCCAGCCCAGTGCTGGGATGACATACTGTTTGCTTTGCGTCTCTGGTATGTGCCTGGTGTAATATTTACCAACTGGTCCGCTCTGTCCACAGAGCGGCCGTGAGACTGTCTGTATTTGCTTCACTCAGTTTCCTGGCTGGGCCCGTTTCCGTGGCAACGGCCTTTCCTGTCAGCAGCCTTGAAGGAAGGTATAAAAGAGCACACTGTTAGGAATTGCTGGCTGGGGCCCAGTGGGGTTTGGTTTTCCTCCTGGATCCTTAACAAGGAAAGAGGAGTAAGTTCTTCTCTTAAGCGTTGCCATTTGCTTTTCCTGTGCCCTGAAAACTATCTTTTCAGCTTTGTGTGTTACATCAGCCAGGAAGGTTACCCTATGTGATCTGGTGGGAGTTGGGGATGTTGGGGGATGGGGGAGTAGGCATTTCCCCACAAAGGACTGTAATTGAATCCTGTGATGTTTTTGTAGTGCAATCATCTGATTTTGACTTGTTAATTATTTTCTCTTCTCTTAAATACCTCTCCCACATTTTCCTTCTCTGCTTTGTTCAGACCTAAACATTCCTGACTTAGGAAGCTTAATGTCCCCCAGAGTGCCCTCCCCAACTATTGCTTTACCCCACCAGCCTGCACCCACTGAAGGTGTTCCTAAACCTGCAGCGGACTGAATTGCTCCTTTGCTCTGGAACTTCTGGTGACTCCCTGTTGCTACCAGAGGAGCCCCAAGACCCCTATGATGGAATCCGATGCCCTCATGCTTGAGTGAGCCCAGCACTGCCCAGTGGAGATGATTGTCAGCCGTATATATCATCTTAAATTTTCTAGCAGCCACACTAACAAAGCCAAAACAAATTAGTGAAATTAATTTTAATAATATATTTTATTTAGCTCAGTATAACCCAAATATTATTTCAAAAGCCAAACAATGTAAAAATATTAATGAGGTATTTTACTTTATTTGTTCCCACTGAGTCTTAAAAATCGGTGTGTATTTTACATCCACAGCACATCTCAGTTCAGAGCAGCACATCGCAAGTGCTCAGGGTCCTGTGGCTCTGTATCTAGCCCCTGCCTACCCCTCCCACCTCTTCCTGCTCCACCTTCCCAAACCCTACAAGTTTCCCAGTTCCTCACATGCATGAAAATTTTGCCATAGTGTGACCTTCTGCTGCCCTTTTGCTCCATGCTGTGCTCTTGCACTCCTCGTTCCTGTTGCCTGGCTGCCCTTCTGTACTTGAACTTTTATTCATCTTTTAAACCCATGTTTAACGTATTTTTTTCCTTCCCTCTTTTATCCATCCAGTAGAACCTTGTGTGTGTCTCAGATATAACACTAAGTATGTTGTATTCTGATTATTCGCTTAGAGGCCTCCTCTACCATAGGGAGCAGTTGTAAAGGCAAGGGCATGTTTTGGTCACGTTTGTGACTCCTGGTAAATGTTTGAATGAATGAACGAGGGAATGAGGGCATGGAAAACTACTTTGGTGCTGATGTTGGGATGTTCCAGTTTCTCTTCTGCTGGAACATTCATGCTTCATCCCAAACTACTGTTGTCCCTCTACTTTTGGTGTTTCACTGGCAGAGTTTGAACTTAGTTGAGCTTTCTACGTGTCTTCATGTGCTGTTTTTCTTTTTTCTATCTACATTCTCACCCACTTTCTGTAGCAGACAATATATACACTCAGATCTTTATCCAATGCCAAATGACATTGAGAAGCTAAATATATTGATTTTAAACCACACACAACACTCCCACTCCCACTCCTCCAAATGAAGTGCAACCTATACAATAAATGTCAAAAGGAAAAAAACAAATCCAAACCAAAACCTTCTGCTGTTTGTGGCAATCCAGGTTACTGTTCTGCACTACTGGCTATTATAATTTGCTGTTGTAAAATCCAGGAGTAATTATATTAGAATAATGGAGTTTAATGAACTAAAGAAATGCCCTGGGTGGCCGGCCACCATGACTCACGCTTGTAATCCCAGCACTTTGGGAGGCCGAGGCGGGCAGATCATGGGGTCAGGAGATCGGGACCATCCTGGCTAACACGGTGAAACCCGTCTCTACTAAAAATACAAAGAATTAGCCAGGCATGGTGGCATGCGCCTGTAGTCTCAGCTACTGGGAAGGCTGAGGCGGGAGAATGGCGTGAACCCTAGAGGCGGAGGTTGCAGTGAGCCGAGATCACGCCACTGCACTCCAGCCTGGGCGACAGAGCGAGACTCGTCTCAAAAAAAAAGAAAAAAAAAAAAAAGAAAAGAAAAGAAAAAAAGAAACGCCCTCGCCTGCCTTTGAGCCTACTGCTGTGGTGTTTCTGTAATGGTGGTAGCGGGTCACATCCCTGGGATGGATGTCATGGTATAGATGAAAGAGCCCAGATGGAAAGTCAGAGAGTCCTGGCTTCAATCCTAGGTCAGCTGCTTCCTAGCTGCGTGGACCTGAGTAGGTAACAACCTCTCGGGCCCTCAGTGCTCCCACCTGTGAAATGGGGATAGTGGTGGTCCTGCCCTCTGAACATGTTCTGAGAATTAACTAAGATGCTGTATATTTGAGATGCAGGCGCCAGGACACCAGAGATGTGGCGTCTCCTTTGGTGATAGTTATAAAAGTCAGTCCTGCTTTACCTAGAGTGATCTGCATGCCACATTCCTTAGCTTTAAGACTTTTCCAGGGCTGAGTCCAGAAATTCTTTGGGATCAAGATTCCGTGGCTTCATTTCTCAGTTTCTAACGGGTTTTGTGTTTGGTGACATCTAGTGGTTGAATGAGGTTGTTGTCAAACTGAGTGCAAAGCCTCAAGTTTTCCCTCCCTTCTCTCCACCTTCCCCAACCCTGGGGTCTCATTCCTGAAAAACTGCCTCCTTTATCTGTCTCCCTTCACTTTGCCTCCATGTGTCTGTGGCTCCATCTCTCTCTGGAGTCAGGCAGCATTCCAGCTCCAGCACTCCTCAGCAGTGCAACCTGAATGGCCCCATCCCCCATTTCCTCCCCTTTGGATGAGCACCACTTGGTGACTAGAGTAAGAAAGTGAGGCTGATGGCTCCCACTGTATCTCCTGTCTCATCAAAGTGTTTGTTTGCCTATGTTGACTAAAGAAAAAAGAATTGAGTCTTTTATTTAATTTTTTTTTTCTTGAGGTGGAGTCTTGCTCTGTTGCCCAGGCTGGAGTGCAGTGGTGCCATCTTGGCTCACCACAGCCTCCACCTCCCAGGTTCAAGTGATTCTCCTGCCCAGCCTCCTGAATAGCTGGGTCTACAGGCATGCACCACCACACCCATGCCAAGCTAATTTTTGTATCTTTTTTTTTTTTTTGGAGAGATGAGGTTTTGCCATATTGGCCAGACTGGTCTCGAACTCCTTACCTCAAGTGATCTGCCCGCCCCAGCCTCCCAAAGTGCTGGGATTACAGGCTTGCTTGAGACACCTCACCTGGCCACCTTAAACAATTAAAGTTAGTTCTATTTAGAAATCTTGCTGAGGACTATAGACAGAGGCCTACAGGCTGGGAACAGCACTGACAGAGCTGCTGCGGCAATGCAGTATTTCCATTCACAGTTTATATACAGGTGGTGAAGATTCAGGAAGTTCAAAATCACATCAAAGTTTGGGTGCAAGAGTGCATCTGATTACAGACTACAGAGGCATAATCAGGACCACCACCACCCAGATGTTATCTTACATACAGGGCAAGGCAAGGATCACATCATTCATCTTTTAAGGAATACAATGACTCAGGCAAGAGACGTAGGAGGCCGCGTGCTGTAGCCTGTTTAGTCTTGAGAGCATCTTTCTGGAGAGCTGCATGTCATCACAGAGTCAGGGGCTTTGTGAAATTCTGCTCACAAACAAAAGGCAGCAAACTTGACTTCTTAAGTTTGGTGCTTTATCTTACACCTGGAACTCCATGACTATCTTCCCCTCTGCCTGGCAAAGTCATTCCTGGAACCTTGCCACCCACAAGCCAGCGACTCTGTGAGTCCGCCCTGCCCTGATCAGACCCAGTCAGGCCCTTGTTCCTCTTGTGCCTCCGGACACTTCTTATTTCTCTTTAACTCCTTTTTATTCCCCTCATTTAATCAACACTGCTTACCAAAAACCCATTACATATCAGGCACCTTTACACTGGATTTTAGAGTCATGTATTCACATGCCTGTGTTCCCCAGTGAACAGTAAAATCTTCAGCTCTCCCTTCTTCCCCGTGTCCTCACTTTCTCTTTTATATTTCAGGTGCCAATGCACAACTGGCACACAGTATGTTCTAAACAATTATCGTTAATACCCTTTTTTCCAGTGTGAAACTCAAGAGTCATAAATGTGGAAAATGGCAGCCCCCTTGACCTTTGAGCAGATGAATGCATTTGGCCACTTAGAACTGGACTAGTACCCTTCAAATTATACCCCAGGTAGCAATGCATTTGACCAAAATTCATAAAGCATACAAATCTATGGCTAGTTCAACTTAACATGAAATAGCAAAAGAAGCAACCAGATAATTGGATGAAGTGTGCAATGAAATTTTTTGAGGGGGTTAAAACTCAGGAGAATAGAAAGTTATAGTATACACTTTAACCATTTCATCTCCCTGCTTTAAAAAACATTAAGCTCAGCCAGGCGCAGTGGCTCATGCCTGTAATCCCAGCACTTTGGGAGGCCAAGGCAGGCAGATCACCTAAGGTCGGGAGTTCCAGACCAACCTGGCCAACATGTTGAAACCCCCTCTCTACTAAAAATATAAAAATTAGCTGGGTGTGGTGGCGCATGCCAGTAATCCCAGCTACTTGGGAGGGTGAGACAGGAGAATCGCTTGAACCCGGGAGGTGGAGGTTGCAGTGAGCTGAGATAGTGCCATTGCACTCCAGCCTGGGCAACAGAGTGAAACTCTGTCTCTCAAAAAAGCAAACAAACAAAACAACAACAACAACAAAAAATAAACTCGCATTTGCAAAATACAGTGATTTTTAATTTTTCGACTGTACCTCAGTTGTAAAACAAAAAACCCCAAAATAACAAGAACCAGGAATCTCTCAGCTGTGTGTCACTTACAGTCTGTGTGTCCTAAATCAGTATATATTATTTTATTGTAAAGCACACACAAGTAGAAATTGAAGAATAATGAGAAAAAGTAAACATAAAAAAGAGCTGAATGTTTTTCTCCTATACCTCAGGGGATCATCCCAGTCCTTCTCTTGGGCCATGTTGTCTCACTTTGAGAAGCACTTATTCTAAAAGGTCTGACTTTCAGTCCTGGTTGAGACAATAAATTCACAGTATTGAAGGTCTGTCTCCTCTTAGAAGTTGTGCATTTTACTGACAGACTTTTAATTTAAGTCCAAAGGAATGAATTTATAATGATAAAATTTCAGACACAGGAAGGGGGCTGGAAAACCTCAGACAGAAGAAGCTTTCCTTTTTCATTAATTCTACAAGGTTTATTGAATCCTTCCTATGTACTAGGCTCTGGACTAGGCACCAAGAATATTGCATGAACAAACATCCAAGCCTGCTTTTCTGTTGGTAGACTGGCAAACACCAGTTTCTGATCGGCCTTGTTCTCAGGAGTCATCACACTTGGTCATGAGTTCTTCAACGAAAACCCTGGAATCACTTGTTTTTACATTTTCTCCATTCCTCACTCAGTGAAATATCTCTCGGGGGTGTCACAAATGCACTTTTCTCAAGATGCTTCTCAGAATTAAAAGATCATTGGAGACATGATGAAAGGGTGAATGGCTCGCTCAGAATTTAGTGGGGTTGCCAGACCATGACACAGATGTCCCCTAAGCCATCTGGGAGACTTCAAAAACATTCTGGGTTAGTCTTCTGGGGACTTCGTGTCCCATTTATTGTGCAGAAGGAACAAGCTGTGGCCTCTGTCAGTGTTTTTACTGGGTCCTTGAGGAGCTCTCTGTGCTGATCTGATGTGTTATGGTTAGGACTGCACCGAGGGGCAGGCTGAGGAATCTCCATGACTTGGTGCAGAACTTGAGCCACCTGGCAAAAATCTGGCCGAAGTGCCACAGTTCGAATTGTTTTTGGTAACAGAAATTAGAAGAGCAATAGAGAGTGAAGAATTCCTTTGGGCATAGATAGTCATTCCTCTTTGGAAATGAAACTTTGTTAGTTACTATAAATGGCCTAAAAATTAAAGAGCTGTGTGTGTGTGTGCGTGTGTGTGTGTGTGTGTACGTGCTTGCTTGCACCTGCAAGTGTGTCTGGTTATGGGGCCATCTGGGAGGCAGTGTAGGACACTTTATTATTATTATTTTTTGAGACCAAGTCTTGCTCTCTTGCCCAGGCTGGAGTGCAGTGGCGCGATCTCAGCTCACTGCAAGCTGCGCCTCCCAGGTTCACGCCATTCTCCTGCCTCAGCCTCCTGAGTAGCTGGGACTACAGGCGCCCACCACCACGCCTAGCTAATTTTTTGTATTCTTAGTAGAGACGGGGTTTCACCGTGTTAGCCAGGATGGTCTCGATCTCCTGACCTCATGATCTGCCCGCCTCGGCCTCCCAAAGTGCTGGGATTACAGGCATGAGCCAAACCGCGCCCGGCCAGGACACTTTTTAAGAACCCAGAATTGCATTCAGTCCTGGCTCCACCAATCATCATCATAACATGATGATTACATAAGGCATTTGGTACCCCAATTTCTCCATCTGTAAAATGGGGCTAGCTTTGTCAGGTTTTGTAGGTTTGCAGATTTGTTGTAAAGATCAAGCAATCTTATCTAGTGATTGTACAATTGATGTTTTAAGATCTCATAATTCAAATGCATCTTCCAAGCAACAGTGTTAAAGTAGTTTGCTAGGGCTGCTCTACAAAGTACCAGAAACTGAGTGGCTTCAACAATACAAATGTATTGTCCCCCTGGTCTGGAGGCTGGAAGTCTGAGATCAAAGTGCATGCAGAGCCAAACTCCCTCTGAAGGTGCTAGAGAAGGGTCTCTTCCAGGCTTTTCTCTGAGCTTCTGGTAGCTCCTCAGTTTTTGGCAGCAGAACTCCAATCTTCACATCACGTTCTTCGTGTGTGTGTCTGTGTGTGCATGTGTCTTCACTTGAAGTTATTTTTATATGAACACAAGTCATATTGGAGTAGAGGCCCTCCTCTACTTCAGTGTGACCTCATTTTAACTAATTGCATCCAATGATTTTATTTCCAAATCCGGTCAGACTCTGAGATACTGGGGATTAGGACTTCAATATAGGAATTTTGAGGGGACACGATTTAACCCATAACAAGTGTCTTACTATGATAACTCATAATAATTTTTTCTTTTGAATTAATGACATGTCTTATAAGTTATGGCACCTCAAAGTCAGCAAAAGACAGTGGATTAATCCCTATGAAGCTCTTAGTCCAACACCTGCCGTATAGTGAACACTCAATGAATGATAATAATTGTTACTAACATGATAGTGAGCATGTTCTCTGTACCTCAGTTTTGTTGTCTGTAAGGGGGGAACAAGAATACCCTCTTGGTAGAATTCTTGCTGCGCTTGAAGGAGGCATTGTGTTTGCTTGTGGCCAGCACTTGCTCTCATATTTAGGCACTTAGCAATCCCTTTCCTTTCTTGTTTCACAGTGTCTAGCCCAGGATGCAGTCTAAGTCCACAATGCTTGGCATATTTTTAGCAGTTAATAACTCTATGTTGGGTGAATGAATGGTGAACGAGGTGATTGTAGTGGTTGAGTTTCTTTGGTTGAAATAACAGAAATCCAAATTAAAATAGCTTAGTCAAAGAGGGGACTTCACTGGCTGATGAAACTAAACTACAGCAAGGGTGGGGATGGGACTAGCTTTGTGACAATTGGGACCAGGCACTCAGAGGCTGGCAGGGTTTCCTTGTTCTTCATCTCTCTGTTTCTCTTTGTCTGCACGATGGCTTGAATTTCTCTTCCCAGGTGCGATTCCTTCCACATGGTGTGGCCGTGGCTGCCTGCAGACTTCTACCCTCATCCTGAGAGCTTACCAGACAGAGTGGAGGGCTTCTAGATTCCTCTAGAAAAGTGTCAAGGAAGGACTCTGATTGGCCTGAGGGGACTGGATAAAAGCTCCTCATCTCCTCCACCCAAATCCATGTAGACTGAGACATTACAATTAATTCTTCCAAAAACATAGTACAGTGATGGCCATTGGGAAAATATAGTGTGGACACCCACCTTAGCCAGTGCTACCTACAGCAGTGAGGATTGAAAAATTGAAGCTACGAGATATCATAAGGCAATACTGGTCGCTAATAGCCATTATGTGCTTATTTGCTTATTCAACAACTTTATTAAGTGCTTGCCCCTTCCCAGGCTTTCATCCAGGGCCATTATATGCATTATTTAATCAAGCCTTACAATCCTGTCGGGTGGGTAGAGTAATAGTGAACTAGCGAGGTGACCCAGGTGTAGGGAGTTAAAATACCTTGTACCAGGTGACCCTGATAGCAAATGGCAGCGCTAGGCACTCATCCAGCTAAGTCTTTGGAAGATTTGGACCATGGCTTCACCACCTGTGATCTCTGTGACCTTGATCCCTCAGTTTTCTTATTTTTCTCACTAGTAAAATGAGGATTATCATAGGACCTATATGATAGGTTGCAAAAATTGACTGAGATAATACGTGTACAGGGCTTGTCATAGAGTGTAGCCCATAGTAAGAGCCAGATTTATATATCACCTATTGTTGTTGTGTTTTGGTTGTTGTTGTTAGTACTTTACTATTATGTATTCTCCAAATCCCTGCGCTTCTCTCTGTGCTTAAAAGTGTTACATGTAATAGCAGAGAGGCAAGGGGTATGAGACTTGCAGAGGAAAATATTATTCAGAAGGAGGTGGTCAGGGAAGACTTCCTGGGTTTCATGGTCTGAATGTTCATGTCCCCTGTAAATTCATATATGGAAACCTCCAAGGTGATGATATTAGGAGGCGAGGTCTTTGACAGGTGATTAGGTCATGAGGGCTGACCTATAATAAGTGGTGTTAGTGCCCTTATAAAAGAGGCCTGAGAGAGACCCATCACCCTTCCATCTTGTGAGGACAGAGCGGGAAGGTGCCATCTATGAATGAGAAAGCCCTCACCAGACATTGAATCTGCCAACGCCTTGACCTTGGACTTGCCAACCTCTAGAACTGTGAGAAATATATTTCTGTGGTGTATAGGCCACCCAGTGTATGGCGTTTTGTTATAGCAGCCTGAATAGACGAAGACACTAAAGGAGGAGATAGTCCAGCTTCTCTGTTCTGAAAAACCAGGAGATGACTTGAGTTTCCTCTCTGCTGCCAAGATTAGTGGCACTTGATTGCCTGGGCAGGAAGGGGCTATGGTTGATCTGACATTTACTTTATTCTCCTTCCAAGGAGGCTGATGCTATGGGTCTGAGGCTCTAGGATTCAGGACTCTCATGTTTTTGCTGGGAGCTCCACTTCCTTCTTCACTCTGAGGCATTGGTGGGGAAAGGGGCCCTCTACTTTGCCCCACTGGGCTACCTTTCAGTTAATGTTGGTGAATCTTAGCACCCCTGTCTGTATGTATTTAGTCGTGGGCCTGAATTGTTCCTCCTGAAGCCAGTACTGTCTGGAAAACAGTGGAAGCAGCAGTGACTACAGAGCCTGCAAAAGCTACTCAGCAAACAGGACACAACCTCACTTGCTGGCCAAGAATTCAAGTCACCCTGAAGCCACACAGACCCTAAGATGCCCATAGTCTCAGCTTTCTGCATCCTCAGCAGCTTTCTCAGTCGGCTCCCCTACCTCGTCCCCTTCCCATTCCACGCCCAGGCTCACCATCTGCGTTCCCTTCCCTTCTTCCCTCCCTGCCTTCTTTCTCCCTTCTACTCTCCCTTATCTCTCTTGCTTCTCTATCTCCATCTTTATTCACTTTCTTTCCTCTCTTCCACCTTCCCTTCCTTTCTCCCTCTCATCCCTTTTCTGGCAAAAGATGAGTTGGGGATCAATTGTTGCATTCTTAATGGCAGGATTATTCAATTATTAAGAGGCAAATGAAAGCTACCAGGTCTCCTCTCCACTGCCCCACTGCTAGGAGATTTATTATGTACCATCTGAACTCTGCTGCATGCATACTTGTGGCTCAGTAAGTGGGCACAGAAACAGCCCTCCACTCTGTCCTGTGAGCTCGTGCATCACAACGACCTCTGCTTTTAGACGCTTCAACAACCATTTTGTATGGAAGGATCAATGAGGTAGCAGCTAAAATGTCCAATCAGACAAGAAAGACCAGTAGATAAAGTTGGGAGAGAGACACGACCCAGTGGGATTCCAGACACAAGGCACTGTCAGGATACTGAGCTCACGAGATTCTTGTACTAAGTTGACTGGAGACGGAGGTCTGTATCATTGTATTTCCGGCCGATATCATACCCTGAACACTACTCATCTAATCAGTGAGAAACTATTTCTAACATCTCATCTGCTAATTAATGGTCCTCTAGAGCATATTTAAATAGAGATGTTTGAAATGCTTCAGGTGGCAGCTTCTGGAGATTGAACTCCTGATTAGAGACCATCAGATGTTAAACAAACCTCCCTGGGGTGTGGATTCCTGACTAGGGAAATTCCAATGTTAATAAGCTGTCCAAAGGTGTAGATTAAAGGTAAGTTGAATACTTACATATCTATATCTATAGCTAGTATTCTCTCTGTTTCTCATCTGTGTTTATAACCAGTACTTTAAAGTAATTTAAAATATCTACCTTATCCTCATCCTCATTGCTCACGTGGTAGAACTTTGTAAGTACAACCTCATGTCTATAAGACATAGCATATTTCTGTTTTCTTTGCTTTTTTCACTATTAACTTTACTCAGATGTCACCAGTTTCTAGGTTCATGCTTTTGTTCTGTTCTAGGATCTAATTCAGTCAACCTCAATGCATTTAGCTAGTGTATCTCCCTAATCTCTGGTCAGTCTGTCTGTTTTCCATGACTTTGACCGTTTTAAAGAACACTGATCAGGTGTCTTGAGGCATGTCCCTCAATTTGGTTTGGTTTGATATTTTCTCATGATTAGACCAGGGTTATGGACTTTTGGATAGAATATTACAGAGGTGAAATCTTCTCATCACTTCAAATCAGGAGATACAAGAGAGGACTTGTTGAAAGTAGTGTTTGCCAGGTTTCTATTTCCCCCATTCCAGGCTCTTTTCTTTGGAGGAGCATCTGAGAGTTGAGTCCACACTCAATGGGAGGAGGGCGATGTTTTACCTCTTCCTCCTGGAGGGGAAGCTATCTACTTATATGATTAGTGATTATTCTACAGAGGATGATTTATCCCTTCTTCCCATTTATTGACTTATTTCATTGCTTATATCAGTATGGACTCATATATTTATTTTATACTTTGGATTGTAATGCAGTACCATGCTATTTATTTATGTTTTGTTCAAATTGTTCCAGGTTTGGCCATTGGAAGCTCTTTCAGATTGGCTCTAGTATTAGTTCCCTATTGCTGTTGTAACAAATTACTGTAAACTTCATGGCTTAATACAAGACAGATTTATTATCTCACAGTTCTGGAGGCTCGAAGTCCAAAGTCTCATTGGGCTAAAATCAAGGTGCTGGCTGGGCTGCAATCCCTTCTGGAGGCTCTAGTTGAGAACCCCTATATTTGCCTTTTCCAACTTCTAGAGGCTTCCCCCAACATTTCCTGGCTCATGATCCCCTTTCATCTTCAAAGCCAGAAATTCTGTCACTCAGTCCTCTGCTTCCATCTCTGACTCTGACCTCCCTGCTTTTCTCTTTTACTTATTAGGATGCTTGTGATTACATTCTCCCCACCCCCTACCCCAGATCACCCAGGCAGTGTCCCTGTTTTAGTCAGCTCAGGTTGCATGGCAGACATAACAAAATATCACAAATAGGGTGGCTTAAACAACAGAAATTTATTTCTTACAGTTCTGGAGGCTGAGAAATCCAAGATCAAGGTGCTGTTTGATTTATTCCCAGTAAGGGCTCTTCTCCTCACCTGCAGATGGCTGCCTTCTCAGTGTGTCCTCACATGGCAGAGAGAAAGTGCCAGTGAGCTGTCTGGTGTCTCTTAGTATAATAACATGAGTCCTCTCAGATTAGGGCCCCTACTCTTATGACCTTATTTAATCTTAATTATCTCCTTTATGCCCTATCTCCAAATGTAGTCCCATTGGGGATTAAGGCTTCTATGTATGCATTTGGGCTGGGGAGGCACAATTCTGTCTATAGCACTTCTCATCTTGAGATCTGTAACTTAGTTGTGTCTGCAAATTCCCTTTGCCATGTAGGGTAACACAATCACAGGTTCTGGGGACTGCAGGGTGACCACCTCTGGGGGCTATTATTCTGCTGCTGTAGCTCCTGTGTCCTTTTGGTACACTCCCATCAAATTTCATATTGTGTTTAATTAATTTAAATTAATCTTCATGCTCCCAGAACACAGGGTACTAGTACATTCCATCTCATGATTATTGCAGCTCCTCTCTCTGGGGTCTTCCTAAGGTCCTGAGTATCAGGAGGGTCTTAGACAGCTCCTCAGGACCTGCAAAGCCTTGGTCCACTGATTACTCTGAGATGGCCCAGTGTTTTAGCTCACCATGTCCATTGATGTCTGGTGTCTCTGATGTCAAGCCTGGGGCTGGGCCTAGAACTTGGGGTCCCACTGGTGTCCTACCGGCCCAACGTGCTGCTACTCTTGGGAACCTCTGCCAGTCTTCCTTCCATCTTTCTCCCTACCCTTAAGACAGAATGTTCACTTCTCCCTTCCCCCTCAGGGGCGTCTAATATAATCATGACAATTAAGTTATGTTTTACAGTGTACAGGAAGAGCTGTTGACATTAAGCTAGGTCTGGTTTCTTAAAAATTCTCCAAGTCAAGGAAATACATGTGGTCCATGGGTGGGCAGAGAAAAAATAAGTGAAGAAAAAAACATAATATCTCAATAAATTGTCTTGTTACATTGCATTAGGGAAAGCTTTTGGAAAATAAACTAAATAAAGGAAAAGTCCACTTGGAGAATGGGCGTTTTCCTACCCTGACTAAGCACTATCAGCTGTGAAGGGTATTATGAAGGTCAATACCAGGTGGGTTTGTTCTAAAAATTGAACCCAGGATTGTTTTAATCAGTAATAATAAGATACAAGATGCTGAAATGATCATTATGAGGGAGTAATTTATACTTACAGACCCCTGGAAGCAGCAGGCAAGTATGTCATGCAGGCCCACATGGGGATATACCAGGGCCAGTCAGGAGACAGAGGGAGGGAAGGGGAGAGCATGGCCCAGAGCCTGTATTGGGGTTTTCATGGGAAGGGATGGGTGAGGCAGGGTAGGTACCCTGAGTAAATTTAGGACTGAATGATTTGAATAATTTTGGTGGTCTCTGGGCTGTAGGAGTGGTCTTTAGTTGTCCAGAACTTGGCCCTGGGGTGATTTAGGGTAGGGGAATGTTAGAAATACTGGTGTCTGAGAGTTTGATAAAGGAGATGATTGAGGGATATGGATTTGAAACTGATTGGTTTGCATGAGAAAAACGTACTCACAGAGGAGTCATTTTCTATGCCTCATAATTAGCTGTCCCTAGAGAGGCAGCCACTCCAAGAGCAGGGCCCCAAATATCAGAATCCCAAGATAACAAAAAATGTAGTCAATACGGGGGTCCGCCAGTTAAGGGGTCAGCGGGCTGTGGCCGTAATGAAGGAGGCGGATGCATGAGTTTTCTCCTAAGTGGGGTGCTGGGTTTTTCCCAGGAAGATACTTTCGCGCCCTCCTGTTTAGATGTTGAGTACTTGTAAAACTTTTGTGTCTGCAAAGCTTTTCTTCATGAATGGGATGTTTGTCTTCTGGTACTAAGTTATCTTTGAGGTGGGATGGGGTAGGGGCACCCACCAACATGTTGACGATTCTAATAAACCAAACTCTCTCTGCTCTCGTCCTCCTGAATGTAGAGGGTGGGTGATGCATGGAATCTCCACAGGCAGAGTTTCAAAGGACACAGGTCTGCCTGTGAATGGCAATAAAGTGAACAGATGAGCTCTGTCTTGTCTATGTGTATTCCCCTATGGCTCTCACTGCCTTAAGCTTACACCAGCCAACTGCTAAGGGAGGCTGGTTTTACTTGAGTTTTCTTAGGGTACAAGTTTTTATTTGGGGATTAGAGGGAAGTGTAGTGGGGGGAGGTGCTGCAAGGCAGGAAAGGCAGTCAGTAAGACCTGAGGGCTGAGGGATCTCAGTGTGTAAATACCCTGAGGCTCCGGAGATGAATAGCTCTAGTGACTACGGGCTAGACTAGGCAGAAGTCACAAATACACCTTGAAATGTCTGTTGCTTAACACAGAAAAAAGGGATTTCTTGCTCGCACAGAGTATGAAGCAGGTTGGATGGCCTTCCTCCAGCAAGCAGCCTTGCCACTTGGAGCATGCAGCCCCCAAGGCAGATAGCCAAGGCAGAGAAAGAGATGGAGGAGGTGCACTGGCTTTGTAGAGGAGCACACAGATATTGGAGCATTGGAATATCTGTTATGCTTGGTAGCTGGCGAGAGATGGCCAAGGAAATTAGATCCAGACATGTCAGACTTCAGAGAAAAGGTTCAATAATTCCCTGCTCGGGATCATGTGGGGCACTTTGTAGAACACTGGATTTCCCAATTCCATCTCAGATTTGCTGAATTATCAGGTTGAACCATATGAAATTGTCATTTAGGAACTTAAACATGGTTATGTATGGACCATTTCATAGGATTCAGTCTAAGCAGCCTCTCTTGGGAGTGGGAACCTCGTTAATAAGCCTCCCAGGTAATTCTTATGCTCCATGTAGATGGAAGCTCCCTGCCTTGAAGTCCAAATTCTTATGCATTGTGTGCCACCACCTCTCTTGGGAGGGACAATGATGAGCACAAGAAAAGGCAGGTGCCCTGTCTCTGTGTCGCCAAGGGCTATTTCTTCATTACCTCCCTGCTTCCTGTACTTCTTTAACATTTTAAAAAGAAAGCCTTGGCTGGGCACGGTGGCTCACACCCGTAATTCCAGCACTTTGAGAGGCCGAGGCAGGTGAATTTCTTGAGGCCAGGAGTTTGAGACTAGCTTGGTTAACATGGTGAAATCCCGTCTCTGCTAAATACACAAAAATTAGCCAGGTGGGGTGGCAGGCACCTGTAATCCCAGCTACTCAGGAGGCTGAGACAAGACAATCGCTTGAACCCAGGAGGCAGAGGTTACAGTGAACCGAGATGGTGCCACTGCATTCCACCCTGGGCGATAGAGCAAGACTCCATTTCAAAAAAGAAAAGTAAATACGTAAGAAGGAAGCCTTTTTCCTTTTAATCATTATTTCTTATATGTCCTCTTGGCCCTTGGAGAAACCCAGGTCATGGAATTTAGGCACTTTTGCCTTCACTGGTCCCTTCCATAAATAAATAAATAAATGCCCGTATAAAAAAATGTGGGCAGAGAAACTCCCAGGCTCTCTGGTGGGAAAACATGCCCCATCTCCATGTAGCTAAGCCCTTGACAGAGTTAAGTCGTCTTGTGGAGTGATTGTTTGGCTAGATGCTGAGGAATTACAAACCTTCAAAGACCTTGTTTGCAGGCTGGGGTACCACTTCTCCTCAAGGCATCTTTGAAATGCAAACTTGTTCTCTCAGCAGACTCCACACATCTCAGCCTTTAAGATAAATGCTTCAAACGGGCAGCAAACCCACTTGAGTTTGGTGCCTGGCTTTCCGACAGATTAATTATATTGATTGCTGGCTGTTTGTTTGCCTTCATGGCCATCTCTCCCATGTTGGATCCCATTTGCTTTTTCCAACCATCGAGCAATTGGGGATCTGCTTGAATTAAACATTGACTCAACACACTGGTGTGTGAGAGGTGATTGGAACCTGTCTGATTTTACAGGAGTGGCCCTTGTGTGGCAAGAATGGAATTCCAAACCCCTTTCCTTTCCGATGGGTTTTGGGGTTCCTGTGGGGTCAGGAGTCCTGATGCATCCTTGAAATGAGCGGATATCCAAGTTAGCAGGGCAGAGAAAGGGATGCGGCAAAACGAATCCACACCTGCTGTAGTTGAATTTGCTCAGGGCAGCTGAGACCCATGGTCCTGAGTCTCCAGTCATGCCCCTTATGCACCAGCAGTGTGGCTTTGCTTTGAGGGGGTCCTTTGCTTCTTTCCATGTCTACATTCTTATCTGCAAAATGATCATGGTAACAGTGACTGATGTTTATCAAACTCTTAAGATGAGCCAGGCCCTGCTCTAAACGCTTTGCAAGTGTTATCCCTTTGAATCCTCACAGCAGCCAAGGCTGAGGGTTAGTGAAGTGAGTTGACTGAGACAAGATCAAGAACTGAGAACTGGTCTGGGCTCGCCAAGGGTCAGGGCTGACTGACTTGGAGGTGGTGCTGTCTCAGAGTGGCCATCAGAAGTTGCTCAAGCTCGATGTTTTGAGATTGTGGATTCCACTATAGTCCTGGTGGTGGTCACGTTTTCCCAGGTGTGGTGGGAAGTTTTAGTCAGGATGTTTGCAACATAGTGTAGTGGCTATGCACACAGACACTAGAGCCAGCCTACCTGCACCAAATCCTGTTTTGCCACTAACTGACTGTGTGACCTTGGGCAAGTAACTCCATTTTTCTATGCTTCATTTGCTTCATCTGCAAAATGTGGCTGATACTTGTCTCTTAGAGCTACTGCAAATATTCTAAGAATTAGTGCTTGTAAAGCATTCAGAGCAATGGCTTGCACAGGGAAAGCACAACGTGCTTGTTAAAATACTTAATTATCCTTTGTAAATAGCCATGCAATTCCAGAGACATTGATGCCTTATGTTAGCTTATGCTGGTGGGTGTTTGTGGTCTCATCACCTTGAGTGCAAAAGCTATCACTTCAATTCCAATGGAATAATTAGGTATTTCTAGACTGGGAAGGGGGAGGGTATGTTACCTCTTACAACCCATTGTACCTCATTTTATTTTTTAGTTAGCAAGAACAAATTCACAACTGAGTGAAAATAAAACATAGAGAGTGTTTTTTGTTAATAAGAATGTTCTAATTTTGAAAAAAAATGTAGAACCTTTATTTAGTTCTTGTGAAAAGCTGCTCTTGCCGGGCAGAGGGCCCTTGATGTGTTTATGAGCATAGGTCCTTCAGGATGAGTCTTCCTCTGGGTGGTTTTTGGTCCCAGCCACTTAGGAGAGGGGCTCAAGGAGCTGACTGGCACAGGCCTGCCAGGAAGAATCATCTCATTCTCAAGGCTGGAAAATATAAATTAGAGCTACAATAAATGAAAATCCGCACTGGGAATCTTGAGAATATTGGCAGATGTCCTATTGGGAGCAGTGAGCAAAACAATTCTTAGACATGCCTACAAGGCCTCGAAAATGGCCACAGGCTGGCAGGATGCTTCTGGCAAAATTAAGAAGTCAAATCAGCCTGAGGCTCTTTCAGAGAATGGCTATTTCCAGGTCTGTGCGTCTATTTTCTCATATTGGTGTACCCCTTTCCCACTTGCCTCCTAGTCTGGCCCGAGATGCCTCCCAGTGACTCCTGGAACTGGTCCCTGTCTGCCTATTCCTGAGACCTGGCCCCATGGGTCTCAGCACTTCCCTTTCACTCCACTCTTGCCCAAGTCTGGGCTAGATACTACCAGACTTGCAATAGATTGGGTGTGATGCTCGGTTTCTCTTTGGTGACCAAACATGGCTTGTTTTTAGAATGAAAGGGAAAAAGAAGTGAGTCAGAGAGCCACAGAGTCATTGTTGAGAGAGGAGGGCTTGCCTGTGAGTGAAAAGTAGAAATATGAAACATGTTACCTGGGATCAGTTGAAATTATTAAAAGGGTTCGTAAAGATGCCGATGGTAACTGTTTTAAGTGCTGTGCTGGGCATGCTCTATATTTTATGACTAATCCTTCCAACAGTTTATTACATATATTCATTTTGCAGATAAGAAAACTGAAGCTCAAGGAACTAGGTAGAGATCAGTCTTACTGCCTAGCTTTCCAGATGATAATAGACACATGACCCAGCTTCTTCCATCATGCTAGTTAAAACCACCAGCCAACCCCCAGAAAGCTAAACCAGTAGCTAAACGAGTAGCTGACAGCTGATGCATAAGTGAATTGAGACCAGAAGAATCTTCCAGTTGAGCCCAGCCCAAGTTGCCAGTTCTTAGAACCATGCACTAAATAAATGGTTATTGTTTTCATCCATTAAGTTCAGGGGTAGTTTGTTATGCAACAAAATCTACCTAATATACTTAGCTTCAAGTTATGCCCATTCATCCCAGAATTGGGTGTTGAGTCTAGAGGTAGAAGTTAGGACAGGTAAATTAGAGACACATTTTTCCTTCTTCATGGTTCCCAGAGAGTGCATTTTCACAGCTTTGTGCCACAGATGCATAATGCTGTGATTGTTTGTGAACACCTCAACAAGAGCTAGAGTCTCTTCACCATCAGTGAGAGCTGGAGTTCAGTCCCAGCCCTGACACCAACTTGCCAAGTGATATTCAACGATTCCCTTAACCAATTTGGTCTGCAATTCCTTTCATATTTAAGAAGATTTCTCCTGTCCCTAATATTCTGTGACTCTGTGATGCATCACTAGAATGGTGGTCATACTGTCCACATTTGATTTCAACAATTTATTATAGACCACTGGAGTGGCACAAAATTATGTGATAGATTTTTTTTAGTGTGACTTGTCAGCATAAAAGGAAACAGACCATAAACTGGCTAGTGCTGCAATAAAAAAATCTTTTTACTGACAATATAGCCACAAAAAAGTCTTAACTATAAAACTACAGGTTTAGAATACTCAAGTTTTCTGACAAATAAGGTTTGCATTATAAAACAAAGGATTTTTTATGAGCTCTTTGTTGAAATTTATAAAACTACATTGCTTTTGGCTTTTCTGTCAAAGGCAGAAAAAAGGTTTGGTTGGGCTGACTTCATAAGCTCTATAAAATTTACTAATTTGTTCATTCATTTATTTGGTGAGTGTTTACTGAGCCAGACATTGTTCTCATTCTGTGAGTCAGAAATTGAACATAACAGACAAATCCCAGCCTTCAAAGAGCTGACATTTTAGGGGAGAAACAAATCCATGGTTAAGCATTAGCGTCACCTAGTGATTAGAGCTATGAAGAAAAAAAAATCTTAAGTGTCAAGAGATGAACACTGGATACATGTTTTCTGAAAAGGATAAACATATGCTACTTTGATGTCTTTCCACCCTTCTCTGCAATTTCTGATTCATTCTCCAATGCAGTCATTGGCACTGAGATGATATCAGTATTCACTGGTGCTCAGGTCGTAGGGATCACTAATCAGGAAGAACTCAAGAATGTGAAAATAGGTAAGAAAATCACTCTTGACAGCCCACATTGGAGTATAGGGTATATGTGAGGCTGGGGTCCAGTGGTACCAAACTGCGACTTCTTACAGAGGGTGATGTTCTGTAAAGAAACAGGTACTGCACAGGGATTGGAGAGCCCTGTCTTCTGGTTCCAATTTGGGACTGGCCAGATGTGTGACTTCAGACATGTCCCAGACTCTCTGTTTCTTCACTTGTATAATAGGGATAATAATTATACTTCCTACTTCTCCACATTGTTGGAAGATCAGATGAAATGATAGAAGCAAAAACATTTAGTTAAGAAGCAAAAACATTTGGTTAAAGTTATTTTCCACCTAGACTATGTATTCCCTGAGGGGAAGGGGCTGTGTTTTATTCATCTTATATTAACAGATCTTGCATATATCAAGATAATTGAGTAAATGAAAATGTGAATGAATGGGCCAGAGAGCAAATTATAAAAAGAAAGAAACTCAGTGCTGTGGGCTTCAATATCCTCATTCTGCATAGCAGGGCTCCCATGTATAGTTGTGCAGGCTGTGCACTGCACAAGGAAACTTGGCTGAGGGAGGTAGGAAAAAACTAAAATCCAGATTCTCCACCTGCTATGTCATGTTCCTGGCCCAGAGGGAGGAGTGCCTTTTCTAATTTTCACAAAGGCACCTTATGGGGTAGCAGTGGCCCTAGATAAAATAATGAAGCTGAACTCTATTGCCTCTATAAATAATAATATGTAATAATCATGGGCTAGAGCCCCAGAAGCTGTATATTTTTAAAACATCTCTAGATGACATAGAGTTTCCTCCTGCTTTGGGTACAATTGGGTTGGCAGTCTCTCAAGGCCTTCTTCATTCTTTTTTTTTTTTTTTTTTTGAAACGGAGTTTTGATCTTGTTTCCCAGACTGGGGTGCAATGGCACAATCTTGGCTCACGGCAACCTCCGCCTCCCATGTTCAAGCAATTCTCCTGTCTCGGTCTCCTGAGTAGCTGGGATTACAGGTGCCCACCATCCCGTCTGGTGAATTTTTGGAAGTTTTAGTAGAGATGGGGTTTCACCATGTTGGCCAGGCTGGTCTCGAACTTCTGACCTCAGGTGATCCACCCACCTTGGCCTCCTAAAGTGCTGGGATTACAGGCGTGAGCCACCACACCCGATCAGGCCTTCTTCATTCTAATAGGAGGTGATTTTGAATTACTTTAGTATTTCTTGAATTTATTTTTCTAGTATTTCATGTTTATATTCTCTTCGTTAGTGAGCACATAAGCTGCAATCTCATGGTGTCCTTACCCACCCTTCCTACCATCTGTTTTCAGCTGAAAATAGATGTTGGAGCACGTGAAAAATGTGTTCCCCGTTCATCGATTAGGAAAATTCATGCCAAGCTAAGGAAAACAAAAACCATAAAATGAAAGCCTCCCTGGTCTTCTCCTCTCAACCTCTAGCACTCGTGTTTTTCCTGACTCGATCAGCCACATCAGGTCAAATTGATGAAAACAAGGCTGTTTAGACAAGGCAGAGTGGCTAAGACAAAACCCTCATGATAAAACTTACCGGGGAATAATTTATCTGCCTTCATTTCCTTTTCACCCTCTGCATCAGTCAGAGTCCAGTCAGGAGAAAGAAACCACACAGTAACTTGAACCTCACTTGAACGAGAACCATTTGCCATAGAGTTTCTTAATCTCAGCCCCATTAACATGTGAGGCTGAAAGGTTCTGTATTCTGGGCACTGTCCTATGCATTTTTGGATGTTGAACAGCATCTCTGACCTCTACCCACTAGATGCTAGTAGCAACCCACCTCCTACCCCTACTCCAGTGGTGAAAACCAACAGTGTCTCCAGTCATTACCAAAGTCCTCTGGTCTGCGAAATGCACCCCAGTTGAGAAACGCTGCTAAATCTCTGATTATTAACTAAATCAGAGATGATTCATAATGGTATAAAGAGAATGTTGCAGAGTATCCTAGGACTGAAGAAGAATCCTACAGGAGGGATCCACTTGGAAAGAGTCTCTCCCCCAAAGCTGGAATTCAGACCTTGCTGGAGGTGTGGCTACAGTCCACTGTGTGGGGTGGTTCTCTGGGTTACCCTGACTAGAGCTGGTATGCAGTTATAAGCAGAAATTAGTTTTCTGAGCATGGGTGAGCAGAAAATGGAGGAAGAGACCAGCAAGCAGGAGACATCCCTCATAAGAGCAGGTGGACTGAGGCTGGGAGCAGATTGCTAGGGGACCTGCAAGACTCACTGCAAACCCATCCTTGGGGATGTTGCTGAAACTCCATGGGGATGAGCACCAGTGTTCTCTCCCAACATGTTGCTGGCAACAGTTCTTGGTAGGAGCCAGAAGCCAACAGAGGAACACCAGAACAGAGACTCCCCTTCTTCCTGCAGTGTCTCTTCAGCATTCTCTACTGGCAAAATATAGCATGATGTTATCTTCAAAGAACTTTTCACAGAGCAGGCAATGAAACATGGATCTATAGCTAACTGGAAGATAATACATTGGTAATTGGCACAGGTTTGTACTATATACTCCTCTGAATCATTTCTGTAGCATTCCACTTGGCACAGATCTGGCACTCAGTAGATCCAAAATTAATGTTAACCGAATGATTGAGTGAATTCATGATTGCATGCATGCATACATGAATGAAAGACAGGATTTGCTTTTTTTCTAGCAACTGTTTTGGAGAATGCAATTTTCTCTAGTTTAAATTTTATCTACAGAAAATAGCAAATGACGGTTTTTACTCAACTCACCCCAATCCCTCCCTCTCATGAAATTTAAAATTAATTGAATTATCCTGTTCTGTCTTCCTAATTCTTACATAACTGATCAATTTGATAAAAATTCATTAGAGTAGAGCAATTCAGTGGAAAAAATGAATTAAACTAGTTTGAATCAATCAGTTGTTAAGTCTGCCAGTTGAGTATTGATATGATAGCCAAGAAAATACAGACATTTATCTGTTTTTAAGACCAAAATGTTTCCTGCTGATAAAATCACACAACAAAATTGTTCCACAGAAGGCTAAGAGCATAAGTAATATGGTACCAAATGGTTACTTGCCGATTGCAGTGTGGTAAGTTAGCAGTAACCAGGGGCTAAATTACATTGTGAGGAAGACTGGTGCACAGATAATTAGATTAGGATGGAATGAAGGTTTACTTGGGCCACATACTAATGCACTAATGTGGACAAGTTACCCAGCCTTTCTGTGGTGCCTCTTTCTGGCATGCGAGAATAAGCATACACCTCACCTAGCCCATGTGGCTTATGGGAGAGAGTCAAAATAAGGGAAATGGAAAAGTACTTTGGAAAGTCAAAGTACCACACATACTTGAGGCTCTTTTTAATAGTTCATGGTCACAAAGTGGGCATTTAGGGGTTGTTCCGACTTTTTAGGTTCCTGGAAGATTCGGAGCACACTGGAGCAGCAGCTGAAGTGCTGAGAATGTATTTCCGTTTTCCAGTGTAAGGCAGAAGCCCCGGGAAAGGATTTTAGTTTTAGGATCATACACATATCATCTCCCACAAGCGTCTCAGGGCCTTTGCACCTCAGATCCCTCTACCTGGAATTCTTTCCTTCCGCCTTTTCCTTCATAACTCCTACTTATCCTATTGACCCATCATCACTTCCTCAGGGGAGTGTGCGTTGACCTCCTGAACTGGTCAACTCTCCCAATCACATACTTTTGGGTGGGACATAAGAGCATTTAATTAGGAGAGTTGTATTGTGTTGACCATGTGGGAATTTTGCATTTTATTGTGATTATTCCATTAATGTCTTTCTCCTCGACCAGGGTATACGTTCCATGATGCCAGGAACCACCTCTGCTTTTGACCACAGTAGCCTTTTTTCCAGGTTTTTAATGACTATTGAATGAATGAGTGAATGAATGAACACATCATCCAGAATTTCCTAGAGCCTACTGGATTTTGATGTGTGGGCCAAACTTTGAAAGGAATGGGTGATACTTGGTTTTTCTAAGGCTATAGAAAGAACATAATGATAGACATAGTTTGCTGGCATATCCTTGGTATCCAGCACAGTCTCTGCATGCAGTACAAGCTTGTATCAGTCCACTCTTGCATTGCTCTAAAGAAATGCCAGAGACTGGGTAATTTATAAAGAAAAGAGGTTTAATTGACTTGTGGTTCTGCAGGTTGTACAGGAAGCACGATGCTGGCATCTGCTTGGCTTCTGGGGATGCCTCAGGAAACTTACAATCATAGTGGAAGGCAAAATGGAAGCAAGCACATCACATGGCTGGAGAAGGAGCAAAAGAGGGGGGAGGTGCCACACACTTTTAAATAAAAAGATCTTGCAAGAACTCACTAACATGAGGACAGTTCCGAGGGGGTGGTGCTAAACCATTCATGTGAAATTCACCATCACTACGCAGTTACCTCACACCAGGCCCCACCTTCTCATTAGGTTTGAGATGAGATTTTGTGGGAACACGGATCCAAACCATATCAGGGCTCAATAAGTGTTTGCTGAATGAATGAATATTAGAGCCAAAAGTCTGGGGGTTGAGTTTTGTCTCTCCAATTGACAGGCTTGTCAAACTTCGTGAAGAAGTTTAACTTTGTTGGAGAGGCAATGCTATACCATAGATTGAAAAGAGCTCCAGAGGTCAGTATTCCTGGGACCAGTCTTCATTTACTAGCTGTATGACAAAACATGTAACATAATTATGCACAAATGTGCTTATGTACAAAAAGGAGGATAGTATCAAAATCCCAGTATAATTTCAAGTATTAAGAGACAGAAGCTGTTCAAAAGGCCTTGTATAATACAGCAGACATTGGGTATCAGTAAGTATTTGTCATAGTCCTTTTCTCTCTCCTAGTCTCCATAACAGGGGTGACATTAC
The DNA here is from genome assembly GCF_024542745.1 of Macaca thibetana thibetana. Taxonomy (NCBI): domain Eukaryota; kingdom Metazoa; phylum Chordata; class Mammalia; order Primates; family Cercopithecidae; genus Macaca; species Macaca thibetana. The sequence goes on along the minus strand of NC_065579.1, from coordinate 138,034,927 downwards.
CTACCTCAGAATCACTATATCTCCAATAAGATCATGTACACCAAACACTTATATAACCTGGTGTGGAAGATACACTTTCTTCATTCCCAATTGGTTTTAAAAGAAAAATATGTTGCTGGGTGCAGTGGCTCATGCCTATAATCCAAGCACGTTGGGAGACAGAGGCAAGAGGATTGCTTGAGGCCAGGAGTTTGAGACCCTGATCTATAAAAAAAGAAAAGAAGGCCGAGCGCGGTGGCTCACGCCTGTAATCCCAGCACTTTTGGAGGCCGAGGCAGGTGGATCGTCTGAGGTTGGGAGTTCGAGACCAGCCTGATCAACATGGAGAAACCTCGTCTCTATTTAAAAAAAAAAAAAAAGGAAATTAGACAGGCTACTCGGGAGGCTGAGGCAGGAGAATTGCTTGAACTTGGGAGGTGGAGGTTGCGTTGAGCGGAGATCGCACCATTGCACTCCAGCCTGGGTAACAAGAGCAAAACTCCTTCTTTTTTCAAAAAAAAGAAAGAAAAAGAAAATTTTCCAGGTGTGGTGTGTGTGCCTGTAGTACCAGCTACTCAAGAGGCTGAGGTGAGAGGATTGCTTGAACCCAGAGTTCAAGGATGCAGTGAGCTATGATTGAGCCACTGCACTCCAGCCTGGATGGAGTGAGATCCTGTCTCAAAAAAAATAAAAAATAAAAAAGTGCAGAATCAGCATTAGTCACAAGGTGGCACTGTGGTAGCAGCTTTGATTTCAGGGTTTTGCCTTAACAAATTAGCACCTTAGTATACCTTTTAAATTTGACTCTTGAGGTGAAAAAAATGGGTTGCATTTAAGCGAGAAGCATTTCTATATAATAGAGTAATGTCTGTTGTAAATGATATTTTAATGTCTGGGGTCTTTACTCCAGAGAATCAGGAAGGAAAATTTTAAGACATTCCTTTAGATTCTTAGCTTGGAAACTTAAGAACCTCAAGAACCAGGTAAATGAGGGATAAAAGCTTTTATTTGCTTTATTACAATATAATCTTATCAAAATTTATAACTTTTTCCTCTCAGAGATTGCTATAGTTTGAATGTTTTTCCTCTTACCCCTCATGATGAAATTTGATCCCCAGCGTTGGAGGTGGGGCTTGGTGGGAGGTGTTTGGTCATGGGGGCGGATCCCTCATGAATGGCTAGGAGCTGTCCTCATGATAGTGAGTTCTTGTTCTATGAAAAGCAGATTGTTAAAAAGAGCCTAGTGCCTCCCTTCTCTTTTGCTCTCCCTCTGGCCATGTGATCTCCGCACACACCAGCTTCCCTTCCCCTTCTGCCATGAATGGAGGCAGTCTGAGGCCCTCATCAGATACAGATGCCCAGTCTTGAACTTTGCAGCCATCAGAATCATAAGCCAAATAAACCTTTTTTCTCCACATTGCCCAGCCTCATATATTCCTTTATAGCAACACAAACAGACTGAGACAGAGATCTATTTTGTTTCCTCAAATATTCTGGCAACTTATGCTTATATTTCCTTTTTTTTCCTTGTGTTTGATAAATATATTATTTATCTATGAATTTGGCCAACAAATATTTCCTGAATATCTTGTGTGTGCCATGCAGCGTTCTGGGTGATTGAAATAAGGCCACACACAGAGAAGGCAAAGCTGCATTTCCTTTTATTATCAACTAGTAAACACATAAACAAGTAAGGAAATTTCCAAAGGGTGGCTTAAGTGCATGTGTTCACATGCACCCGCTTTACATAGGGTGGTCAAAGAACGCCTTTCCAAGCTAGAAGGGTTTGATCCTCAACCTGAATGGTTAGAAGGATCTAGGCAGGCAAACACCTAGGAGAAGAGCATCCCAGCAAAAAGCATGTGGAAAGGCCCTGATGTGGGATCAAACTTGTCATGTGCAAGAAAAGAACCTCTCATAGTTCAATCGAACCTCTCATAGTTCAATCATATTCCAATCATCTAGAGCTTCATAACAGATGATTCTCAAACTCAACAGTTTGAAACAGCCTGTCTATATTGCTGACAATTTTGTTGGCATTAGGAATTTGGGAAGGGCTCAGCTGAGTGGTTTGTTTTGGTTCCCCTGGCATTCATGAGGGCAACTGAGGTTGGAGGATTTGCTTTCAAAACGGGTCTTCCTTTACATGTTGGACACCTTGATGCTTCTTGGTCTCTCTGTTTTCTACATGGTGTCACATCACCAGAGTTTTCTCTCATGGCTTGAACTTTTCGCAGCAGGACAGTCTTGGAGTTTTTCAGTTCTTACTTGGGTGTTGGCTTCCAAGACACCAAAATAGAAGCTGCCGGTCTTCTAAAAACCCAAGCCCAGGGCTGGTATATCATCACTTCTACCTTATTTACTGGTCAAAGAGGCCAATCCTCTTACTTCAAGGGCTGAATAAATAAATCTCCTCTCTTGAGGTAACAAGTGTTAAAATAAATGTATAGCCATCTTCAATTTGCAAAAGATCCTTAAAACATTAATAAACATTTCCCATAAGAGGCTGGGGCTTGACTTTCACAACCCAGTGTCTTGGATCTGGTCTCCCCGCTGCAAGAATATCAGCCAACACTTTTGGAGAGTTTTCCTTGGGATTCACACCCATAACTAAGAAAGTCTGCCCTGAATAAAATCCACTCTATCCATTGCTTGCCATGAGCATTAGCATGGATGCTAAAGTAAATGTAGAGGAGATTGCTTAAGTCCTCATTGTGAATCTGTGACTTGGGACTGGAATGGAAAACACAAAGCAGATGTCAGCTTCTGTGCATGAATTTTCTGATACAGAGTAGTGCTAGGATAATTTTAGAAGAGTAGCAAAAAGGCAGCAGATGATTACAGTTCAGATATTGAGAGTGTTTGAGCTAGAAATAGGCCAAAAAACAATTATAATTTTATATTGGTCAACACATGACCTAGCTCAAAGAGCGCTTGATTTGTTAAATGTGTCCCCTAAGGAAAGATCATTGAACCAATTGGAGTTGGAGTCCTTCTCTTCTGACTGAATCTTAAGGGAAAAGAAGAAAAAAGAAGCAAGTTCCCCCATTTCTGTTGTAACGGGCATTGGGGAGAAGGAGAGAAACCAGTGGGAATGGAAAATTTTCTCTGATCTACAGTAAGAGCTTTGGAGTTGCAGGGGGGAAGTGGTGAGTTGAAGATAAAACAAGCTGACTCTGATATACTCAAGCTGGCCCAGAATTTGTTCTACATCAGTGTGACAATCAATACAGCATATCATTTTTTTTTTTTTTTGAGACGGAGTCTCGCTCTGTCACCCAGGCTGGAGTGCAGTGGCGCGATCTCGGCTCACTGCAAGCTCCGCCTCCCGGGTTCACCCCATTCTCCTGCCTCAGCCTCCCGTGTAGTTGGGACTACAGGCGCCCACAACCGCGCCCGGCTAATTTTTTGTATTTTTAGTAGAGACGGGGTTTCACCGTGGTCTCGATCTCCTGACCTTGTGATCCGCCCGCCTCGGCCTCCCAAAGTGCTGGGATTACAGGCGTGAGCCACCGCGCCCGGCCCCAGCATATCATTTTTGTATTGACATATGTCCCAAACCTCATGTTTGCCTAATGATGGTAGCTGATTTCACTCAAGTGGCAATTGAACTGAAAAATATTTGCTTAATGATGGTGGCTGCTAAGTCAAGATAAAATTAAACCTGAAAAAACATAAACAGAGTTTACATCCATGGTGCTCATGTATTTCCCTAGGTGACTTATTTATTTTCTTTTGATGCCCTTTTGATGTTGAGGCTCCTAACTGATTCTATTAGATAAGCAGCTCTTTATGTCCGTAATTGATATGTTACCACAGGCAGAATTTTCAGTCTGCTGTTCACTTTTGGATGTCAGGAGAGACACAAATGAACCTCTCATTGTTCTATTGCTTCATCTAGAGCAGCATTTTTATTATTCATTATTAGGGGTTACAATCTTAAAATGGATAGATTTACCTGAATGAAGACTTTCATAGAAACACTAGGAATTAACTAAATAAGTCAACTTGTGGTGATATTGTAATTAAAATAGTACTTGGCCCTTCAAATTCCATGCTGAGAGGCTATCTCTACATCTAAACCAATCACCTAGATAATAAGGCATGTTTCTGGAAAGCCTGACTTTGCAAAAAAACAACAATTGAATTAATCACCTTTCTCTGGGCTCTTAAATTTTATATAAATAAAAAGAGAATGCACCAAAAGTTGCTCTTCTGAAATCAAATCTAGGGTTGGATTTTATCTTAGCCATCAACTGGTGGGTTTCAATGGAGTCGTAAGTGTCATTCCTGCTGGCGTTGGTCTCTTCTTGCGCATACTGCCCCTGATCCTTAAAAATCACCCCACACATTTTGCTGTCTTGGCAGGGAATTTTCATGAACTCATGAACAAACAATCTATCACTTGAGTGGCTGGTGTGTCACAGAATTTTCTCTTTCATTCTTTCTTTCTTTCTTTATTTATTTATTGAGATGGAGTCTCCCTCTTTAGCCCAGGCTGGAGTGCAGTAGTGTGATCTCAGCTCACTGCAAACTCTGCCTCCTTGGTTCAAGCGATTCTCCTGTCTCAGCCTCCCGAGTAGCCGAGACTACAGGCATGTGCTACCACGCCTGGCTAATTTTTTGTATTTTTAGTAGAGACAGGGTTTCACCGTGTTAGCCAGGATGGTCTCAATCTCCTGACCTCGTGATCTGCCCGCCTTGGCCTCCCAAAGTGTCCCGACCCGCGGGATCGTCAAAGCAGGCCCTGGAAGAGGGGGTGGGAATTTGGGGAACAAGAGACACGAGAAATGGAGACAAGACAGTATCCTGATCAAGTCTCGTTTATTGGCGGCAATACAATGCTTTTTATATGTTAGGAGGGGCAGGGGTTGGGCTAGGGCGGTGATGATCTCTCTGCGGTGGGCGTGGCCAGGTAGGTTTCGGTTTCTTCGGTCAGACGTCATGTTGCGCCTGCGCTGTCAAATAATCTCTTTGCAGACGTGGGAAAAATGGGTGAAGAAGAAGCAGGAAGAGCGCCATCTTTTATGGGATAATAGTACAGGGGAAGAAGGTAGAACTACGGAGGAGGTATAGAATGGAAATGTATTTAGCTCAGGCGTCAATCATCAATTATTATTCGCTATGGCCGGGGCGCGCAGCTCCGGACAGGTACCCCTTTTTATTGTTTTATGATGAGGAATGACTCTTTGGGAACTGCGCCTGTCTTAGGTTGGGTCAACTTATCCCCACCTTCTAAGCCCGTCATGGGATAAGGCAGCAGCAAAGGCGGCCCTCCTGTCTTAGGCTCTGATGGAGATAGTGTCCTCTTACCCATCATTGACTGTCTAGTTCAGCTCACAGGGGAGGTGGTCTCATTAGGGCAAATAAGACTCACCGTTTTCAGACATCTCAAGGCGATGATAATGGACCTGTATAGGTTTGGCCTGGAAGGCCTCAATTTGTTGCTTGACGAATGCCATAAGCTTATTAAGAATTATAGGCCCGAGAGTGAGGAAGAGTAGAAGAGTAAGTAAGGGACCAAGAAAAGGCAGGAGATAGGGGAGAAGTCCATCGAGTCCAGTCTACAATGGATTGGCGGCTAGGTCTTTTCTGCGTTTTTCCAGTTCTTCTTGTAAAGTCTTTATTTTATTTCTGACGATTCCGGATTTGTTAGCGTAAAAACAACATTTTTCCTGTAGGGCCAAACCGATCTCTCCCTGTTCTGCTGTTAGTAAGTCTAGACCTCTTCTATTTTGGAGAACTACTTCAGCTAATGAGTTTACTTGATCTTGTAGATCCTGTATAGTACTAGATAAGGTTTGTACATCGGAAATTAATTGATTGGATAATTTGGTATATTGGGTTAATGAGACTCCTAGGCCTGTAGCCCCTGTTGTAAATGCAGTGGTGATTTCTAGTCCAGCCAACAAAGGAATGAATTGTATGGCTCGTTTTGGCCTATATAAAAAATGTTCAATAGCAGGGATGGGGACAGGTTCATCTCCAGGGATGATATCAATATTGGGGAGAAGAGTGGCCAGAACACAAAGCCCTGTCCAATTTGTGGGTAGATAAGTATATGCCATGTTGTTTCCACAGACAAAAACCGGGCCATTTACAGCACACAAAGGGCTGGTGGCATTGATTATGGAGGTGCAGTTGTTGAATATAACGTAACCTAGATCGATTTCTTCAGTGCTATTATATGACGGTGAAAAGAGGCAAGAAGAATTAGAAAACGTCATTGGTTGAACTAAGAGGGGGGAGATAATAGGACAGGAGTTATTGACCAAGGACTCACACGAGTAATTGACATAGGATAATAAAAGATTAGGTATAGCTAGAGGAGTAGGGGGACCCATATTTAGACAAAGCCAGCAATCATGGGCAAGGCTTGTATTGGACATTTGGAGTAAATTGTAAGTGGCATTAAGGATATCAAAAGTCTGAGCATCAAGCATAAAATTATCTCTAACTTTAGGCAGGGCCAAAGGGTGATATCAAAGTTCAGGATATAGGGCCTTATGAATTTTTTCTAACTTTTTCTGAACAGTTTTAATTCTAGCAGTATCTAATGGACCCCCTCCATCAGAGATGTGGATGGGGGCGGTAGTGCTCCAACAAACAGGCTGTCCTTTTTGGTCGTTACAAGGAGATTGTACAAGTTTATTGGTGGATCCTAATACTTGCACGTCATTGGTACCTCCAGTTTGTGTTTTTAGTAACGTGGCCGTATAGTATGTTTTATTGCCTGATTTGCATTGTCGATATGAGGTATAACAGGAGCTATGTATAGAAGACTGGAAAGAGCTACAGGGGCATTCTTGGAGTGGCCCGCTAGGTGAGGTGTCCCTTGGGGTAGACTTACATTTCCATAACTGGTTTGGCATTAAGTAAGCTGTCTTGCCCGAGCAAGTCACTTGGAAGATTCTGTCTGACGGAGGTTCGGATACTTGTCCTCCGCTGCAGTCACAAGGCTGGCTGTGTTGTTTTCGTATTAGTTTGATTGCTTTACGAGGGTCATCAAAACCTGTATAGACTGTCACTATGTTATACAAAATGATTGTTTTCCAAAGGAATTTTATGTTAGGCTTCATTTTCTGAAAAACAAAAAGGAAGAAACTTCTCAGGGAGATTTATCTTCCCTGGATTGACGATGGTTATGATTTATTTGTCTTACCAATCTCTCAGGCAGCCATCTGGCTGCATCATTTTTTTGTGAGAAGATACATACTGAGCCTCTTCCCCAAATTAAAACTGGATCAGGGCCGTGCCATGAATTATCAAGTGGATCTTTCCATTTCACCATTGCAAACTGTTTTTGAGATTCAGGATGCCAGAAACGGTCGGCAGCAGACTTTCCGTGACAGTCCAAATTTAAAAAATTAAGGATAAAGAGGGCATGATTGAGTATGTTTCTGGGGGTACCCCTCACGGGGTACCAGCTCCCCCCTTTTAATTTTTTGATAGTAGTTTTTAATGACAGATGGGCCCTTTCTACTATACTTTGTCCTTGGGGATTGTAGGGAATGCCTGTGGTATGTTTAATTTGGAGAGTATTGCAGAATTGTAAGAAGGTTTTGGCTATGTAACCAGGGCCATTATTTGTCTTGATTTGTTTAGGTATTCTTAAGATGGAAAAGCAATGTAATAAATGAGCTATGACATGTTTGGTGGCTTCTTTTGTTTGGAGAGTTGCAATGATGAACCCACTATAAGTGTCTATGCATATATGAATATATTTTAGTTGACCAAATTCTAAGTGATGTGTAACGTCTATTTGCCCAATTTCGTTGGGGATGAGTCCTTGAGGGTTAACTCCTAGATGGGGAACGGGTAAACACGTTATGTAGTTGGCACATTGTTTAACTATTTGTCGAGCTTGTTTTCTGGTAAGTTTGAACATAAGTCTTAAGGTTTGGGCGTTTAAATGATGTAGGGCATGTGTTTTTTGTGCTTGTTGTAAATTGTCTGTAGTGACTGTGGCTATGGTTTTTGTCGCCATGTCAGCTGTTGAATTACTTTGTGCTAAAGGTCTTGGTAATTCTGAATGTGCTTTAATATGTCTAAGGGAAAAGGGAGTAGTCCTTTTTTGAATAAGTTGTTGACATTGTAGAAATAGGTTAGTTGTATCTGAAATATGTTTAATTTGAGGCACAGTTTCTAAGAGGGGTATTGAATGAGCTAGGTAGGCGCTGTCAGTGTAAATATTAAGTGGCTGACAAGGGAAAGCTGATAATGCTGCAATTATGGCTTGTAATTTAACTAGCTGAGTTGATGTATAAGTGGTTTGAAATTTGACAATTGTACTATTGTAGGTGTAAGCAGCGAGAACTGTGGAAGACCTATTAGTGAAAATTAGTAATGCGTCATTGAGAGGTTCTTTACTGGTAATATGAGGAAATACAAATGTATGAAGCTTGTAAAATTGAATGAGTTTGTTAGGTGGGTAATGGTTGTTAATTGTACCAGTGTAAGAAGCGCAAGCAATTGGCTAGGCTTCTGTATTTTGTAATAGCCAATGGATGTGTGCTTGAGTGTAGGGTTGTATAATAGTAGAGGGTTCTATTCCAAAGTATTTTTTACTGTTGTCTCTTCCTAGGATAATGAGATGAGCTATGGCATCATAATAAGGCAACAAAACCTTTTTTGGAGAGGAAGGCAGGTGTACCCACATAATGGGATTGTTTTGTTAGAATAACCCCGTAGGGGTTATCGTTGTGTTAAAGATAATGAATATTAATGGCCGAGAATAATCAATACTAGTAACAAATTGTGTTGCGATGGCATTTTCTACCTGTTGAAGTGCCGTTAATGCTTCTTTTGTAATGGACCTGGGGGATTTTGGATTAGAGTCTCCTTTTAAAATATCGAAAAGAGGTTTTAACTTTCTTGTGGTAAGTTTTAAATATGGTTGAAGCCAATTTATGTCTCCTAGTAATTTTTGGAAATCATTTAAGGTTTTTAAATGATCACAACGTATGACAGCCTTTTGATTAATGATTTTGGGTCCATTAATTTGAAAACCAAGATAGGTGTATGGATTTTGTAGTTGTATTTTTTCTGGGGCTATTTGCAGTCTGGCTGTTGTTAACTCTTGTTTGAGTTGGGCAAAACACTGTAAAACTTGTTCGCCAATTTCTCTGGCTATTAAAATGTCATCCATATAATGTATAATATACATTTGTGTCTATGTTTTTTTGACTGGCTCTATAGCAGTGGCTATATATTTTTGACATAAGGTAGGACTATTGGCCATATCCTGAGGTAAGACTCTCCATTGATAACGTTTTATTGGCTGCCTAAAATTAGTAGATGGAAGACTAAAGGCAAATCTTTTTTGGTCAGCAGGATGAAGGGGAATTGTAAAAAAGCAGTCTTTAAGGTCAATAATGATTTTAAAATATTTTTGAGGAATCGCAACTGGTGAGGGCAATCCTGGTTGTAAGGCACCCATAAGGACCATAGTGATATTTACTGCCCTTAAATCTTGTAAGAGTCTCTATTTGCCGGACTTTTTCTTAATAACAAAAATAGGTGTATTCCAGGGGGCATTACTTTCTGTAATATGTCTTGTTACTAGTTGTTTCTGCACTAACTGTTGGGCAGCACTTAGCTTATCATTAAGTAAAGGCCACTGATCAACCCAAACGGGCTTATCTGACTTCCAAGTAATGGGGTCAGCGCACCTTTGGGGTGCAGGTATGTCAGTGGCCTGAGCTAAAAATTTCCAAACCCCTTTTTATCAAGTTGTCCTGAGACCGGTATGGGTTGTGAAATACCGTTTTCTTTTTTTTCAAGACCTTTGCCAGGGGTGTATTCCTGAGTTAACATTTGTGCAGTGACTATATTATTTGGACTGCACATTATAATTTTCATTTGAGAGAGTAGGTCTCGCCCCCAAAGGTTAACAGGTAGGTGAGGGATGATAAATGGCTTAATGAGGCCTGAACTGTTTTTTTTTATCTGTTTATGTTAGGTATTTGGAACTTTGTTTAGGATTACTGCTTTGTCCAATTCCTCTCAAGTGAGTTAAAGTCTCCGTAGTGGGCCAATCTTTTTGTTTAATGATAGTTACATCGGCCCCTGTGTCTATTAGCCCAGTAAATGCCTTACCATCTAACCATAAGGTTAGAGAGGGTTTTTGATTTGTAATTGGTTGCACCCAATATATATCTGATGATCTAAAACCTTTGGTATTTCTGTTAGAATGTTGGATATTATTATCTGTTTTAACTAAGGGTAGCAGAATTAACTGAGCTATTCTAACTCCTTGAGGGACAGTAATAATGCTATCAATGGCTCTAGCCATGATTTTAATTTCTCCTTCATAATCATTATCAATAACTTCAGGGAGGACTTGTAGACCTTTCATAGTGACACTACTTCTTCCTAAGAGTAGTCCAAAAGTGTTAGGTGGTAAAGGCCCATATATTCCTGTATTTAAGGCTTGCGGTCCCATTTCAGGTGTTAGTACTGTGTGGGAGGTGGAACTGAGGTTCAGTCTTGCACTTCCTGGGGTTGCTCTACTAAGTTTTGAAATGGATTGTTGTTGCTGGCTGGAACAAAGCTGACTGCCCCATATGCTTGTTTCGGGGCCTGGGGCTGGCCCCTCACTCCGTTTCCCTGCCGGGGCGATAAGGGATTTCCTTGATTATCAGTTTTAGATTTACATTCGTTTGCCCAGTGCCTTCCTCTCTTACACCGTGGGCAAAGACCTGGAACTTTTGTTTCTGGATTTTTATTTTGGTTTTTATGGCAATCTTTTGCGAAGTGTTTTCTTTTACCGCATTTAAAACATCCCCCTTTATCTTTACCTTTGTTAGTGAGGAAGTCTCTTACTGTTTGACCGCTGAAGGCGGCAGCCATTGTTAGACCTTGTTGGTATGAGGGCCCAATATCTGAACAAAGGCGAATATATCCTGTTAAATCTGTTTTCTTTCGATAAGGCCTGATTGCTGCTTGGCAGGCGGGGTTGGCGTTTTTATAAGCTAACTGTTTAACGTAATCTACACCCGTTTTCGCATTTCCAAAGATTTTACCTGCCGTGGTCATAAGTCTATGTACAAAGTCTGAAAATGGCTCATCGGGTCTTTGTTTAACTGCTGTGAGTGAGGCCCCTGGATCTCTTTTAACGGGGAGTTTCCTCCAGGCTTTTGTAGCAGCAGCCTGGATTTGTGAGAACAATCCAGGATCGTATTGCATTTGGGCCTCAGTGTCTGCATAGTTGCCTGAACCAGTTAACATATCAAAATCCCAGCCGTTTCCTGCCTGTTGATTTCTTTTAGCTGTGTCTTTACAATTTTCAAAAAACTTTGACTTCCAAATTAAGTGATCTCCCCCAGAAAGAACTGCTCTAACTAAGGTATTCCAGTCCGTAGGGGTGAGCCAATTATCGGCTACAGATTCTACTATAGCAAGAGTATATGGAGCAGTAGCCCCATACTGAGAGGCAGCAGTTTTTAACTCTTTTATAATAGTAAAATCAAACCCAGTATGATGTCTCCAAGCCTGTCCTTGCCCATCTGTGGTTTCAGTGACCGGAAAAACGTCTTTGGGGGAGGAGTCTTCTCTGTATCGGCTAGCAACTAACCCCCCTCTTGGAACATGTTGTCCAGGCCACTGGGGTGGGCGGGGGGAACTCTCCATAACATCTGAGTTAGGTATTTTCTCATTTCCTGTTTTTAGTTTTTGGAGCCTAATTATCAATGATTGATGTAACTTTTCAAGTTTAATTTGTTCTTCTAGTTGAGCTATCTTTTGTTTTAATTCTTCTTTGGGATCTATTGCTGCCATAACAATGGGCGCAGAAGCCTTATTATGTGTCTTATTATATGGGGGCGGGCATGTAGTAAAGGGAGGCAAATCAGGGTTATGATATTTAGCCGCCTCTTCCTCTAAATCATCCCAATTTATGTCTGATTGTTCAAGCTTATTAGTTTTCTCCTCTTTTTGAAGTGTTTGTAAAACTGGGTATTTTTTCATTTTATTTTTGTGGAGCATTTCGTTATCTGTTACTGAAGGGGACTTGATTTCCTCATTATCGCTTTCAAGGGAAATGAGATCCTCCTCCGTATCTTGCGGAGGCTTTGTGAGGTTAGAACGGGAGCTAACCTTTAAAATATGTTCTGTCTGAGTGACCGCAGCCATGACTTGTGGATCGACCTCCTTTTTATCTATTAACTCTTTAATGAGATTCCAATAAGAGAAGGCGGTCACAGGAATTTTTTCTGGGCCAAAAGTATTATAATAATCTTGAAAACAATCCCCTACTCTACGCCATCTTTTAATATCAATAGTTCCTTCCTGTGGAAACCAAGGGCAAGTATCTTTTACAAAATTAAAAAATTTAAACAAATCATTACCTTTAACCTTTACTCTTCGTATCTTTAAAGCCTCTTTTAATTGTCCTACATAGATTTGATGTTGACTTAATTCTTGTCCTATTTCGGACGCGTCACTTACCTTTGATTCTGACGCGGCAGGTTCCCGCGGTGATCGGAGGAGTTTAATTCCTTTTGTCTTTGTTAACGATCGACCGGTCTTTCGCGTCCTCTTCCTCACGGAGTCCCTCGTTTCCAGGCCCCACGTTTGGGCGCCACGTGTCCCGGCCCGCGGGATCGTCAAAGTAGGCCCTGAAAGAGGGGGTGGGAATTTGGGGAGCAAGAGACACGAGAAATGGAGACAAGACAGTATCCTGATCAAGTCTCGTTTATTGGCGGCAATACAATGCTTTTTACATGTTAGGAGGGGCAGGGGTTGGGCTAGGGCGGTGATGATCTCTCCGCAGTGGGCGTGGCCAGGTAGGTTTCGGTTTCTTCGGTCAGACGTCATGTTGCGCCTGCGCTGTCAAATAATCTCTTTGCAGACGTGGGAAAAATGGGTGAAGAAGAAGCAGGAAGAGCGCCATCTTTTATGGAATAATAGTACAGGGGAAGAAGGTAGAACTACGGAGGAGGTATAGAATGGAAATGTATTTAGCTCAGGCGTCAATCGTCAATTATTATTCGCTATGGCCGGGGCGCGCAGCTCCGGACACCAAAGTGCTGGAATTACAGGTGTGAGCCACCACGCCTGGACTTTCTCTTTCTTTTATCTTCTACTGTGGTTACCAATATGTCCATAAAAGACTGAATCCCCTGATGGGCCCAGTTGCCATTTCTGCCACCAACTCTCTCTCTTCCTCTGCAGCCAGGCCTGAGTGCTTCCTCTGTTGCCAAACTGGGTGTCAGCCTTGCTTTTGCGAAGTGTGGAGAAAGCTGCACAAACACAGGATGTAGCATAGGATCTTTTTACACCGAACTTGGCACCCAAGTGGGGTCCAGTCTCATAATGCTTATGCTCCAAAGAGTGAATCAGATCTTTCAGTTTTCTCCCTCTCTAGGGTGCTAAGCTGTGAGTTCATGGAGCTAAACTTGGGACACGTTAGAGTGAGAGACAGCCTGCTTCATTTGGGCACAACCTGCCACTCTGACCGCTAGACTCTGAGGCTGGGTCAAACCATATGCCTGATTCCTGTTGGAATGTCCTCCTCCCAGGAGATTTCTCAGCCTGTCATTCCCTTGGACTTCTGGCTGTCCCACCTCAACATCTGGCAGCAGTTGGCCAGACAAACCAGAGGTGGACAAAGTGTGGATTCAAGCTGGGATATCCCTTTCCCCTCTCCCACATACTTGGTTGGTTACAACATTTCCTTGATAAGATCTCTTCCTCACTCCTACTTCCACTTCCTTCTTCCCTTTCCTTCCCTCCTTTCTTCCTTTTTTTTTCAACAAATATTTATTAAGTGCCTCTACAAGACAGACACTGATCTGATCACAAAGGATAAAGCAGAGACTCCAACAATTCTTATTTCTTTGAACTTTACATTAAACAGTAAACAAATAAGAATATATGCTAGATGGCTATAAGTCTGATGAGCAGAATAATCCAGAGAAGGGGGGTTCGGGAGTGCTGGGATGGGGTGGGGACACGGTGGAAAGTGTTACTATTTGTAATGGGCGGTCAGAGAACTAAAGGAGGTGGGGAGGAAGACACAGGAATAGCTGGGGAAGAGCCTTGCAAGCAGAGGAACGGAGGATGCAGAGGTCTCAAGGCAAGTGTGGCCTGGTGTGTTTTAGGAAGCTCAGGGAGGGCGGTGTTATGCAGAAGGGTGAACAGGGCTGTGGGATGAGATGAGATGGGCAGAGGGGAATCATGAGGTCATTGGCTTTGACCCCAAGTGAGATAGGGGCTGCTGAGAGGGAGTTCTGCCCCATGCTTTCACTAGATTGCTCTGGCTGCTGTGTTGTGAAAAGGATGATGGAGACAACGGGTAGATGCAGGGAGGCCATTTAGGGGGCTGTTGCAAAGATTCAGTTGGGAGACGATGAGGAATGGACCACCCTGGTAGTGGTAGGGAGTGGGGAGTAATTGCCTCTCTATATCTTCAATACTGTTTTGTTTTCGTTTGAGACAGGATCTCACTCTGTCACCCAGGCTGGAGAGTAGTGGCACAATCATAGCTCACTGCAGCCTCTATCTCCTAGATGCAAGCGATCCTCTCACTTCAACCTCCCAAACAGCTGGGACCACAGGCATGCACTGCCATGCCAGGCTATCTTTTTTTTTTTTTTTTCAGTAGATAGGAGGTTTTGCTGTGTTGTCTAGGCTGGTGTGAAATTCCTGAGTTCAAGCCATCTTCCTGTCTTGGCCTCCCAAAGTTCTGGGATTACAGGCATGAGCTACTATGTCTTGCCAATGGCTCTCTATATCTAAAAAGTAGACCCATTGGGAGCACTGATGAGTTGGTAATATGAAAGAAAGAGAAAGAAAGACTTAGTGACTTCTGGGCTGCACCAAGTAGGAAAATGTAGCCCTTGACTTAGGTGGGGAAGACTGTGTGCCAAGCAGGTTTTTGAAGTGGAGAGGCTTTTGAGGTTTGAGGGTTCTTCCAAGTTGGTGAACACATCCGTGTGCTGGGAAGGTAGCTCATCCCAACTCCATGGGAACAAAAGTGCCTGCATCTGAAACACTCTCAGACCTCACTATCTGGCTGTTCATTCGTATCCTTTATCATACACTGTAACAGTAAACATGGCACTGTCCTGAGTTCTGTGAGTTGTTCTAGCGAGTTATCAAACCCAAAGAGTGATTCTGGGAACCCCTGAACTTGTTGTCTGCTGGGCCAAAGTGAAGGTGGTCTGGGGACCCAATTTCCGGCCAGCATCTGCAGTGGGCCCAGTTTTGCAGGACAGAGTCCTTAACCCATGGGGTCTGTGCTAACTTGGAATAGTGTCAGAATTGAATTGAATTGTTACACAATTGGTGTCACAGAATATGAGAATTTGTGTTGGAACGATGTATTTGGTATCAGAAAAACACAGAGAGCCTAGTGAAGTACTTAGCTTACAGTAAATAGGAGCTTATATTATTGTAATGCTGTTGCTTCCTGCCAAGGTGAAATGTGGAAGTGTGGGCACCTGTCCGCTGTCGGATATATGGATGTGCTTGGGCTTCGTTTACTTCTCTTGAGAAGGTTCCATCCCTTGAGAGCCACGTGTCTATGCTGAGCCTGTCACACGCCTGAAAACCTCACTCTATGGCCAGTGCCTTGGATGCAGAGCAAATGATAAATGGGCCTTGAGCTGCCACCTTCCTGGCTGGGTTCAAAGGGAAAGCTGCCACTCTGTGGTAGTGCCACCGGGTGAGAGGGAGGACTGTGTCTGTGTAAATGCACACCTGTTTATCATACCAGACCTGGCAAGCTGCCAGATCTGCATGTATTTGTAAACAAAAGGATTTTCAAAGCAAGGCCCAATGGAGTAGACAGGCATCACCGACAAGGGCTATGACTTTTTGCTTTTTAGCCTGGTATAAATTATGTAGGGTTACCTCTTAATCACACCCTGTGGACCCATTATGTTACTTAATCTTCACAAACACCCTTAAGAAAGTGGGGTGTTAGGATCACCAGGCATCCTGGTTTTCATGTGCCAATCGCAGCCTGTGCTTACTGTCCTGATGCAAGTATAGTCATGTGTCACATAATGACGGGGATACCTTCTGAGAAATGCATCCTCATTAGGTGATTTCATTGTTGTGCGAACATCATAGAGTGTACTTACACAAACCTAGGTGGTGTAGCCTACTACACCACACCTAGGCTAGATGGTATAGCCTATTGCTCCTAAGCAATAAACCTGTACAGCATGTGATTGTACTGGAGCATGTACCATGAATGGAGCTTGCAGGGCTGAAAGTTGCCCTGGGTGAGTCAGTGAGTGAGTGGTGAGTGAACGTGAAGGCCTAGGACACGACTGTGCACTACTAGAGACTTTACGGCCACGGTACACTTAGGCCACACTAGAAAAAAAGAAAAAGTATTTTTCTTTCTTCCATAATAAACTAATCTCGATTTATTGCAACTGTTTGACTTTATAAACTCTTTTTTTTTTAAATTTATTTATTATTATTATACTTTAAGTTGTAGGGTACATGTGCATAACGTGCAGGTTTGTTACATATGTATACTTGTGCCATGTTGGTGTGCTGACTTTATAAACTCTTTAACTTTTTCAACTTTCAGACTTTTTTGTAATAATACTTAAAACACAAACACATTGTACATCTGTACAAAAATATTTTCTTTATATCCTCATTCTGTAAGCTTTTTTCCATTTTTAAATTAAAAATGTTTTTCTCCTTTGAAAATTTTGTTTAAACGTAAGACACAAGGACACACATTTATCTAGGCCTGCAGAGTCAGAATCATCAATATCACTGTCTTTCACCTCTGCCTCTTACCCACTGAGAGGTCTCCGGGGCGGTAAGACGCATGGAGCCATCATCTCGTAGGATCACAATGCCTTCTTCTGGAATGCCATCTGAAGGACCTGCCTGAGGCAGCTTTACAGTTGACTTTTTTTTTTTTTTAATAAGTAGAAGGAGTATACTCTAAAGTAACAATAAAAAGTAAGGGTAGTAAGTTTGTTTACAGAACTTTCACTAACATGTGAGTAATGTGTTTCACTACAACGTCACAAAGGCTACTGTGTCACTAGGTGATAGGAATTTTTTTGCTCCATTATAATCTTATGGGATCACCATTGTATGTGCACTCCACAGTTAATTGAAATGTCATTATGTGGTACATAACTGTCTTAGTAAAAGACACCTTTTTTCTTTCCAAAGTGCACTGGATTGGACAGTACATAATATGGTCCCCTGAGATAATATCTTTATTTTGAGGGGAGGAAACAGAAGTATAGAGAAGGTAAATCATTTGCCCAAGGTCACCTAGCAGGTGAGTGATGGAGCTGGATTTTAACCCAGGTCAGTCTCTGGCACCCAAGTCCTTCCTGCCAGAGTCTTCTGCTTGTTTGTACAGGGCAATGAGCACATCTCCCCACAGTTAGTCCCTCAAGGAAGTAGAAACTCACTGGAGTGATGTGCTATTGTTGGGAACACTCTTGTTTGGAACCCTCTTAACTGTTATTATTATTTTTAAGAACAATTTGGATATTAGCAAGTCTTGTTTCTTTGAGAATAGATTTCATTTTTGAAAAGACCCTAAACACTTTGAGAACCAAGTCTTGTGAATAAGGTGGGAAATTATGCTGGGAGATGCCAGTTTGGAGCCAAATCAAAGGCTGAGTTTGAATTGCTAGTGAATTGTTGTTTGTTTGTGTGGCTATGAAATTGGCTTTGAAAAAGAATTCTCAAAGAAGCATTCTGCAAATGTTTTGAACAGTGATGGTGTCATTTCAAGGGTTTCATTTCTCAAAGTAACTTATTTTTCTTTAAGAATCATTTTATCATGCCTGTTAGATGTGACATATTGTGTCTAGTCTTTTGTAGATAAGCACATTTAGCTTAGAATTAGCAGATGGGCTTGCCTAGGTGGTTGAAATTCTTGGCTTTGAATGAAGAAAATCAATCAGTCCTTTCTATAAAACTCAAGTTTCTATTAGCTGAATTCTCAAGCTCCATGTTCTAACAAGTGAATTCTGTGGGTTTGATTGTTCTATATTTTTAAAATAAAAAGTCCAGGTAACCTGTATTTGTAGTACTTAATAATTGAGTGATAAAGTTTTGGATGGTTTATCTATTAAAAATAACCATTATACATTTTATTTGCACTTTTAAATTTATAAAACACTAATAATGCTATTTATTTTCTATTTAAATTCAAAACAACCAAGGGAATAAAGTGTGTCAGGTATTATCATCCCATTTTACAGGTAAGAGAAGGAGCCTCTGACATTGTGTCTTGTTCAAGGTCACATAATTATCATAATTATAAGAGGCAATGTCTGGACTTGAGGATGCCTGGGGTGTTTAATTCCTGGTTTAACTCCCTTTCCATTGTAGTATATGCCTTTCTTCTTCATTGTTTTGTTCTCACAGGTTATGGACCCTTTTAGTTCTTTATTAGTTTTCTATGGCAACTGTAACAAATTGCAACAAACTTAGAGGCTCAAAAAAATGTATTCTCTCATAAGTTATAATTTTGGCCTCCTTTCTTATGGAGGCAGTGGATTCAAACTAACTCTTATGGTGCCCAATCAAGGCATTGGCAGGGCTGTACTCCCTCTGAAGCCCCTAGAAAAGAATTCATTCTTTACTTTTCTAGTTCCTAGAGCTGCATTCATTGCATTGTTTGGTTCATGGCTTCCTTCTCCACTTTCAAGACCAGCAGTTGTAGCATCTTCAAATCTCTCTTTCTCTGTTTCATCTTCACATTGTCTTCTCCATGGTAAATCTCTCACTAACTCCTTTTTTAAACTAATACTTGTGATTGCATTTAGAGCCCATTTGGATAATTCAGGATAATCTCTCCACCTCAAGGTCCTTAATCAACTATATCTGCAAACTCCTCCCTTTTTACCATATGAGAAAACATTTACAAGTTGCAAGGATTTGAATGAGGATATTGTTTGGGTTTTATTTGGCAGGGGGAATTATTCAGTTTACTACAGTCTACCCTTTGAGATTCACATCCTCAAAGATTCACATCCATTCCATACACAAAATGCATTCAACCAACATTCCCAGGTCTCATCCCATTACAGCATCAACTCCAGTCCAAAACTTCATCTAAATATCATCAGTTCAAAAGTCCCAAATCTCATCATCTAAATCAGAGATAGGAAACACTCTCTATATGCTACATCATGAGGAAAATTTCCTCTCCATCTGTGGACCTGTGAAACTAGAGGATATGTTCTCTGCTTCCAAAACACAATAGTGGGACAGGCATAGTGTAACAGCTATAGGCATTTCCATTGCAAAAAGGAGAATAGAAAGGGGAAAAAGAGTAGTTGATTATGAACAATGGAAAATCCAGCAGGACAAGTTTCACAGAGGCTTAGAAATGATCTGTCTTTGTCTTGTGACTCTGCCTTCTCAGCCTGAGGCTCCACCCTGGGAGTCATTCTTCCTTTTGCTTGAGGTAGAACTGGTTGATAATATTGTGAGCTTGTTTCCTACCTGTAGAATTTTGGGAGTCTTATAGCATCCTTTCATTTTGTTCTCTCTGTCCCTTTTGGTTCAACCTGGCTGTGTTTCTGCTGATATAACACTCTAAAAAGCCTGTGGGTCTCCCATGTATGTTACAGGGATTCATGCCTTTAGATAAGGGAATCCTGCACAAATATTTTCTGGAGAATCCCATCTCTTTTCCTGGCTTCTACTGAGATAGCTAAGGGGATCTGTGAGTCACATGTCTAATCTCTAACACAACCAAAATTGTCCAGTCATGCCCTTGACTGTCTAGAACATGATTTCTCAACAGTGAATCTCCTAATTTTAGCATCTTTTGGAAACTGGATAGGTTGAGAATTTCCCAAGTAATCAAGTCCTGGTACCTTTTTGCTTAACAGTTATTCTCTCATTTTATCTCTTTCCTTACATATTTTGCTATAAATGGCAAGAAGAAACCAGGCTGCATTTTTGACACCTTATTTGAAAATCTGAGTTAAATATCCATGTTCACCACTTACAATTCATGCTTTCCACATAACTGTAGGGTTCAATTCAGTCTGGCAGTCAGCCACTACTTAACAAGGGCCATCTTACCTCTAGTTTCCAATAACATGTTTCCCACTTCTGTCTGGGGCCTCAGCAACTGTGCTGTTAATGCTTATATTACTACCAACAGTCTACTGAAAGAAATCTAGGCTATTTTTTTTATCATGGGTCTCTAAATTCTTTCAACCTCTACTCATTTCTAAACCTCTACTCAATTCTAAAGCTATTTCTACATTTTTAGAAATGTATTGAGGCAGTCACCAAATCTGTATTTATTTTCAATGGTTGCTATAACAAATTACCACATACTTGGTGCCTTAAACCAAATACATATACAATATATATAATTATGTAACTATATTTTTATAAATTATAATTTTTATAATTTATATTAATTATATTATATAGAAATATAAATATATAATTTATAAATATGTTTAAAATATATAATCAATATTATTAATATTAATAAGATAATATAATCATATAATATCAATATTAATAATATATGTTATTATATACTATATACTATAATAATATCCATCATTAAAATAATATTTATAAATACAATTATAATCGATATTATTAATATTAATAAGATAATATTAATCATATAATATCAATATTAATAATATAATATGTTATTATATTCTATATAATATATTATATATTATTAAACTAATATTTATAAATACAATTATATCTACAAATATGTAGTAATTATATAACTATATTATATAAATACATAATATGTTATTTATATAGTCTATAAATATAAAATATATATTTTATTAAAATATAATAATATTTTAGTAATATTTAATTTATATTTTATTTATATATATAAGTTTCACTGGACCAAAGTCTAGGGCTGTACTCCCCGCGGAGGTTCAAGGGGTAAATTTGTTCCTTAACTCTTCCAGCATCTGGTGACTTTCAGTAGTTCCTGGCCTGTAGCTGCATCACTCCAATCTCTCCTGTCATTGTCACATTGCTTCTCTTCTCCTGTGCATGTGTGTGTCAGATACTTTTCTACCTCCCTTTTATAAGAATACATTTGCTTGCATTTAGGGCCCAGCCAGCTAATTCAGGATAACTTCCCATCTCAGAATCCCTAACTTAATCACATCTGCACAGTTCATTTTTTTGTCATATAAGGTAACATTCGTAGGTTCTAGGGATTCAGGTGTGGATGTCTCTTATGGGGAATTATTCAGTTCACCACAAGTTTATTTTCCATGTGTTCATCTTGCCATGGTCACATGATATTCAAGAAGATCCATCATGTAGCAGTGCAGTACCCATGTATTAGGTTGCTGTTACCTACGTGGTGTGTCTTGCTCCATTCTCTCAATCCCTTATGGCATCAGACCCATGCTCTAGTCACAGAGTAACGTAGGCTAGACTAGTCACCTATCCTTATCTGCCCTGACCATGGTGGTGGGTGCATGATCCAAGCCAGCCAATCAGAATTTTTCCCTGAGATTTTCGCATTGAATCTAGAGAGAGAAGTTTTGTAAAGATAGGAGACTGGAGCTGCCTTTCTCCATCATATTGTTAAAACAGAGAGGTATTCACCTTGCAAATTTCTCGTTTTTTAACTCCTGAAATACATAAAATTCTCAAAGAGGAAAGTCTATTCCTCAGAGATACACAAGCCTGGCTACATGCCTAGGTGCAAGATGGTCAGGAGGTAAAGGTGGCAGTATTGATGAGTCTGAGTCCACTGAGAAATTTTAATTTGTTCAACAGGCTATTTTGGCACATTCAATAAACAATTAATCACCCCTAAACCTGTATTCTCCTTCATAGCTACACAAAAGATACTTCCTATTTTAGTCATAGCGTGCATTGATTTTTGCCTCCTGCTGAACCCCACTAAAATGATAGAAAAGGAATTAAAATGTTATAAACCTACACAAGCAGTATAAGGAGACAATAGCAAATTAAATATCTCAACAAATGTTTGGAAGATGGAAAGCAGATGGATGAATGTTACTGGGTTGGCAGAGCAAGAAAGCTGGAACAAAGTGCCTGGAGAGGGGAATCTCAGAGAGAAGCAAGCCAACTTTTGCCATAGAATCCTAGAGAGACAAGAAAATTGGAGCCCAGAGACACCTCTAAAGACAGATATGAAGAATCAGCTCAGTAGTGGATAGATCTCATATTATGGTTGTCCACTTTTTAGTAGCTTTTCTATATTCAGGTTTATCTCAATTTACGAGTATTGCTTCCTTAATCCAAACTCGAATTCTCAGCTTCCCCTATAGCTAGGCTACGGTCAAGCATTCTGGCTGTGCCAACCACACACACACATACTTTTAATTCAGGTGTGAGCTAAGGAAAGAAGATCTACTTGTGTTTCTATTTTTGAAGGAGAGAGCTCTCAGGATTTTAGTGGAAGCAATTGGCAAGTGCTTCTAAGGTTACATTTCTCCTACAGAATTGTCATTGGTGATGGTGCTGGTCAGCGCAGTAATAATCTACTTTAGTGCTCAGTAGGGCAGCAGAGTCTGTGTGAAGTTTTCTTCATCAGGCTTTTTTGGTGGGATAAGTTTTGGGCATAGCTCTAGAAGCTTAGCCTGGACCTAGCTTTTTTTTTTTTTTTTTTTTTTTTTTTTAGACAGAGTTTTGCTCTTGTTGCCCAGCCTGGAGTGCAATGGTGCAATCTCAGCTAAGTGCAACCTCTACCTCCCAGGTTCAAGCGATTCTCCTGCCTCAGCCTCCTGAGTAGCTGGGATTATAGGCTCCTGCCACCAAGCCCAGCTAATTTTTTGTATTGAGATGGCGTTTCACCATGTTGGCAGGACTGGTCTTGAACTCCTGACCTCAGGTGATCCACCCACCTTGGCCTCCCAACTGGAGCCTAGTTTTTAAACCTTCCACAAAATTCAATGAACTACTCACCATTTAATAAACTGATTTGCCAGAGTCATTTCTACTGACTGCAATTTAAAACGAACGAACAAACAAAAACCGCCAAGCCTCAAAACAACTCTATTATTACTGCATGTATAATAGATAGTTTTATACGATGTTCTTTCCCATACAACCAGATAATGGACTACCTCCTGCCCCACTACAGCATCTACAGAAAGGAAATTTGTCTATGGAGAAACTCAACCAGAGGGGAACCAGATGGAGACATCAGGAGTAGAAGAGAGCAGGCTTCAGATATTAAAATAAAGAGACTTCTTAATCCTCTTCCCCTTCTCAATTCTTAGAGTTGAGAAGGCAGAGTTAAAGAGATTTTTCTTAGCAGAAATCAGCCACTCTAAGAGGAAAAATCCTCCAGTAAATTTAGATAAATATCTATCTTATTACCTTCCAGTAGAGCCATGCCTACTCATAGATAACTGCAAATCAGCTTTTTATTGCCTCTTTCTTAATTAACAATGGATATGTCAGGATCACCAGACTTTTGAGGAAAGCTTCTATTCTCAAATGAGAAAGACCAAAGCAAATACCAGAATAAATTGAAATTGATGAATCTAGTGACAGTGAAGTGAGCAGAAGGCAACTTAATTAAAAACACTATAATATTTTCAGAAAGAATGAGAAGACATTTCATCGATGAATCAAAATAGGATGCTATTTTTTTAAAAAGCTAGAGAACAAAGAGCTCTTGGAAATTAAAAATATGACAGCAGATAGTCAAACAAATAAGCAGAAGTTTGGAATTTGATGTTGAGGAATCTCCTAGAAAGTAGGACAAAATAACCAGACACAGAGAAGAGGAGAGAAATGATAAGAAAATCAGATAATCAATCCACTGGGTCTAACATCCAATCAAGAGAGACACAAAAGAGGAGGAATTTTTAAAATTATATATACAGATACTGAGAACTGATGAACTTGAATCTCCAGATTGAAAATATTTCATGTGTATTCAACGCATATGTAGCCTGCAGCAAGGCACATTGCTGTGGAATTTTGGGACACCAGAGAAGATGCTGAAAGTTTCCAGAGAAGAGCAAACAAGGTTACATAAGAAAGGATTAGGAATCACAATGAGATTCGACTTCTTAGCAGCAAGCTTCAAAGCAAGAAGTCAATGGAGCAATGTCTTCCAAGCTGAGGCACTTGTTTCTAACCTAGACATCAATCTGCCTCCAAATGGTCAATCAAATGTAAAGGTAGGAGGCAAACGTGGAATATAGGTGTCTCAAAACATTTACTTCTGGGAAGGAATGGGACGCTTTGCTCCAGCAAGCAAGGGAAAACATCAAGAAAGAAAGTGTGAGATCCTGGAAACAGGGGATCCATCCCTGAAAAAAAAAAATGCACAAAAGAATTCTTAGGATAATAATGGAGGGATTTCCTAGAATAACAACTGTTCCAAAGGCTCAGTGAATAGGAAGAAAGAGCACGTTAGCTAAAATAAAAAAAAGAAGGAAAAGAGCTTCAATGAGCAAATGAAGCATTAACAGATTTCTTAAGGAGTTGAACATTTTTGAGAGGTGTTTTCTAATCCCATCAGAGAGTCTGAGAGAAGCCAGTGACACTTAGAAAAATAATTAGATGAAAAATAAAGGCAATCACTAACTTTAGGGAAAACAAACATTTGTATAAGAAAGGAAATGTAGTCATAGTATTCTATTGGTTTCATCTGTGAATAATAGCAGTTTAAACAGTAACTCTTGATATAACCAATATTATGACAAATCTGTATTATGAATAAGGTAGAAGTGAAATGCAGGTGGAAAGGGTAAAGGTATAGGCTGTAACAGTGCTAAAATGTTATTTTTCTAAAGAAGGAAATTAATAGATAATTCTTAAAAAATCAAGTACAAAGTAAAAAATAAGTATAGAGAAGCAAAAACATAAATACTGGAAGAAGGAGCTAAAAGAATTGAAAATTCTCGGCTCTGCAGAGCAGGATTTAAAGGCAGAGTAGAGTACTGCTCCTTTGCATAATAAGCCTTATGAGATTGTTTGAGTGAGATTTTTTTTTTCAACTATGAACATGCATTACTTGATAAAAATTCAAAACTATCAAAACTTTGAAAATTTTCTTAGATAAACAGGAACTCTCATACTCTGTCAGTGGGAGTATAATTAGTGCAATTGCTTCAGAAAACTGGCAGTATCTACTGAAGCTGACTGCACACACACTGTATGGACCAGCAAGCTTGGTTCCAACAGAAGTATGTACAGTTGTGTGCCAAAAGATGTACAGGTATGTCTGTAGCAGTACTATGCATGGCAGCTGGGGACTGGAAAAAACAAAACGTGCATCTGCAGTCCAGTGGGTATTTCATATTGATGCAATGGACCATGATATAGTAATGAAAATGAATCACTGCTACCTGCCGCAATGTGGGCGAGTCTCGCAAACATTATGTTGAGCAAAAGAAATCAAGCACAAAAGAGTGCATGCTACATGATCCTGTTGATATAAAGTTCAAAGCCAGGGAAAACTAACCTATGGTGATAGAAGTTAGGATGTTGATTACCTTGGTGAAGAGATTCGGGAGGATAGAGACTGAAGGGCCTGAAGGGTGCTGCTGGGTCCTGGACAGTACTCAAATTCTTGATCTGGCTGCTGACACATGAGAATCTTCACTTTGGAAGTTTCATCAAGCTGTACTCCATCAATTACACTCTTCTATATGTAAAATATATTAAAGTTCATTTAATAAACTTTTATTACTCTTTAAAAGTTTATTAAATAAAACACACATAGTCCTACAAGAGCAGCTTAGCCCAAGGAGAAATGGCCATCTGGACCTGAGAGCCCACTGTGCTGGGAAAATTAGAGAATTATTCATGCATTTATGAAAATACATGTAAAAAATAACAGCCAGTTGAATGTGGTTATTTCTCAGTTCTTGTCTTTTTACTTCGATTTAAGGATTTTGCAAATTTGTCATTTCTGTGTACATTCTAATTTAAGCTGCCTCAAGGCTTTTTTGGACATAATTAATAGTGACTTCAAAACAATTTGAAACATTGTAATGGCTGCAAGGTCTTTCTTCTGTTTCCTGGATGGCCTGCTCAGGATTTTAGGTGCAGTTCTGTTCAAAAGGTAACAGAACCGGAACACGGGATGAGTAAATACAGTCTAGTTAAAAAAACAAAACAAAACAAAAAACAGCACAAAATTACTGGGTTTCATTGTGGGAGGAGGTGGGGCCAGAATTCTATTTTGCCCTTTCATGTTGTGGAAAGAATCTCAGTCCTTGAAATGGTATAATGCATCAGTGACCTTGGTTTTCTTCAAAAGTGTTTAAGAAGAGGGGACATTCTTCTTGGCTTTGATATTTTACATTATTAGTATTAGAAATCTTTGCGCAAGGCTTGGAAGGAGATGAGACGTAACAAGTTTTCTTCTTCTGACCTTCACATCACCACACTACAAAAGCTCTTCAGTTGCAGACATTTGCCTTGCTATCTTGTTCCCAATCAAGGGAAAGCCAAAGGAGACACTCTTGAAAGTTCAGACACTTACAGCGAATTTCAATGGATACAGTTGCAGAATACCTTTAAACAACCAAAGTTGGCTGGTAATTAGGCTCTCATACGCCACAGATCTGTGCCTGCAGTCAGCAAGTCAGCAACCTGCAAGAGAAGCCCTTCTCATGAAACAGCCAAGAGGGAGGTATCCTGGGAGCGAGCCAAGGGAGCATTGATGGGCATTGTCAGGGATTCTTCAGAACTCAGAACAGAACTCGGCTACCATCAGCTGCATTTGAGTTCCTCCTTTTCCCGCAAAGACTGATGATTATATTGAAGGCAAGTGCAGCTGTTTAATAGGATGAGGGATTATGTAAAATTGTAGCAATTGTCCATTTAAATGCCTGCGATTATCATTGGCCTTACAATAGATATAGTATCTTGTAATATATATACTAGGTATAAGTACTACAATTATATACAGTAAAAACATATGTAATACATAATTATAATACTATAATACTTCAAAAGAAGTAATTTGTGGAATAAAGAGACTTGGATTCACACCCCTGGTTTTTATTAGGTTGGTGCAAAAGGAATAATGGTTTTTGCCAGGAAAAGTAACTTTTGCACCAACCTAGTAACAATCTGTGTGAATTTGAACCCTTTTCTTGCTTCCTCTTTGCCCTCATTGCTATCTCTGCTACATAAAGGTAATTTGTGTCTGCACTGAAAGTATTGTTAGGGCCAGCTCATAGTAGGTACTTACTAGATACAAGGGATTTTCCCTCTTCTTGCCCTGTAAAGTTATCTTTTGAACAAATCATAAAAGAGCTGCTCTCTGACCAAATTCATGTATTGGAAAAGCTGGAATGGGAATTTATACCTCTGTGCTTCCAACTCTAGCAAAGAGAGCCACTGGAGTCATCTCTTGAAACTGCACATCCGATCTTGTCATTCACAGGCTTACAACCCTTCCTTTCACTCCCTTAGCACTGGGATAAAATCCAGGATTTTGTTGTGATCTACACAGCCCTCCTTCTCTAATGCCATCTCCAAATGTTTAGATTTGCTCTTTATGTTGAGACCACATCAGTTGCCTCTCTGGTCCTTAAAGAGGCCAACTTGCTCATGCCTCAGTGATGTGAACTTGATGTTCCTCCTGTCTGTATGGCTTCCTTTGCTTCTTGGCATGGCTGGCTCCTGATCAGCCTCCAAGTGTCCACTTGGCCTGCATTTCCCAGAAAAAGGATCCTAAGGTAGAGTTTCATATGAAGGATGTCCATTGTGGAGGGCTGTTGGACTCAACCCTTGTGGAAGGAAGGGGAATGGAGCAGGAGTGGGCAGAGGAAGAAGTGGAACAATGGATCCTATTGCTGCATTGGCCCTACAGGGACCCCTGGAGCTAGAAGGGTCTTTCAGAGTTGCTGCCAACTGGCTGTTATGGCCAGGCCTTTGTACTCTTTTACTGATCAGTCTTAAATGGGGACCCCTCTCCTGCCAAGAAGAATGTGACCTTGGGGAGGTGATTCTTGTCAAGGCAATCCCTAGTAGGACTGATAACTGAAGGCCAAGTGTTGACAGTACTTCCAGGTGCTAGGGCACAAAAAGGCCAAGTGTTGACAGTTCTCCCAGGGGCTAGGGCACAAATACTTCTTGAAGAGGATCTGGGGAAGCACGGCAGCATCCACCACACAGCCTTCTCTGACCATCTGGTGTCTGTCCCAAAGTTTTCTATCTGAATATTCTGATTATTTCTTTCTTTTCTTTCTTTTTTTTTTTTGGTTTGAGACAGAGTCTCACTCTGTCGCCCAGGCTGGAGTGCAGTGGTGCGATCTCAGCTCACTGCAAGCTCGGCCTTCCGGGGTCACGCCATTCTGCTGCCTCAGCCTCCCGAGTAGCTGGGACTACAGGCGCCTGCCACCACGCCCAGCTAATTTTTTGTATTTTTAGTAGAGATGGGGTTTCACCATGTTAGCCAGGATGGTCTTGATCTCCTGACCTCGTGATCCACCCACCTCGGCCTCCCAATATTTCTTTATTTTCTTATTGTTTTCCCTACTGGGCTGTGAGCTCCACAAGGATAAAGATTATGTTTATCATTTTCCCTGTTGTACCACCAGTTCATTGCATAGGGCTTAGTATGGTAGGCACTTAATATATATTTCCTGAATGAATAAATGAATGAATAAGAAATGTTTAATGATAACCAACCTTGCAGGTTGCTGACTGCAGATACAAACCCATGGCATGCAGGAGTTCAATTCCAGCCAACTTTGTTTCACATACTTTGCAATTCTACTCATTGGCTGAACTTTCTAGATAGTTGTCAAGACACACACATTTGTCTGTGTCTTAAAGTAATGCTGAGCTTGCAAAAGAAGCGTCATGTCTCCCCAGTCTCTCTGCCATTTATTCTTGTAAAAGATTATGATCAAAATGAACTCTGTGTTCTTTTTTTCAACTTTTAAGTTCAGGGGTACATGTACAGGTTTGTTACATGGGTAAACTTGTGTCATGGGGGTTCTTAATACTTAGATATTTATGAATGAGAGAAGAATGCCTGGTGAAATGGCCATAAGAGTGATAACTCTGTAGACAACCTGCTCCTTGCCTCCAGGAGGCAGCAGGATGCAACAGAGACAGCCCTGAGCAGGATAGAGGACTCAAGGACACTTGCAGTTCCAAAGCAGCGTGTCTTCAGTGAGCTCAGGACAATTAAGCCTCATTCCCGGATACTGTTTTCTCTTCCCTGCTGCCTCATTCAATATGAACACTTAGAACCAAAGTATGGTCACGTGTCTCTTAATGACATGGATATGTTCTGGGGCGATTTTGTTGCTGTGCAAACATCACAGAGAACACTTACACAAATGTAGGTGATATAGCCTACCACACACCTAGGCTGTATGGTGTACCCTATTGCTCCTAGCCTAAAAACTTGTACAGCATGTTATTGTACTGAATACTGTAGGCGATTGGAACACAATGCTAAGTATTTGCATATCGAAACATAGAAAAGGCACAGTCAAAATACAATATAAAAGATTAAAAATATCGCATCTGTATAGGGCAGTTACCAATGGAGTTCACAGGACTGGAAGTTGCTCTGGGTGAGGCGTGAGCGGTGAGTGAATGGGAGGGCCTAGGACATTAATGTGCACAGCTGTAGGCTTTATAAACATGGCACACTTAGGCTACACTAAATTTATTTTAAAAGTCTTTCTTTCTTCAATAATAAATTAGCCTTCACTTGCTGTAACTTTTTAACTTCAAAAACTTTTAAATTTTTAAACTTTTTGACTCTTTTGTAATAACACATAGCTTAAAACACAAACACATTGCACAGTCATACAAAATATTTCCTTTCTTTATATTCTTATTCTATAAGCTTTTTCTATTTTCATTCTATATATGTATATATTTATCAATTTTAAACTTTAAAAAGTATTCATAAATTAAAGTTTAACAGCTACATAATATGTTTTATTACAGGGATGAACCAATTTATTTCCACATTTCTTTATTGACAGATATTTAGGTTGTAACTCCAATGCATTTGTTATACATAGAGCCTTTGCTGCAGTTTAAGTTATTACGTTAGAGTTGTTACAAGTTGAATAATGGGGAAAAGAAGAGAACATAGTAATTTATTTTATGTATTTCTTTTTACTTATTTCTTCTTACTTAATATGCTAAATTACTTTACAAAATAGGGCTTCCAATTTTCTCATTCACAGTGGCGCATGGAAATGCCTGTCTCACTGCACTATTTTAAGTATTCTTATTTCTAAAAGTGAATTTAATAAAAATGTTAACATTTTATTGTTTTAAGTTCCATTTATTTTATTACTACCGAGCTTGCCAATTGTTTTTTGTGTTTTGTGAGTTTTCTATTCATCTCCTTTGCCTATTTATTTTAGGGATACTGATTAAAAAATTTTTTTTTCTTTCCAGATAGTCTTTCTTAAAATTTTTTTATTTCAATAGCTTTAGAGGTCCAAGAGGTTTTTGGTCACGTGGATGAATTGAATAGCGGTGAAGTCTAGAACTGTAGTGCACCCATCACCCAAGTACTGTGCATAGTACCCAATAGGTAGTTTTTCACCCCTCACCCCACCTCACTCTTCCCACTTCTGAGTCTCCAGTGTTATTATGCCACTCTGTATGCCTTTGCTCTATACCCATAGCTTAGCTCTCTCTTATAAGTGAGAACATATGATATTTGGTTTTTGATTCCCGAGTTACTTCATTTAGAATGATGGCCTTCGGTTCCATCCAAGTTGTTGCAAAAGACATTATTTCATTCTATTTTATGTATGAGTAGTATTCTATGGTATATATACCATATTTTCTTTATTCACTCATTGGTTGATGGTCACAGAAACACACACATTACCCTAGGTCTACCCAGAGTCAAGATCATCGAAATGCCATTAAGTGTTAGGAATATTTCAGCTCCATTAAAATCCTATGGAGCCACAGTAATATATGTGCTCATCGTTGACTGAAATGTCTTATGTGGTGACTGACCATAGTCTAAAACCCATCAGGAAAAAGAAAAAGAAAGTACCATAAGGAGTGAATTGTGTTCATGAAGCTGGACTGTAAACAGTAGTTCTGCTGCTCCTGTGGCAAGACAGAGAGTACCTCAAGGCAACGCTCCCTTGTGTTGCATCTCTGGTTTATTATGGGCCAGAAAGTAGCTTTGCAGATGGCCTCATACGCTTTGCTCCAGGCCAGGAAACATTTACTCTGCATACATTTATTAATTCAGACTTATTTTTTTATTTCAATAGCTTTTGGAATATAGGTGGTTTTTTGTTGCATGGATGACTTATATAGCAGTGCATTCTAAGATTTTAGTGCACCCATTACCCGAATAGTGTGCATGGTACCTAATGTATAGTTTTTTATCTTTAGCCCCACTCCCAGCCTTCACTTTCTGAGCTTTAAAGTCCACTGTATCATTCTTATGCCTTTATGTCCTCATAGCTTATAAGTGAGAACATAGAGTTTTTGGTTTTCCACTCCTAGTTACCTCACTTAGAATTATGACCTCCAGCTCCATCCAAGTTGCTACAAAAGACATTATTTTGTTCCTTTTAATGGCTGAATAGTATTCCCTGTTGTATGTGTACCACATTTTCTTTATTTACTCATTAGTCAATGGGCACTTAGATTGCTTTGACGTTTTGCCATTGTGAATTGTGCTGCTATAAAACACACACATACAAATCTTTTTCATAAAATGACTTCTTTTCTTTTGGGTGGATACCCAGTGGTGGGATTGCTGGATTGAATGGTAGATCTACTTTTGTCTCTTTCAGGAATCTTCATACTAATTAGTATATTAGAGGTTGCATTAATTTACATTTCCACCAGCCATGAATAAGCGTTTCCTTTTCCCCAAGCCATGCCAACATGACTCTTTAATAATGGCTGTTCTTCCAGGAGTAAGGTGCTATTTCATTGTGGTTTTAATTTGCATTTCCCCGATGATTACTGATGTTGAGCATTTTTTCATGTTTATTGGCCATTTGTATGTCTTCTCGTGAGAAGAGTCTACTCATATCTTCTGCCCACTTTTAAACAAGATTATTATTTTTTTTCTTCTTAGTGATTTGTTTGAGTTCCTTGTAGATTCTATATACTAGTCCTTTTTGGGATGTGTAGTTTGCAAATATTTTCTCCCATTTTGGTTGGCTTTTTATTCTGCTGATTA
This sequence comes from Macaca thibetana thibetana, assembly GCF_024542745.1. Taxonomy (NCBI): domain Eukaryota; kingdom Metazoa; phylum Chordata; class Mammalia; order Primates; family Cercopithecidae; genus Macaca; species Macaca thibetana. The sequence goes on along the minus strand of NC_065579.1, from coordinate 138,002,835 downwards.
TTATTATTATTTGCTGTGCAGAAGGTTTTCAGTTTAATTAGGTTTCATTTATTTATTTTTGGTTTTGTTTAGACTTTTATATTTATTAATTAACTCATTCATTGGGAAAAAAGAGTTACCTTGATGATGCTCGGGGCAGGGAGGGCTGGTCAATAGTTTTGTTGGAGCTAGATGTGGAATACTGTGCCTTTAGTTCCAACTAATTGGGAGGCCGAGGTGGAAGGAGCCCTTGAGTCCAGGAATTCAAGGCTACAGTGAGCTACTTCACTGCACTGCAGCCTGGATGACAGAGCGTGACTCTGTCTATAAAAACAAAAAAAGAAAGAAAGAAAAAGAAAAAAAAGAAAAGAAGAAGAAAAGTTTGGTGGGTTGGTAGTATTTTTTTTTTTATTTTAATTTTAGTTCATATTCGGACAACAAAGGAGAGAAAGGGACACAGGTAAAGTTTGCTTGTAAGGTTAAGGAGTATTTTGTTTTTCATTCATACAGTTAACTACAGAATATTAAGACTTGGTCAAGAGTAACTGTATATTGGGAGAAAAACGGGAGGGTCTGGAGAAGAATGTTGAGTGGCCACCTTGAGGGCACAGGCTAGGTTGGGTAAATAAGAATTTATGAATGATTTTATTTTCTTTTGTTTTTCTATTTTGTCAAGTTTTCTGCTTTGTGTATATATTACAATTGTGATCACTAACGAAGCTATTACTAAAATAGATGCAGTTTTGTTGAACTACTTTGAAGACAGAGGTCAAAGAAAGAATTTTTTGGTGATTCCAAGTTGTTTTATTTAAAAAAGAAAGTTCTCCCAGTACGCATTTACTTAGTGCCTGCTTTTTGCACTGCAAGAAGCAGTCATTTTTTTCTTGAAATCATCATTATTTAATACTTTCCCTGGTGGATTAAAAGATGCAGAACCAAAGAGCACACCCAGTTTAAGGCTCATACTTGTATAGCCCTCTAGGAGTGTGTTAGTCCTTTTGCATTGCTGTATAGAAATACCTGAAACTGGGCAATTTGTAAAGAAAAGGGGTTTATTTGGCTTGTAGTTCTTCAGGCTGTACAGGAATCATTGTACCAGCATATGATTCTGGTGAGGGCCTCACGAAGCTTCCACTCATGACGAAAGGCAAAGGGGGAGCAAATACATCACATGGCGAGAGAGGGAGCAAGAGAGAGTGTGGGTGATCTCAGACTCCTTTAAACAATCAGAACTCACAGTAACTCATTACCACAGCGAGGGCACCAAGCCATTCATGAGGGATCCACCCCCATGACACAAACACGTCCCACTAAGCCCCACTTCCAACATTAGGAATCACATTTCACCATAAGATTTGGAGGGGACAAACATCCAAGCCACACCAGGGAGGGAGGCTGTGTTTGGGTGAAGCACGCTCAGCCATCCAGGGAGAAGCCAGTAGAAGGGAAGTGCCTCTAGATGCTTGAGTTCAAGTCATCATCTACTGTATCCTCTTCCATAAGAAGCTTGACCACTCCGAGCCTCACTTTCCTCATCTACAAAATTAGTGCCATGACATTGGCCCTCCAGGTGGCTGTGGAGCTCAGTAATGACCCATGACAGGCCAGCAATTGTGCCAGGGACTTTCGCAGCTCTTTCCATTTAAATGTGGGAATGAATGTGGGATAATCTATAGGAAATTATGTAAGTGAAAGAGTTTGGTAAACTGTAAAGGGCTGTGTAAGTAGAAGTTCCTTTTATGACCTGAGTCTCAAGGGTGTTCTTGCCTCATGGAAACTGTTGTTGCAGCTTTTGAGACCAGCTGACAGTAAATGGTATCACTTAATGAGAATGAGGAGGCATGCATTTTAAAAGAGACATTCACTTTGGGGCTTATTGTTTAAAGTAACTAAAGCTTGACTTTAAAACACCACATTAAGAAATAATAGATCATTGACTTGTAATTTTTATTAGTTTTTGGAACCTTATGTTTCCCATCCAGAGAAGAGGGCTATGGTAGCATTTCCTATTCCCTTCTCTGTTAGTGGTTCTCTGATATGACTTAAGGGCCTTAGGAAATTGCACACAATTTTCATCTGAAATTTAAAACCCTGATTTCCCTGTTGATTTGAGGCATACTAATGCCTGGTGTTTATTTTCCTTTCTTCTCTTTCCTGTTCCCTCAGTTGACAGAGTTAAGAATCACCTACAATCCTGCTACCCAGAAGTAGTCACTGCTAGTATTTTGGTGTACCTCACTGTTGATTTAATTCAGATGTATTCCCAGGTGCACATGCACAATATGTTGGCATTGGGTTTCACAGTATATATTTGAGAACTCAAAGTTTTGCCATAAATTTTATATCTTGAACATTTTATTATATCTTTAAATGCTCTTCAACAATATGATTTTTTTGTGATTATGGGGTTTTCTATCCCTGTGAACATACTGTAATTTTTTAAACTAAGGTCTTATTGTTAGACATTTAACTTTCCAACTTTTCACTATCATAAATAATGTTAAGGTGAATATTCTAGTATAGAAATATCTGTAGATACATCAATGAAAATATTGAGTCAAAGGGCAAGGATATTAGAACACTTCTTGCTACTTATTCCAAATGGCCTTCTAGAAACAATGAACGCCTTTGTCTCAATCAGCTGTAATGAGTATGTCTGTTTCATCAAATTTGCCTTTAAAAATACTTCTCTCTGGCCGGGCGCTGTGGCTCAAGCCTGTAATCCCAGCACTTTGGGAGGCCGAGATGGGCGGATCACGAGGTCAGGAGATCGAGACCATCCTGGCTAACACGGTGAAACCCCGTCTCTACTAAAAAATACAAAAAACTAGCCGGGCGAGGTGGCAGGCGCCTGTAGTCCCAGCTACTCGGGAGGCTGAGGCAGGAGAATGGCGTAAACCTGGGAGGCGGAGCTTGCAGTGAGCTGAGATCCGGCCACTGCACTCCAGCCTGGGCGACAGAGCGAGACTCCGTCTCAAAAAAAAAACCAAAAAAAAAACTTCTCTCCAATTTGTTGTGAAAAATACTACCTTAAAAATCCCCTCCAACCCCACAATCCCAGTGAGGCTCACAGTTTTCATGTGTTTTATAGGTCCATTATATCACATGCCTCCCATCTTCTCTCTTCTCCTGGCCCTGGGGGGGTGACCTATGAGAAGCACATCAAGGGGGTCCCAGGCCTGTGGCTTCTGGTTGGCTTCACCCATTGGGGAGCCCCAGCAGAAGATGGGGTTAGGGAAGGGAGGAGAGAGAGATCAGGGTGCTTATTCCTTTGGTTCCTTCCCTTCCTGTGTGGCCAGCTGTGACACAGAGCCCTGGTCCTCCCAAGGTAGCTCTCTCTATGCAACTCTTTCTCCTTCTGTGTTCTGGGACCTACTCTCTCCTTCGTCCGTTTGTGCCTAGATATCCAGAGAGCTCCACTATTTTTAGTCCAGGTTCCTGCAATATTCCTTGAAGTTTGGAATGAATCTATTTGTGAAGAAACCCTTCTTGAATTGATTTTGTTGTTGCCTCTGTTTCCTGTTGGGACACTGACTGATAAACATGGTCTTATTAGTACTTGCAGCGGATTGCTCACATTGATGGGTCATCGCCTCTAGCTCACAAGTCATGAAGTTTATGCCCAGGGAGATGAGTGTCTAACCTCTACTGATTTCTCCAGGATATCCTGACAGAAGGATGAAGGTCAGAGAGGTTTTATGACCAGGGAATTTTCAGGAAAGGTGATTTCTAGCAATGAAATATAATCCACTGCCCAAGAAGCATCATTAATGCTTCGCTTGGTCATCGATAATAGGGTCTTCCAGATGCCTCCTATCTTTTGTGTAGCTGGAGCACATAGGAGAACGTGGACTTGGTTATCAGGCAGACTGGGCTCACACCTCAGCTCTGCTGCTTTCTGGTTGTATGACCCTCTGCAAATTATTTAGTCTTAGTAAGCCTCAGTGTGAAAGTGAATTTTATGTGTCAACCTGACTGCTCTCAGAAGTGGGGTGCCTGGATTAAAGAGTATTTCTGGATGTGGCTTTGCGGATGTTTATGGAAAAAAATGAGCAACAGTGGGCTCAGTATAGTGGATGGCCCTCCCCAGTGGGGGTGAGCATTATCCAATTTATTGAGGGCCTGGGAAGAACAAAATGGTGAGGAAAGGAGAAAGGCATCTTTTGCTTCCTGCCTGCTTGCCTGAGTTGGGACATTGGTCTTCTTCTGCAGTTGGATGGGGATTTACACTATCATCTCCCCTGGTTCTCAGGTCTTTGGTCTCAGACTAGAATTACAGCTTGCAGACAGCAGATGAATGGGAGACTTCTCAGTCTCCATAATCACATAAGCTAATTCAACCAATTCTTTATAATAAAGATTTCTCTGTGTGTATACATACATATGTGTATATATGTGTGTGTGTACACACACACACACACATACACACTAGTTGTTATGTTTCTCTGAGGAATCCTGTCTATACACTTAGTGTTCTCATCCGAGAAATGGGAGCGATAATAGTAGCTGCCTCAGCAGTTGTCATGAATTCCTTCTTTGTGCTCTCCACTCTTGTTTGAGAAGACTAAATGCAATAATACATGTAGGAAGATTAGTAAAAAGGGTTCAAAATAGTACATGTAATAATAATAAATAATGATCACGTTATTTTATTACTTAAGATTCAGTTAAGTTATTGTATCTGCCAAAAGAGAAAGATTAAAGATGTATTTTCTCAGTTGCTATGCAAGATTCCATAGCTGTGTGTTTTAATTTTGATTCAGCTCTTAGAAGACCACAGAATTGCATCTGAGTCATATGGCTTCTGATGTTTCTTCATTCTTGAACTGGATAAAGATTCATGAACCTTTCCTTCGGGCTTCCTGTACATGTTCAAGAATCACTTATAGTTCAGGGCTTGGATATCCTCTATAGTATCCCTGACAACTCATTGTGTAATTGCTGACTGAAAATGTCCTGCAACACAAGACTTATTCCTGTGGAGTAATTGGTTCCATGTGTGCATAGTTCTCAAACCATCTTATGCACTTGGTTAGGTAGGTAGATCTTTGCCTTCCCAGCTTCAGCTCTACTGGCATTTTAAGCCGGATCATTCTTTATTGCGGGGGCTGCCCTGTGCATTGTATGATGCTTAGTAGCATCCCTGGCTTCTACCCACTAGATGTTAGGGGCACACTTCCAGTTGTAACCACCAAAAATGTCTCCAGACGTTGAAAAATGTCCTTTATGGGCAAAACCATTATCAATTGAGAACCACCATTCTTATTAAATATCTGCAGATTTTCCCACTGTTACCCATGGACCATAGTTTCGGCCAACTTCACCAATCTGAGCTCTCTCACCTGGTTGCATTTTAGTTTGTCAGTGGTTTGCTAATGGTGCACAAAGACCACTATAACTGACTGCAGTTGGGCACATTTCAGGCATGATCTGAGGAGCAGGGTGAAACAAGGCATCTCCTTCTATTGCAGCCCATGATCAACTGGGATTTTATTTTAGTTACATATTTATTTTTGATCACCTCAACACATCTTTAATTCTCTTTTTACCGGTGATCAAAGCTGACTTTTGAGGACTCTTCTAGCAAATTAATGTGAAAACTGTAATAACTCCACACACAGTTCCCACGGTCATAATCAAGATCATGAGGGCCAGGAGGGAAGGAGAATCTGTCTCTTTTTGCTTTCCCATAAATCCCAAGTGTTTAAGGTAGTTTTGACAGATAGTGGATGCTCCGTAAACATTGTTGACTGTGTCAGGGATTCTGAGACTACTTCCAGGTCTGATAATTTGCTGAAAGAAGTCACAGAATTCAGGTAAGCTATTATGCCCATGGTTATGGTTTCTTTCAGAGAAAGGACACAGATTAAAATAAACACAGGAAAAACGTTTGTGGAGTAGATCCAGGAGAGACTAGACACAAGCTTCCAGTTGTCTTCTCCCAGTAAGGGCATATGGACAACACTTAATTCTCCCAGCACCAACGTATGATGATGTGTGCAAAGTGTTCCCAACCAGGGAAGCTCAACCATGACTTGATGTTCAGGGTTTTTATTAAGGGTCGATCAGGTAGGCATGAAGTACCCAAGTGAGCAGATTTAGATACTCAGTCTCCATCTCCTCCTCCCGGTCCAGAGGTAAAATTGATACAATATTGCCCAGGGCTCAGGCAAGCAAAAGCAGGCCTTTACCATGATCGCACTGTTAGCATAAAGTGTCTAGTATGGTTCAATTCCCCAGTGATAGAAAGACACACTTATTAGGCAGGGTGTTCCAAGGGATTAGAGGTGATAATCTCCCAGGGGCAATCAGGGCCACTTCTTTCTTTGGAATGTGTAGAGTTTGGGCACCTCAAACCTGCTGAGTTTACTGCATAGGCCAAGGTCATAAGCTCTAAGAAGGCAGGGATCTTTGCCTCATTTTCTCCTTAATAAATCCCAAGTGTTTAGGGTGATCCCAGGCACAAACTAGTTGCTTGTATTGAAGTTCTCCACCAGAAAGACAGAACTAATACATGTGTATGTATGTGCATGTATGTGCCTATGTATGTATGTATGTATGCATGTGTCTTAGTCTGTTTTGAGTTGCTACAGCAGAATACCAACCACAGACTGGGTAATATATAAAGAACAAAGATTTATTTATTAAGGTCTGGTGGTTGAGAAGTTCAAGACTGAGAGCCACACAGATGGCAGTAACATTCTTGCTGCATCATCCCATAGCAGAAGGCAGGAGGGCAAAAGAGCCCATGTGCATGAAAGCATGAGAGGGCTGAACTTGCTTTTGTAACAGACCCACTCTCACAGTAGCAAATCCACTCTCAATAATGACATTAATCCGTTAACCTAATCACCTCTCAAAGTTACTACCTCTCAACACTTTTGTATTAGGGATTAAGTTTCAACATACAACTCTGGGGAACACATTCAAATCATAGCAGTATGTATGTGTGCCTTTGTTTTTTGGCTTATGCCATTGAGAAGGCTCATAAGTCCAAAATCTGTAGGACAGGCTGGCAGGCTGGAAACCCAGTAAAGAGTTGCAGTTCAGTCCAAAGGGCAGCCAAGTGGCAGAATTTCCTCTCTTTTGAGAGACATCAATCTTTTCCTTAAAGCCTTTACTTGATTAGATAAATTCATATTATAGAGAGCAATGTGCTTTACTCAAATTCTATTGATTTAAATGTTAATCTCATCCAAAAAAACTTTCACAGAAATGTCTAGAGTAGTGTTTGACCACATATCTGGGGAGCATGGCCTAGCCAAATTGACACATAAAATTAACCATTACAATGCTATATAAACATGGTCTACAAAGTATGGACTGAGCTTGTCCAACCCACGGCCAGCAGGTTGCATTTGGCCCAGGACAGTTTTGAATGTGGTCAATACAAATTTGTAAACTTTCTTAAAGCATTATGAAATTTTCTTGTGATTTTTGTTTTTTAGCTCATCACCTATAGTTACTGTTAGTGTATTTTATGTGTGGCCCAAGACAATTCTTCCAATGTGGCCCAGGGCAGACACAAGCTGGACACCCCTCCCACAGACAATTAAGACTGGCAGAGACCAAACCAAATTCATTTTACTGATAAAGCAACTGAGACCCACAATAATAATTACCTACTAAGTTTCACTTGGGAATGGAATCAGCCCCAGAATCCAGTTTCCTGACTCCATTTACCTCTCTCCCTCTCAACTCTTCCCAACCCTTCTTCCTCTGTAGGGACCTTTGAAAGTCAAAGCTTCTGTTCCCTTTGTCCCCAGGGTTGCGGTAACAACAAGAACAACTTGATTCTTCTCTTTCGTTTTAGCATCACATTCTCCTTCTTGCTTATTTCATCTCCAGGAGCTTTTCCCCAGGCCCACTCAGGAGTAACCTCATTTATTGGACTGTGTGATAGATTTTTAGTGAAATAGCACCTTCTTCTTTCCTTAGAAACAAGTTGATAACAGTGAGAATGTTTTTCTTGTCCCGCTGGAAAAAAATAGGCATCAAATAAAAACAGTGATTTTCTCTATAACTAAATCAGACAGTTTATCCCCCAGGCTATTGACACAGGAGAATCTCTAGGAGAAAAAAAAAATAGCAAATATTTTCAGCCAGGGTAATTCACAGTGAATAAGACAGCAACATATTCCAATTGATAACAGAAATTAATTCAATATTTCATGTAAGGGCAGAAGAGTTCATATCAAATGTGGTCCCCAGATCCCGAATTGAAACTGTTACAATTTCCTCTTTCCCTACTAGAGGAAACACTTCACAGTGATGTTATTGCCATTACCCTTTATTTATTTTTTCATAAAGAAAGACTTGGCAATTTGTGTGTTGTTGCTCTCCTAAAATCCTCAGGTCAAGATTTTAAGGGATGCTCAAGCCATTAGAAGTTTTACCAGTTAAAAAAAAATTCAAAACATTTAATGTTTTGCTGCTTGAGGCAGATGATTCCAAGTGGCATTCTGGAATTAGGCTTGTTGCTGTAGCTGCTGAAAAAAATTATTTCAATGATCAGTTCTCATCAGGGGCAGCCACAGCCACAGTGTGGAGCACTGGGAAGGGAGTAAGGCTCTGGGACTACAGGGTGGCAGTGTTTGGCCTTGGAACAGTGTTCAGATGGCCATGAGGAGGGTGATCGCACCTCCTGGTTCTGTAGGTGCTTCTGCGTTGTCTCAGTTTATTCCTGTGGTCATGCTCTAGCTTGCACGGCACACACACCTTTGCTTGGTTCCTGGAATATGCCTACTGATTTTCTTACTTGAGGCTTTTGTATTTTCTGATCCTTCAGCTTGTAGTGCTTTAACCTGAAATACGTACATGGTTGGCTCTTTCATAGCCTTCAGGTCTTAGGCCAAATTGTCAACTCCTCACAGACGTTTCTCAATTATTCTCCAACACAGCAGTGCTTGTTTTTTCCTTCACAGCATTATTCAGTTTGAATTACCTTGTGTATTTTTATTTCCTGTCACTCCACTCCCCCTGCCTCGGTGTCCCTAGTGCCTAGAACTATGCCTAACAAACAGGAGGCTCTCAATAAGTGTGTCAAATAAATAAAATGAATGAATGAACTGGAAGATGCTAAATGAGTAGTTAATAGAACAAATGTTCCAGCAGTGACAATAGATACATTTTCCAATATTTTAATAAAATAAAAGCTAATTTTTTATGAATGTCAGTCCAATCACTGATGGCAGGGTGGCCATGCAGGGTATGAGGGCTTACTCTCTGCTTCATGGAGCCACTCAGGGACTCAAGCTGACAAGAGGTCTTGCCACTTTCATTATGTGGCTGCTAAAGACATTGCCATCCAGTCAACAGAGGTGGGAAGAAAGAGAGGATTGTGAATTGCACAGAAAGTGTTATGGTCCTTATGGACCACTTCTATCTCTTTCTCTGCCTCTTTTGAGGGGAGGATTGGGGGATAGTGAGCATGTCCTCACCTATATGCAAAGGAGGCTATAAATGTAGTGGGCAACTGCTTCCCAGCAACTACCTTATGAATGGGAGCACTAATTTGTAGCAGATAGCTAGACCCCACTACCTCTCCTGCTACAGCATTCAGTGCCCAGTGTCACCACGATTACATCAGAGTTCTTTGAGGGCAGAGATTGTCTCTTTCATTAACTGAGCCGAGGGTCTAGCACAATGAATATTTTTGTGAATAGCCAACCACCTCTTGATCACCAACTGTATTTATGCCACTGGGTCAGACATGAAACTTAACATGGTGTGAGAATGTAGGAAGAGCCCCATATAACTTTGTTCTTTGAAGAAAAGACAGTCCAACCCTTGACTCCATTACAGTTTCCACTAAAAGCAGAAGATAGCTGGGCAAGTTCTGAAGTGACTTTCCCCGCCCAGAAAGAGCAGAATACGATAAAACATTCCAAGAATAAAATGCATCAGCTCAAACGCTGTGCAAGGAAATGGCCTCTAACCCTACTTTTTGAGCCTTTCATTGTATTTTGCTCCTTAGAGAGCAGTAAAAATCATTTCAGAACATGATCTGTCATTTTCCCATCTATTTCCAGAGAAAGAAAATGTATTTCCATTCTACATTTTTCTTGACCTCATGTTCTGTTTCACTGTGTGTGATGCAATGGGGAAAAAAATCAGATCAAGTCACCCAGCACATTTTAAACTCCTATAGGTTAGAAAAGCAGTAAGTCCTTGAATTGAGACCATTGACTGAAGTCACAATGACTCTTTTGTCAGGGGGTGGATTTTTCTGAGGGTCCTAGAATCGTATCCTATTGCAGAGATTCAGCTCACAAAGTAGAACACCATATTGGCCTTCATACTATGCTGATAGGTTTCACTGTTTTTCTCCTGCATGTGATATGGAATAGTTTTGCTGAGTTCTTATCTGAAAGAACAAAGTTGGGAGAAAAATTTTTCCTATAAGATTGCATAGTTTTTGCCAATTCTGAGATCTGGAAAATTTCAGTGACTAGCTTGAAAGGGAACATCCAGATACAGTTCTGGTAAATTGACACTATTTTATGTATCTGATGCCAATAATACAGAGAAGTATAACTCCATTTCCATGTCATGCCCCATCCTTCTTTTATTCCCTTTTATCCCCCATTTTGGGTCATCACCATAGTAGATTGACACTCTCTGGCTTTTATTGTCTCCGTATATGTCAATAATAATGCAGTCTGTCATTGTGCCTTACAATTTACTGAGGGCTTTCACCCGAGGTGTGTTGTGGAAACCCTTTGAAACCAACAAAGTGCTATGCAAATGGGTGTGAGAATTTCACGTTCTTAAAATCAGTCAATTGGCCAAGAAGCAACATGTCTGATAGCATCATCATTACTTTTAATGTCCATTATTCCCTCATTTCTGTTATAAATATCCTCAAAGGTAGCCCAAAGTGGGTATTATCCCATGATATGTCCCAGTGTCTTTGGCAATAGTTTACAGGTGAGAAAATGGGGCTGGGCAGATAGCCTGTGTCATGGAGCTGTTACATGACAGAGCCTCCCTTAAACCCTCTTAGTCCTATGAAAATTTTGGTGGTCTGGCTCTGTTCTGCATCCAGTGTAACATCGAGGAAACTCTCTTATTGCTGTTACACATATTTCTGAGGTATTTCATTGTGGTGATGAACCCCTCCCTGAAAGAAAGGCAGTGTGGTCTACATCTTATTCAGCTCAGACTGCTATAACAAATTACCAGTTTTGCCAGGACACAAACATTCAGTTCATAGCATTCTTCCCCTGGACATTCCAAATACATACCTCAAATACACTTATCCCACCCCAACAGCCCCAGATAAGTTTAACTCATTCCAGCATCAACTCTAAACTCTAAAGTCCAAAGTTTATCTCAGTATCAACTATGTCAGTTATGGGTGAGACTTGAGGTGTGATTCATCCTTAGGCAAAATTGTACTCAATCTGTAAACCTGTCAAATCAAACTTTTCCAGCCTTTGTCCATCACCCAGTTCAAAAGCCACTTCCATGTTTTCAGGTGTTTGTTACAGCAGCATCTCACTTCTCAGCACCAATTTCTTGCCTTAGTCGGCTTGGGCTTCTATAACAAATAAATATAGTCTGGGTGGCTTAAACAGCAAACATTTATTTCTCACAGTTCTGGAGGCTGGAAGCCCAAGACTATCGTACCAGCAGAGTCAGTGTCTGGAGAGGGCTCTTGTCTTGATTTGCAGATGGGTGCCTTCTTTCTTTGTCCTCTCATGGTAAAGAAAGAGGTCACCTTTCTAGCTTGTCTCTTCGTATAAGGGCACTAATCCCATCACGAGGGCTCTACCTCCATGACCTAATTATCTCCCAAAGTTCTTATCTCCTAATACCATCACATTGAGGGTTAGGGTTTCAACATATGAATTTCGGAAGAACTCAGACAGTCCATAACACATACAGGCAGTACACAGGCTTTCAGCACAGACATATTCAGGTTTAAATCCAGGCTCCACTATACAACACGAGGCAATTTACCTCATGCTCTGAGCCTTACCTATGCCCTACAGAAAATGCAAATAAAATGCCTATCTTCATGAAGTCCTTACAACAACTAGAAGTAATGGAGTTATGGTGACTTGTTCCAGTTGTTACTGTTGTGAAATAGACACTAGTAACTTGATGTCCCCACACAATAGCCATTTCATTGTGCTTGTGATTTCTGTGGGTTGGGAACTTCTATGGGCATGGACTGGGGGTAGGATGGTAGCTTGTCTCTGCTCCAGGGTGTCTGGGGAAGCAGCTGGGAAGACGTCAATGGCTGGGGGTGGAGATCTATTGCAGGTTTGTTCACTCATGTGGCTGGTTCCTGGTTGGGATGATGACAAATTTGGGTTCAGCTGGGGCTCTCAACTGAAGGACCTATTGGCCTCGGTGTGGCTGGAGCCTCTCACAGCATGGTGGCTGTGTTCCAACAGGGAGCATCCTGAGGATGAGCATGTCAAAGGAGCCATACAGAAGCTGGGAGGCCTTTTATGACCTAGCCTTGGAAGTCATGTTATGCCACTTTCACCGGAGCTTATCTGACATGTCCTTTATAATGCAGTGGCATCAATGAAAAAAAAAGGGAGTTCTACTAAAGCTGATATTTTTATTTAAGTATCTCATTTCACAGTGGCAGGTCCCTGTGGCAGGCTCCAGGTAACATAAAGCCTTTTAAAAATTATGAAATATCACCAAATACAGAAAAGTGCACACATGTAAACATACAGATGATTAAATTTCAATTAAGCAAATCCCTATGTAGTCACAGGTCAAGAAATAAATGTCTAGAACTGCAGAGCCAAAGCATGACTGCCTCAGTCATAATCTCTCTCCACTCCCTCAAATTGACCATGGGGCCAACTTCTCTGATAACCATTGTCTATGTTTTACCTGTTTTTGAACTTTATGTGCATTGAATAATAATGCCTGTATTCATTTGTGTCTGTGTTTTAAATTTTTTTTTTCCTGTCAATATTAGGTTTGTGAACTCTCTATATATTGTGAGTGCAGCTGTGGTTTGTTTGTCATTGCTGGAGAAAGTTTCATTGTATGAATATTTATTCATTCCACTGCTGATGAACGTGGGCTGCTTCCAGTTGTTTCCAGAAACTAATGCTGTATGCACGTTTGAAAATATGTATTTGTTGCATCTGCACATGCATTTTTCTTAGGTATCACCTAGGAGACTATGTTCAGCATGATTAGAGAGTGATAAACTATTTTCCAAAAGGGTGGCACCCATTCTCTTTCCTAGAAGATCACAACAGAGTTCTGTTAGTTGATATCTTCACCAATACTTGCTATTATTAGTCTTTAACTTTTGTCATTCTGTTGGGTATGCAGTGGTACATCATTGTGATTTTTATTTGTATTTTTCTGATTACTAATGAAGTTAGTCATATTTTCACATTTATCAGCCATTTGGACATAACTTTTGGGTGAAATGTTTGTTCTTACCATTTTCTATTTTTCTTTTGGGCTTGTCTTTTCCTTATTGTCTTTCCTTACTGATATATAGTATAGGGTTTTAAAAATACGTATTATAGGTAGATGGTCTTTGCTTGTTATATAAGTGACAAATTCCTTTTCCACCCTATGGCTTGTCTTTTTATTTTGTTGATTTGTGTGTGTGTGTGTGTGTGTGTGTGTGTACATTTGTGTGCTGCCTCTTTTGTTCACCTTTATGCTATAACCACATTAAGCTTATTCACATTGTATCAGTAGCTAGTTTGCTCATTTCATGTCTACTCAGTATGCTAGTGTTCTTAATTCTAATATAGTCCACTAACAAATTATTTTCCTGAATGGCAACTGCTTTTTGTATCTTATTTAAGACACTCCTTCGTTATGCCAAGATTATACATGAACTTTATTATCTTCTAAAAGCCTTTGCCTTTTTTATTTATATCAGGAGTCAGAAAATTATGGCTGGCAAGAAAATCTAGCCAATGACTTCATTTTTGTAAAGTTCTATTGGAACACAGTCAGTCATTCAGTTACCTATTATCTATGGAAGGTCTCATGCTTGTATTAGTCAGTGTTCTCTAGAGGGACAGAACTAATGGAATGCATGTATATACATATATGAGTTTACTAAGTATTAACTCACACAATCACAAGGTCATGCAATAGGCTGTCTGCAGGCTGAGGAGCAAGGAGAATCAGTCTGAGTTCCAAAACTGAAGAACTTGGAGTCTGATGTTCGAGGGCAGAAAGCATGCAGCATGGGAGCAAGATGTAGGCTGGGAGGCTAGGCCTGTCTCTCTTTTCACATTTTTCTGCCTGCTTATATTCTGCCACACTGGCAGCTGATTAGATTGTGCCCACCCAGATTAAGGGTGGGTCTGCCTTTCCCAGTCCCTGACTCAAATGTTAATCTCTTTTGGTAACACCCTCACATACACCCAGGATCAGTATTTGATATCCTTCGATCCAATCAAGTTGACACTCAGTATTAACTGTCACAGTGCCACAACCACAAAAGTGAGCAATTCCAGCAGACACCATATAGCCCATTAACTTAGAATATTTTCTCCTTTTTTAAAATTATACTTTAAGTTCTGGGGTACATGAGCAGAATGTGCAGTTTTGTTACATAGGTATACATGTGCCATGGTAGTTTGCTGCACCCATCAACCCATCACCTACATTAGGTATTTATCCTAATGCTATCCCTCTCTCTGCCCCCCAGCCCCTGACAGGCCCCAGTATGTGATGTTCCCCTCCCTGTGTCCATGCGTTCTCATCGTTCAACTCCCACTTATGACTGAGAACATGCGGTGTTTGATTTTCTGTTCTTGTGTTAGTTTGCTGAGAATGATGGTTTCCAGCTTCATCCATGTCCCTGCAAAGGACATGAACTTATCCTTTGTTATGGCTGCATAGTATTCTGTGGCATGTATGTGCCACATTTTCTTTATCCAGTCTATCATTGATGGACATTTGGGTTGGTTCAAAGTCTTTGCTATTGTGAATAGTGCCATGATAAACATACATGTGCATGTGTCTTTATAGTAGAATGATTTATAATCCTTTGGGTATATACCCAGTAATGGGATTGCTGGGTCAAATAGTATTTCTAGTTCTAGATCCTTGAGGAATTGCCCACTGTCTTCCACAATGGTTGAACTAATTTACACTCCCACCAACAGTTCCTATTTCTCCACATCCTCTCCAGCATCTGTTGTTTCTTGACTTTTTAATGATCACCATTCTAACCAACGTGAGATGGTATCTCATTGTGGTTTTGATTTGCATTTATCTAATGACCAGTGATGATCAGCATTTTCTTACATTGTTTGTTGACTGCAAAAATGCCTTCTTTTGAGAAGTATCTGTTCATATCCTTTGCCCACGTTTTGATGGGGTTGTTTTTTTCTTGTAAAATTTTTTTTTAGTTCTTTGTAGATTCTGGGAATTAGCCCTTTGCCAGAGGGATAGATTGCAAAAATTTTCTCCATTTCTCTAGGTTGCCTGTTCACTCTGATGATTAGTTTCTTTTGCTGTACAGAAGATCTTTAGTTTTTGTTGCCATTGCTTTTGGTGTTTTGGACATGAAGTCTTTGCCCATGCCCATGTCCTGAATGGTATTGCCTAGGTTTTCTTCTAGGACTTTTATGGTTTTAGGTCTTATGTTTAAGTCTTTAATACATCTTGAGTTAATTTTTGTATAAGGTGTGAGGAACACTTTCAGTTTTCTGCATGTGGCTAACCAGTTTTCCCAGCACCATTTATTAAATAGGAAATCCTTTCCCCATTGCTTGTTTGTGTCAGGTTTCTCAAAGATCAGATGGTTGCAGATGTGTGGTGTTATTTCTGAGGCCTCTGTTCTGTTCTGTTGGTCTATATATCTGTTTTGGTACCAGTACCATGCTGTTTTGGTTACTGTATCCTTGTAGTATAGTTTGAAGTCAGGTAGCATGATGACTCCAGCTTTGTTTTTTATGCTTAGGATTGTCTTGGCTATGCGGGCTCTTTTTTGGTTCGATATGAAGCTTAAAGTAGTTTTTTCCAATTCTGTGAAAAGAGTCAATGGTAGCTTGATGGGGATAACTTTGAATCTATAAATTAGTTTGGGCATTATGGCCATTTTCACGATATTGATTCTTCCTATCCATGAGCATGGAACATTTTTCCATTTGTGTCCTTTGTTTATTTTATTTTATTTTATTTTATTTTATTTTATTTTATTTTATTTTTTTTGGGATGGAGTCTCGCTCTGTCACCCAGGCTGGAGTTCAGTGGCCAGATCTCAGCTCACTGCAAGCTCCGCCTCCCAGGTTTACACCATTCTCCTGCCTCAGCCTCCCAAGTAGCTGGGACTACAGGCGCCCGCCACCTCGCCTGGCTAGTTTTTTGTATTTTTTTTTAGTAGAGACAGGGTTTCACTGGGTTAGCCAGGATGGTCTCGATCTCCTGACCTCATGATCCACCTGTCTCGGCCTCCCAAAGTGCCGGGATTATGTGTCGTTTGTTATTTCCTTGAGTGGTGGTTTGTAGTTCTCCTCGAAGAGGTCCTTCCCATCCCTTGTAAGTTGTATTCCTAGGTATTCTTAGTAGCAATTTCGAATGGGAGTTCACTCATGATTTGGCTCTCTGTTTGTCTGTTATTGGTATACAGGAATGCTTGTGTTTTTTGTACATTTATTTTGTATCCTGAGACTGCTGAAGTTGCTTATCAGCTTAAGAAGATTTGGGGCTGAGACGATGGGGTTTTTAAAATACACGATCATGTCATCTGCAAACACAGACAATTTGACTTCCTCTCTTCCTATTTGAATACCCTTTATTTCTTTCTCTTGTCTGATTGCCCTGGCCAGAACTTCCAATACTATGTTGAATAGGAGTGCTGAGAGAGGGCATCCTTGTCTTACGCTGGTTTTCAAAGGGAATGCTTCCATTTTTTTTGCCCATTCAGTGTTATATTGGCTGTGGATTTGTCATAAATAGCTCTTATTATTTTGAGACATGTTTCATTGATACCTAGTTTATTGAGAGTTTTCAGCATGAAGTGGTGTTAAATTTTGTCTAAGCCCTTTTCTGCATCTATTGAGATAATCATGTGGTTTTAGTCATTGGTTCTGTTTATGTGATGGCTTACGTTTATTGATTTGCATATGTTGAACCAGCCTTGCATCCCACGGGTGAAGCTGACTTGATCGTGGTAGATAAGCTTTTTGATGTGCTGCTGGATTCAGTTTGCCAGTATTTTATTGAGGATTTTTGTATCAATGTTCATCAGGGGTATTGGCCTGAAATTTTCTTTTTTTGTTGTGTCTCTGTCAGGTTTTGGTATCAGGATGATGCTGGCCTCGTAAAATGAGTTAGGGAGGATTCCTTCTTTTTCTATTGCTTGGAATAATTTCAGAAGAAATGGTACCAACTCCTCTTTGTACCTCTGGTAGAATTTGGCTGTGAATCCGTCTGGTCCTGGACTTTTTTTGGTTGGTAGGCTATTAATTACTGCCTCAATTTCAGAACTTGTTGCTGGTCTTTTCAAGGATTCGACTTCTTCCTAGTTTAGACTTGGGAGGATGTATTTTTCCAGGAATTATCCATTTCTTCTAGATTTTCTAGTTTATTTGCTTAGAGATGTTTATAGTATTCTCTTTTGGTAGTTTGTATTTCTGTGGGATCAGTAGTGATATCCCCTATATTATTTTTTATTGTGTCTATTTGATTCTTCTCTCTTTTCTTCTTTATTAGTCTGGCTAGTGGTCTTTGTATTTTGTTGACCTTTTCAAAAAAACAGCTCCTGTATTCATTGAGTTTTTGAAGGGTTTTTTTGTGTCTCTATCTCCTTCAGTTCTGCTCTGATCTTAGTTGTATTTTGTCTTCTGCTGGCTTTTGAATTTGTTTGCTCTTGCTTCTCTAGTTCTTTAAATTTTGATGTTAAGATGTCAATTTTAGATCTTTCCTGCTTTCTCTTGTGGGCATTTAGTGCGATAAATATCCCTCTACAAACTGCTTAAAATATATCCCAGAGATTCTGGTACATTGTGCCTTTGTTCTCATTGGTTTCAAAGAACATCTTTATTTCTGCCTTCATTTTGTTATTTACCAGTAGTCATTCAGGAGCAGGTTGTTCAGTTTCCTGTAGTTGTGTGGTTTTGAGTGAGTTTCTTAATCTTGAGTTCTAATTTAATTGTACTGTGGTCCAAGAGACTGTTTGTTATGATTTCCGTTCTTTTGCATTTGCTGAGGAGTGTTTTACTTCCATTTATGTGGTCAATTTTAGAATAAGTGTGATGAAGTGCTGAGAAGAATGTATATTCTGCTGATTTGGGTGGAGAGTTCTGTAGATGTCTATTAGTTCTGCCTGGTCTAGAACTGAGTTCACGTCATGAATATCCTTGTTAATTTTCTGTCTCGTTGATCTGTCTAATATTGACAGTGGGGTGTTAAACTCTCCCACTATTATTGTATGGGAGTCTAAGTCTCTTTGTAGGTCTCTAAGAACTTGCTTTATGAATCTGGGTGCTCCTGTATTGGGTGCATATATATTTAGTATAGTTAGCCCTTCCTGTTGCATTGATCCCTCTTCCATTATGTAATGACCTTGTCTGTTTTGATCTTTGTTGCCTTAAAGTCTGTTTTATCGGAGATTAGGATTGCAACTATTGCTTTTTTTTTGCTTTCCATTTGCTTGGTAAACATTCCTCCATCCCTGTATTTTGAACCTATGTGGGTCTTTGCATGTGAGATGGGTCTCCTGAATACAGCACACTGATGGATCTTGACTCTATCCAATTTACCAGTCTATGTCTTTCAATTGGGGCATTTAGCCCATTTACATTTAAGGTTAATATTGTTATGTGTGAATTTGATCCTACCATTATGATGCTAGCTGGTTATTTTGCCCATCAGTTGATGCAGTTTCTTCATAGCGTCAACGGTCTTTGCAATTTGGTATGTTTTTGCAGTGGCTGGTACTCATTGTTTCTTTCCATGTTTAGTGCTTCCTTCAGGAGCTCTTGTAAGGCAGGCCTCGTGGGTCTGGTGGTGACAAAATCTCTCAGCATTTGCTTGTCTGTAAAGGATTTTATTTCTCCTTTCCTTGTGAAGCTTAGTTTGGCTGGATATGAAATTCTGGGTTGAAAATTCTCTTCTTTAAGAATGTTGAATATTAGCCCCCACTCTCTTCTGGCTTATAGTGTTTCTGCAGAGAGATCTACTGTTAGCCTGTTGGGCTTCCCTTTGTGGGTAACTCAACCTTTTTCTCTGGCTGCCCTTAACATTTTTTCCTTCATTTCACCCTTGGTGAATCTGATGATTGTGCGTCTTGGCGTTGCTCTTCTTGAGGAGTATCTTTGAGGTGTTCTCTGTATTTCCTGAATTTGAATGTTGGCCTCCCTTGCTAGGTTGGGGAAGTTCTCCTGGATAATATCCTGAAGAGTGTTTTCCAACTTGGTTCCATTCTCCTCATCATTTTCAGGTACACCAATCAAATATAGATTTGGTCTTTTCACATAGTCCCATATTTCTTGGAGGCTTTGTTTGTTCCTTCTTATTCTTTTTTCTCTAATCTTGTGTTTTTGCTTTATTTCATTAAGTTGATCTTCAATCTCTGATATCCTTTTTTCCATTTGATCGATTAAGCTATTGATACTTGTGTATGCTTCACGAAGTTCTCATGCTGCGTTTTTCAGCTCCATTAGGTCATTTATATTCTTCTCTAAACTGGTTATTCTAGTTAGCAATTTGTCTAACCTTTTTTCAAGGTTCTCACCTTCCTTGCATTGGGTTAGAACATGCTCCTTTAGCTTGGAGGAGTTTGTTGCTACCCACCTTCTGAACCCTACGTCTGTCAATTCATCAAACTCATTCTCTGTGCAGTTTTGTTCCCTTGCTGGTGAGGAGTTGTGATCCTTTGGAGGAGAAGAGGCCTTTTGGTTTTTGGAATTTTCAGTCTTTTTGAGCTGTTTCTCCCCATCTTTGTGGATTTATCTACCTTTGGTCTTTGATATTGGTGACCTTTGGATGGGGGTCTCTGAGTGCATGTGCTCTTCCTTTCTGTTTGTTAGTTTTCCTTCTAACCGTCAGGCCCCTCTGCTGCAGGTCTGCTGGAGATTGCTGGAGGTCTACTTCAGACCCTGTTTGCCTGGGTATCACCAGCACAGGCTGCAGAATAGCAAAGATTGCTGCCTGTTCTTTCTTCTGGAAGCTTCCTCCCAAGAGGGTACCTGTCAGATGCCAGTCAGAGCTCTCCTGTATGAGGTGTCTGTCGGCCCCTACTGGGAGATGTCTCCCAGTCAGGATACACCGGTGTCAGGGGCCCACTTGAGGAGGCAGTCTGACCCTTAGCAGAGCTTGAACACTATGCTGGGAGGTCTGCTGCTCTCTTCAGAGTCATCAGGCAAGGATGTTTAAGTGTGCTGAAGCTGCACCCATAGCTACCCCTTCCCCCTGGTGCTCTGTCCCAGGGAGATGGGGAGTTTTATCTATAAGTTCCTGACTGGGACTGCTGCCTTTTTTTCAGAGATGCCCTGCCCAGAGAAGAGAAATCTGGCAGTCTGGCCACAGCAGCCTTGTTGAGCTGCTGTGGGCTCTGCCCAGTTCAAACTTCCCTGCTGCTTTGTTTACACTGTGAGGGGAAAACCACCTAATAAAACCTCATCTATTGTGGACATCCTTCCCCCCACCAAGCTCGACTGTCCCAGGTCGATCTCAGACTGCTGCTGTGCTGGCGGTGAGAATTTCAAGCCAGTGGATCTTTGCTGGGATCCATGAGACAGACCACTTGGCTCCCTTGCTTCACCAGAGGAGTAAATGGTTCTGTCTCGCTGGCATTCCAGGTGCCACCAGAGTGTGGAAAAAAACTCCTGCAGCTAGTTTGGTATCTGCCCAAAAGGCTGCCCAGTTTTGTGCTGGAAACCCAGGGCCCTGGTGGTGAAGGCACTGGAGGGGATCTTCTGGTCTGCAGGTTGAGAAAACCATGAGAAAAGCGCAGTTATCTTGGCCAGAGTGCACAGTACGGTCCCTAATGGCTTCCCTTGTCTGGGAGAGGGAGTTCTCCGCCCCTTGTGCTTCCTGGGTGAGGCAACGCCCCACCCTGCTTCAGCTCTCCCTCCTTGGGCTGCACTCACTGTTCAACCAGTCCCAAAGAGATGAACTGCATACCTCAGTTGGAAATGCAGATATCACCCGCCTTTTGCGTCAATCTCACTGGGAGCTGCAGATGGGAGCTGTTCCTATCTGGCCATTTGGCAGCAATCCTTAAAATACTTTCTAACTGGACCTTGACAGTAAAAGCTTGTCGGCTCTTAATTTAGATCCACAACATCTTTGGTTGAAGTTAGATTTTTATATTATCAAATGGACTTTTCACTTCCTAGTGAAAATCTTTCCTTCTTTCCACAAACATTCATTTAGCAGCTACTATGTGCTAGGCATTGGTGACACATAGAAGAGAAATATGGCTTGCATCCTTCAGGATTTCACAGTTTGGTAGCATTGCCCTAAACTTGCATGGGCCTCCCCATACCAGCAGAGCCATGTGTAAGTTAACTCAACAAACACTTCCTGAATAGAACCCAGAATGTGCCAGATGTTATGTTAGGGATAAGAGACTTATCCATAAACAAGGCTTTGTCTCAGCTCTCAAGGGGTTCCTAGTCTTAAAGAGTGGCCACACAGAGAGGTGAGTCACTGACACCATGATCAGCCAACACCATGATATACAGTCAGTACTCACAGATATGGCTGGATGACAGAAGTGCTGTGAGAGCCCAGAGGGGTCAGAAAAATACCATTTTTATTTAGGCTCATGAAATATGACTAAGATAGAAGTAGCAAAAAAATCCTGATCTTCATGTTATCTGCAAGGAGGCTGTGAAACCACCCCTTTCTTTTTCTTGGCAAGCCTCGCCACATACCCGGCTATGAGGAATGTCAACACTGGTCATGGTGCTCATTAAATTAGTCATCTTGATAATTACAGGATCTCAGAAATAACTACTCATCAGCCTGAATAGAGAGCTTCTCTCAGGATTCACTGAAAATGCATGTAAGATAGGGTTGTTAACTCTGCATGTATGTTTGAAGGAAGTTATATATGTTTTTTAAAAGATATATTTCCTTAAGGGCTCTTACTAACCTAATATCATATCAGAATGGAAGCTCAGTATTCCTCCCCTACCGTTTTAAAGCTCTATGTCTTGGGAGCAGATGGTAAGGTATTTGAAGTCTCTATCCATAGAGGAATTTTTTCCCTCTCTCAGGAGACTGCTGTAAAATGGCAGGTATGAGAGGGCACTTGTCAGGTGTCTGCAGTTACAAAAGAAAAATACTAACAAAGTCAGCTTATTAGAAAAAAGGTGGCTGGGCATGAAATAGTTTATGACAATCCAGTAATTAAGCAGTGGCCAAAGCCTGTGCTTTTCACATTCAAGTGATGAATAAGAACCTTCCACATGCAGTAGTAAATCCCAAGTTGATATATAAATATTACTGGCTTTATTAAGAGGTTTGATCTCCCAGATTGTTGATATTGCTGATATTTTATGTTGATTTTCTATCTTGGTGTTTTCACAGATTTGATTTCAAATAACCAAACTGGTTATTTTATTTGTTTTTAATTGACTAAATGACCCCCTTACACTGGTTTTCTCTTTGTATACTCTCCCATTTCTTCTTTTTTTTTTCTTTTTTAAATCTAGAAATCTAGAATTAACTAAGAGTTTAGGAGAAAGGTTCTGCATTTTCCTGACTGTAATAACTGAAGCAGTGAGAGTTTGGAACATGAGTTATTTGAGATTTCTACTTGGAATTTCTTTTTCTGAAGGTCTCTGGGTTGGGACCATGCTCACTTTGATAGAAAGGAAGTGATACCATAACTTTGTGCATCAGTTGCATGATAGGAATGATGACTGACTTACATTATTTAAAATTCAATTAACATGTTCTAGTCTCTTTGTCCATGTAGTGTTTTTAGATTGGCTTCCTACTGGGAAAGTGTTCCAAACAGTAAGTTGGCATCTTGCTTTATTAAAAAGTATAAAATGATGGTAAAGTTGCAAGCATTGGTGAAATGCCAACTGTGTGCCAAGTACTGAGCTAAAAGTATTTAGCACAGCAGTTGGCAAATTTTTCTATGGAAGAAGAGAAAGCAAATACTTTAGGCTGTGTCACAATTACTCAGTTCTGTAGTATAGCATGAAAACTGGCATAGATAATACTTAAACAAATGGTGTGGGTCTTGCTTGTGTTCCAATGAAACCAAAACCAGGCAGTGAGCTGGATTTGGCTCATGGGCTGTATCTTGCAGATCCCTGATTTAGAGTGTTGGGAAGGGTTGTGAGAAGTCATCTACTCATCTCCTGTATCCCAGGCTATTGCAAACCATGGCCCTTAGATTCCAGGGTTTCCCAGTGATGACTGGGCCTCTGTCCCACCTCTTCCCTTCAACCAGGGTAGCACAATTGAAAATCCATTTATATTATGGGACTTTGCATAAGATTAACTTGAGCAAAGCATTTCTCAACTAGTTTTAAAAGATTTGAAGACCCTCAATTTTCATCCAATTTTACAGTTGAAGCATTGAGGCCAACAGAAGCTGATTTCCTCCTAAATAATGCATTTAGTTATTTCCAGAGCTGGGACTTCTACTCAGCACTAGAGATTCCCAGACTGTCAGTTCTAACTACACTGTGTGGGCTCCATACTGTCAAAATTCCCACCAAAGGAAAGACTTGTGTCTGCTTTTTGTTTGTTTGTTTGTTTTAAATAACAGCCACTTGCCAGCATGAGCAATTTGTGAACAGAAATCACAGTATCAAGAGACTGTATGACATTTCTCTGGAGTTGAGAGCCTCAACAATTCTACGTACAGTCTTTTTTTTTTTTTTTTTTTTTTTTTTTTTTGAGACGGAGTCAAGCTCTGTCGCCCAGGCTGGAGTGCAGTGGCCGGATCTCAGCTCACTGCAAGCTCCGCCTCCCGGTTACACGCCATTCTCCTGCCTCAGCCTCCCAAGTAGCTGGGACTACAGGTGCCCGCCACTTCGCCCGGCTATTTTTTTGTATTTTTTAGTAGAGACAGGGTTTCACCGTGTTAGCCAGGATGGTCTCGATCTCCTGACCTCGTGATCCGCCCGTCTCAGCCTCCCAAAGTGCTGGGATTACAGGCTTGAGCCACCGCGCTCGGCCTCTACGTACAGTCTTAAAGCAGATTTTGAACACATACTCTATGACCTTGTCCTTGTGAAGGTTCATATGATCACATCCATACCTCGGATGGTGGGGAGAAAAAAAAAGGTCTGTGATGTAATTTTCTGGAAGCTGGTGATAGCCAGTGTTTATTTTACATCATTCTCCTGCTTCACATAGATCCATCCAGCCATTATGTTTCCCTAGTCTCTGCCTCAAATACAAAATTGAATTGTGAATTAAATTTAAAAATCTATGATGCTTTTGACCTTGACGGAAGAAGTGGTACTAGACTCTCCCCGTAGCACAGCGGGGAATACTTAAGAGCTGAAGAACAAAGATTTGACTGGTTCTGCATGCCCAGATCTGCTACTCAGGTCTGGTGTCCCAGGCCAGTGGAGGTCTGATCAGGTGAAGGCCATCAGTTACCTAGCCTGTGTGCTGACTTTCACAGGACTTCAGCCCGGCCACCACCCTGGAGACCATTATGGAAATTTTGTGAAACTTTCTAAAGAAGGCAAAAGCCCAAATCAATTTTCAATTTGTATCTCTTCCCCTGAATATAGCACACTGAAACCTCAAACAAAGGTTATTTCAGAAAGGAAACAGAAATGTCTTACTCAGTTAAAGCAAATATTCTTCCAGAACTTTGGCTAATTCCTATACATTCTGTTTATTTTGAAGAGAAGAGGGGAGATAAATAACACAATAGAAAATTCTATTTCAGATAACCAATTATAAATATGCCCGCTCCTGTAAAAATCACGTTGTTTTATATGTGTAAATTTAGAATATTTTCTACTGCTTTATTCTCTGGCACAAAATATGGTGTTTCACATCATCTAATTAATGCATTTTGTTGTTTTTGGTGTGAAGCATCACTTTGCATTATTCACTTAGAAGACTATATGTTAAAGCTCTCTTGATGGAATTCCATTTTGTGCATATGTCTGCAGTGTATATGCAGTTTGTGCGTGCATGCATGTAGTGTTTATGTAGTATTTGTGTATATATTTTCTCAAGAAAGTAGCATTCAGTAAAACAGTTTTATTTTGTTCCATTATTTTTATAATTCATTTGTTTTAAGAACACAGTATCATTTATGTGAGAATTAATAACAGGGCTTGTGGAAGAAATTGTAAATGTTTTCCTGATGGCTTTTTATATGGCTTATTGTTATTTTTAAATTGTCTTTTAGTTATAGAAGAATTATGGCAACATTATAGAAAGTACTGAAAGCAGAGGGGAAAATATCACCTAGATGTGTAGAGGACTTATAGAACGGTTTGGATAATTTCAGTTTTCACCTGAATTTAAATCTTGTAGCCAGACTTCTTTGCTCAGAATTCCAGAGAACTTGATGAACTAGGAGTATCCCCAGCCCCCAACCTGCCTAGATGACCAAGGCACCTCAAGGATCTCTGGGTGGATAAATAAGAATTTAGAGAGCTGAGAAGAGCAGAAGGTGATCTAACTGGGAGGATAAGAAAGCAAATGGACCAGTCTGGAGGCAGGACACAGCACATCATGTTTGGCAAACCAAGGAAGGCGCCATAGACTTGGAATATAGGGTCCCTGGAGTGGAATAGAGTGGGGAAGGAGTTGAGGTGAAAGGGAGTTTTGAATCAGATTGTAAAGAGGCTTAAATTTCAAATTCTGGAGTTGAGGCTTTACTTGTTGGGCAAGGAGTGGAGTGAAGCCCTATCAGAAGCACCTGCCAGAGTCCTTGCTCAAATTCCTCCATCCCAGAGACAAAGAAATAGATGAGGGGTTACAACTAGCCAAGGAGAAGGCTCAGCCCAGCCATGGGGTAGGGATGGGGTCACAAAAGGAGTGTCCACTTTTCTCTCTTTCTTCTTCACCTCACCTCGTTTTGCGAAGAAACTGCAGGTGCTGCCCACCTCTCTGTCTCCAGGGTCTGGGGTCATCATTTTAGCCTGTATTCAGGAGGATAGGAAAAGAAGCCAGCCTGGAATTTAATATGCAATTGATGCTTTGACAGCAACATGGCTGTGCCTGAAGGACCAACCTGAGATGGTTTTAATAGCCGAGAGTGACCAGCAAGTTACACAATCAGACTGAGATGTCATTAAGAACATGTCTACCCAGGGAACCACAGGAATTCTACAAGGGACAATTGGTGAAAATTCTTAAAAAAGATAAACACAGTTCATATTGAGACTCGAACAAATTGAGACCAACTTTTAAATAAGTTATAGCACACAGTGATAGGAAATTTAAGTAATGCACATGAGAAATGATTTATAGAAATGGGTAAGTGTTGGGATTTCTGTATTATCAATATATTACTGTTTCTAGGGACTGAAGGAATTTTTTTTAAAAAATCAAGATAATATGGTTTTTTTATTATTATGCAGAAGATCCTTCAGTATTTTGCTCAATTTTATGGTGCAATAATATGATTTGGTTGTCTTAAGAACTTAATAATTTAAAAAAACCTCTTTCCCCATTGAGTCGAAATTTGTGTTTTTAGTCTTATTAGTTTTTCCTATTGTAACTGTTAAGGACTCCCCCACTGGCCCCCTCTCCCCTCAACCTGATGAACATTTCAAGTGCATTTATCTGTGGAGAAACTCCTTTAATGGTTGCAATCTATCAAGATGTTCCTTTGAGATTATTACAAAGAAGCATTGTTGGTTAATCAAAAAAGAAAGGAAAAAAAAAGGGAACAAAGAAGACACTGTAAAGGAAGCCTGTGCTTGCTGGGCTCTAGATTAAACAGTCACATTTAAACCCATGCTCAGAGAGAAGCTGCAATGAGGGCAGCCCCCACACTCATTTTACTCAGCATTCCTGGAGGGCAAGAGGGCAAATCCTAAGGGCATGTCTATGGGTAATCTGCATTAAGGGAGGGAATGGATTGGAGAGGTAGAAGAGATAGGAGAAAGATGACTCAATAAATTGTTTTGATTTTTGGCAGAAGAAGGAATGGATAGAGGATTATTTATTCAACACACACACACATCTGGAGAGAACTCATTTTTTTCACTTTTATAAGAAAAGAAATTTTTATCATGGCCACTAATGAAAAAATACTGTCAGTCATCATAAATAGAAGATTCACATTAATGCATGTTAAAACATATGTAGTTATTAGAATTAAAATCGTTCGGGTTCTGCCAAAAATAATCTCTAGTACCACCAATATGGTACTATTGTGGTGAGAGAACTACTTTTACTCACTGCCATAACGCAGCTTAAAAAAAAAAAAAAAGGTATTAATCTCTATTCTATTGTCATCTAATTTTGAACAAAGGCATTAAGTCCAAAGTTAGATTCATCAATCATAACACAGGAAATGTTACTGACATCCATTAAGAACTCCGCAGTTGATTAGCTCACTTAATTAAATAGTGGTACAGCTGATGGGAAAACAGGAGAGGAGCCTGCCACTCTAGCAAAGAGAATTTCCAGCTCTGCATCTCCAGGGAGTAAGAAAAGAGAAATGGAAAGTAGAAGACAAAGCTGGCTGCTTCAACAGTAACTCAGTGCTCTCCATAACAGCAATCCCACGCTTGGTCTCCAGAGGTACATCTCAGTTCCCTTTTCAATACCCAAAGGTAGGGATTTGGCGCAATTTTTTTTTTTTTTTTTTTTTTTTTTTGTGAGGATGGGTAGGTGGGGGATAACCATAGCTGTCACTAGAAAAGTAAAGCCCCCAAGTTAAAAACAAACAAACAAACAAACACATCACATTGTCTGATGTGAAGGATACCTGAATGCTGACATTAACCAAATGTCACCTTTTGGACAGCTGCATAGAAATAATGTTGAAATGTTCCTCTATTTTTTTTAAACAGCAATTTTCCTAAGAGGTTGGAAAATCAGGAGGAGGCAAGCCAATGACATTTTGATTGCAGACCCCACTTGGAAAGGCATTGTGGAACTTTCTGGTTAACAAAGTCAAAACAAGAACAAAGTAAATGACAAATCCACCACCTCAATCTGCATTGTATTTTTTGTTTTTAAAGAAAATGGTAAAACTTTTGCTGCTGCTTTTAGTGACTGAGATTTTCAAGAGTGGATTGAAGAAATTATTATCAGTCTCATTGGCAGCTAAGAAACCTGCTTTGAGATGGGTAGTTGCTTATTAATAATACTGCTTTCCACTTCAGCCTCATCTGTAAGGCACTGAACTAGCTGCTACTGGGTCTCCAACCTACCTTCAGACTTCTACTTCATGAAGTCTTTCCACATCTCCCATGAGATGGATCACTTCTTCTCCATCCCAGCACTTTTTGGGCATCTCTCCTATAATATAGGAGAGATGTTACATCTATGTAATAGATGTAATGATGTTGTGCAAGGCTGAGCAACCTCAGCCTTGCTCTAAAATTATTTACATCATAGTTTACCATTCTTTGAGGGTGGGACTTTGCATTTCATAGAATAATTGAACACTTAGAGAATGAATTGAATGAATGCGTGGATGGTGAATGGGATGGAGGAATAGATACATGATGGTAGATGAATGAATGGATGGATGAAGGGATGGATGGTCAAGGAGGAAATAGAAAAATAATTGCAACTATTCTTTTCTTGGAGGTGCACTGGTGTCCAATGAGCATGTAATGCAGGCAGTACTGCTAACGCCTACATAACACGCCAACATCAACTAGAGCTTGGCTTTACCCCCATTTGAAAAAAAAAATTATTTTCCAAAAATAATTTTTAAAATTTAAAAATTTGAAAAAAGAGAAAAAATACTTGACATTAGACGGATAGCAACTTTGTCATCTTTCTACAGACCTGGATAATGGTTTACTGGGTGATGGTGTTGTTTAAAATATTTTTTGCTCTGTTTTTTTGTCATTTTCCTTTGAGTCTACCCTCTATTTTTCTTCATAATTTAGAGATAACATTTGCCATAGCTTCACATGTAGACTGATTAGGAGGGAACTATGGGGAGAGTTTTATTTTAAACTTATGACTTTTTTTTCCATCACATCTTGAGATAGTCACATAAAAACTTTATGGGACAGTATTGATAAATTGTAAGAACATAATAGCTAAAAGCTTTTTCTTTTTCTTTCTTTTTTTCTTTCTTTGTGTTCATGGCTGCTCTTAATATTTATGCTAGAGGCTTGAAAAAAAATAAGTTTTTAAAAATTTTTTTCTGTATCTTTTTTAATAGAAAAAAAAATGACAGGGTAGTTAAAATTTACCCCTAAAGCTATGGAAATAAAAATGATCTATCTTCCAAGCCACCTCTATAAATGTTCTTTGAAATTAAATGGACTGTCTTGAAAACAAGATACTAAACTTTATGCCAGTTTCCTATTCATACATAGATGTAATATCAATTGTGTCTCCTATTATTGCCTTTCTAAGTGTTTTGTTTGTACAAAAACCATGTTTAAAACATATCATCATCCAATATAGTGTCTGTAAGAAAAACAAACAATGATTGATTTGGATAGATATGAATGTTAATATCTTTTTCTTTGAATTTCTGGCTTGCATTTTTATTAAAAGTATGATATTAAATATATTTATGCACATCTAATAATAAAACAGGGTATGAGTGCTGATATATTTTAGAGGCAAGAGCTGATGAAGGATTGGGAGGTAAAGGATTGGTGAAAAATTGGGAGGTGAAGCAGTATAAAAATAAGTATGAGACCGTCTTAAATATTTAGCATTATCGTAATAACTGTAATGAACTTGTGACGCAAGTAATTTATGGTCAGAGTGGTGTTAAATGTTGGTAATAATAATGCTAGGGTATGCTGCAAGAACAAATAAACCCTGGTATTACCTTGGTGTAACACATCAAAGGTAGATTTCTCACTCTGGTAGCCTCTCCATCTTGATTATGACATCTAGTATTTCTAGATAATTTCTAGATCACCAGGGCAAGAAGAGAGAGCTGGAGAAGGCTCACCAACTCTTATTTGCATCAGCCTAGAAGAGACATGTACCATGTCCATTTACAGTTCATTGACGAGAACTAGTTACAGGTTCTGAACCCTGAGTTCAAGGAAAGCTAGTGTTTTCATCATATAATCATGAAGACATAATCCAAGCTATGATTCTGATTTCAACCTGGACCTTGTATACAACTTGAGAGCACATGCTGGTCCTATCATTTCCTAGCCTATGAGTCCAGTAACATTCTGGGACTACTAGCTCATACCTAGAAAGAGCTCTTTTCCTCATTCTAGATATCCTATTCCTACCACATACCACCCACATAGAGCAGGGATTAGGGGTAGGAGTGGTATAGTTCATTAACTCTCAATTTTTTTCTTCACAGGAATCAGCATGTATGTGGGGGATTTTTTTTAATTTTTGTCTTTTAATCTTTCTTCCAATCCCTCAAAGATTGGGAAGAAGACTTGTGGCAGTTGAAGCATCTTTTTGCAGGATATAGAAAGGAAAGGGACTAAACCAGTATCTCTTTTAGCTAGCAGGGAAAAGATAGTAACTCCAATATGTTAACAATTATTCTACATCACTGTCATCAACAAATGTATGCTCGCTCCATCCATCCATCCATCCATCCATCCATCCATCCATCCATCCATCGATCCTCCATCCTTCCATCTAGATTTTAGTGGTCCCAGGCCAAGTACAGGACCCTTGAAAGTCAAATAAAAATCTCTTAGACCTGGTTAGTCTTTTCTTATTACCCTTCTCCTTCAACAGACAAATTGTTCATCAACTCTTCTAAATTACAACCTCCTTAAGGCTTTGAAAGGTTTGAATTTCATTCACTTCTATATTCCCAGCATCAAGTAAAAACCTGACTCAGAAGGGGTGCCATAGAAACATTTGGGGTGCATGAGTGAATGCTTCTCTCCACTCAGCCCTGCAAGGCCAGTTTGACTGGGAGCTGAGTTTGTTGCTCTAACAGCCTCTTCACAGCTTTCTCCCAGGAAGTTCTTTCCACCCTGATGTCCCTGGCTTTAGGAAATGAGTGATTCTGATGGTGGCCTCTAGATGACCACACCAACAGTCAGGACCGAAGTTGTTGTAAGAGTTTGCTTCAGAAAAAAAAAAAAAAAAAAAAAAATTCTATTTGATTCAAAATTTTCTATAGCCCTGTATAGGAATTAGCTTAGAAAAAAATGCACCTCCTTTCTGCTTTCTTTGTGTGCCTGTCTTCCTTCAGGCTACTTCCAAGTTGTCCCTTGGCCATCATCCCTCTCATCTATACTGAGATCCTACTTTTTTGTGGCTGGAGCTCTCACTTCCATGTCTTCTCTTTCTATTTTCCCCCAAATATTAGGCCCATATTTTCAACTTCTATCTAGACACATTGACAGGGTATTCCACCCACACCTAATGCTCAGTGTGTTCCAAACAGAACCAGACTTATCTGTCTTAGTTAAGGATATGGTTTAGCTGTGTTTCCACCCAAATCTCATCTTGAATTATAGTTCTTATAATCCCCACGTGTTATGAGAGGGACCCCGTGGGAGGTAATTGAATCATGGGGGCTGTTACCCTCATGCTGTTCTTGTGATAGATAGATTTCTCACAAAATCTGATGGTTTTATAAGGGGCTTTCCTTGCCGTTCACTGTCATTCTTCTTTCTCCTGCTGCCTTGTGAAGAAGGACATATTTGCTTCCCCTTCCACCATGATTGTAAGTTTCCTGAGGCCTCTCCAGCCATGCAGATCTCTGAGTCAATTAAACCTCTTTCCTGTATAAATTACCCGGTCTCAGGTATGTCCTTATAGCAGCATGAGGGTGGTCTAATACAGTTCAACATACCACATTCTCTCTTCACTCACACTCAACACCCCAGAGTCCTGTTCAGCTGTGCTCGTTTGCCATCCTCCCACTCCCAGGACTGGTCCATCGTCAATGCTATCTCTTCTCCAGGGTGACTCGCCCATCATTTACTTTCACTGTTAGACCTTCATACCCTCTTCCTGCTATGTTTTGACTATATAACTTCTATCTCTTATTTTAATTTATTTTTAACTCTTCCTGTTCTTCCTAGAGAGTCCAGCTAATGACATTTATAAAATCACTTCTATGATACAACACCGTGAATGGTTCTATTTGCACTCCAAGTAACTTCTAAATACTAGTGTAGCATCCAAGCCTTTGGTCATCTGTCTCCAGCCTTACCTCCACTCCTATAGTCTTCAGCCATACCACACTACTCTTTCTTTGGCACCTCAGACATGGCTCATGTCACTTCTTCCATATGCAGAGAAAGTTACTCAAATCCTTTTGTGAAGACATTCTAGTTACTCTTCAAGTGCCAGTTCAGCTGACTTTCCTAAACTCTACAATGGGATTCAGTCTTGCCTTCCTATAACTCCAACTCAGGTGTAGCAAGATTTCATCTCAGGAACAAAATCTGGTTAGTTAATAAAAGCTGCCTGGAGAATTGTTTTGAGAAGGATTCTGAGACTGTATCTAGGCTCAGTGGGAAAGATTGTCATGCTCATTAGCAGTGTCTGTCTAGAGCATGAAAGAGGGATTGAGACATTAATGTTGCCTAGATGCCTTCTGTGGTCTCCCTTTGTCTTCTCTTATGTACACAATGTCACTTACACTAATTGCTAAGTTCTTTAAATGCATAAATTGTATCCTGCTGAATTATTTACCCAATTCTTGAGTTTACCTGCACCATGTCCTAAGATCATTAGACGTTCCAAAATGTTTGTTAAATAAATCCCCTAATGCTTGATATGCTGTTTAGTTACAAAAGATTGAAGAGCTGTGAGCCCAGCTGTGACTGCATTGATCAGGCAGCTGTATTACGTTACAGTGTCTACTCCTTCAAGTATTAGTTTGCTAAGGAATCTGACTGTGCTGACTTGAGAACTCCTTCTGCACTGTTACCTCTGGTGATTAATGAGACCAGGCACCACTGGATGAATGGATGACATCCAATACTCCACTATCACCTGTAATAGAATTAACTTTCAAGTAGCATTGATAAATTCTAGTTTTAGGCTTACTTTCCATAGGCCAGCAAAGCAAGTTGTCAGATATTAAGTCCTTTAGCCAAAGTAAAAAGCTAAGAGCTGGCTTGAAACACATCTTAAAGGAAGGCAATATTGATTTTGTGATCCTTCAAATGCCCCAACCTTAAGATAATTTAAAAATTGTGCAAATAACTATAGAACTATAACTTCTGGGTTTTCTTTTCCCAGATATATACCTGAAATATTTCAATTTGTCTTATAATGTGGTTTTCAGAAGCAACTTCATTCTGTTCCCTCTCCTCTGAATATCTTCTCTCTGATTATGTACCCAGAATTGGTAAATATTGTAGATAAAGCCTGACCAGTCAAGATTAAGATCAAGATCAAGATCAAGAATAATATCTCTGTGGTCCTGTACTCTATATTTCTGTCATTACAACCGAAGGACACATTTAATCTCTCAGTGGCTATGTTACATGTATCATGAAATTGATGGACACCTGAAATTCCTCATCAGTAAAAAACATCTTATTTCACCTTGAGTTGGATAGACCTTTTTCTCTTTGTCAGAAAATCTAGTGCTATCTGGCCTAGTCCTTAAAGGGAAATTATTGGGAAATGTCAAGAGAGAGGTGAATGTCTGGGCCACAGTACAATGTCATTGAGATTCTATTTCCATCTCTTCATCCTTCATCTCCACATTGTCTGTACTGGCTACACTCTCAGACAGCCTCTCCTCTCATGGAAGCAAGATGAATGTAGCATCTCCAGCTTAAATTGTTCTTGGTTCAAGTTTAACTGAAGAAGAAAAAAGCACCATTTCCTGAAAGTCCCAAATAAGCCCTGGAATTCATTTTGATAGAAAAAACTTGATTGTGTGGTCATTTTTGAATAAATCACTGTGTCTTAGAGGATTCAGTGAGCTGACAGACCAGCCTGGGTCATATGCTTCAGCATTGGAATTGTGCTGGGGACCATATGTTTTCAGTAGGGGAGAGGATAGTTCTCTTTAAAGAAGTGAGGGCACCGTCACCAAAAAGGTAGGAAAGATGCTGCACAGACCCCAAATAGCCAATGCTCTCTGCAACACAATTATCCTTTACACCTCCTAAAGGCAGAAATTATGGCTTACTAATTTTTTTAACACCCCAATCCTACCTTTAACAAATGACACAATAAATGTTCCAGGACTGGTTGTTAATTGAATGAGTGCATGAACCAATGGCAGCAAAATGAATAAATTTGAAATGGCTTAATGTTAAAAATATCTTTGTCTCTGACTTGATGCATTGTAAAATATAGACGAAACCAACTTAAAAGTGTCAACTGTGTTTATGTGAAGGAAAACAAAAGTATGAAAAACTTGATATGGCATTACGAGGACAGTTTTCTCTGTAGTACTAGTGAGGAGAAATGATATGTCTTAAGTGCAGAGAAAGCAGAATATTTTCTTCTAGGACAAAAGAAATGAAAACAGAGCTTGATTGACAGCTTAGTAACATTAATAATACTTTGAAGGTAGAGAACTGCTCTTACTTTAAACATCCCAGAGCAATTCTATCAGAAGAATAAACACTCTCTATTCCAAATTCAAACACTTTCAGTTGCCTTTGGTTGAGGCAATTGTATTCTAACAGCAACATGGAAACTTTAACAAGCTATTTACATCTCTATGTAAAATCTCAGTATCCCCTAACTCTGATTCTATCCCCTCTTTCCTTTGAGGGTGCTTTATTTGACGCAGTGTGGTATTGGATTCTGTAGGTACCCATATCCCCTGGCCTCTTTACCATTTGAGTGCACTGGACATTCCTGCATCTCTCTTGACTGGGTTCTCTCTTGAATGCTGGAGCAAGATGCCTGACGGGCTGGGATGGCCAGATAATAAACACCTTTGTGAGCTTTCCTCCAACCAATGATGGACTGGAATTGGTGGATAGGGCCTCCAGAGGGCTCTTCTTCACCTCCAATTGGGATGACTTGGAGACATGATCTACACTGACTTCCAAAGATTCATCAGAAATAAACTCCGATTTCACATCCTTCCAACTTGCTCAATCACACACCTATTGGTTTTCTTCCATTCTCTGCTTTACCTCCCCCTCACCTTCCAGAATCTTCCGAGATTACTCCCAAATAAACTACTTACATTTCAGTCATTCCAATCTTGTCTCAGAGACTGCTTCTTGGGGAATCCAAAGTACAGCAGTTGTTTTCAAGGAAAAAAAGTTATTTTCTTTCCTTACAGTGGGGTAATCAAATGTCCTCAAATCATGAAGGCAACTGTCCCAGTGAGGACAGGGAAACACACAGGCATAGGTTGGGTGGGTAGTCTGCAGCTGCTGTGAGGATATGCTGCCCCTGAGGCCTCAACAATGGCTTTTATGGTGGGTTTGATGCCAGCCAGTGAGGGGAGATCCCCGGACAGCAGCAGGACCTCAACCCTAGGGAATGTTCAGGCTCCTGACACCATTGGAAGAATTTAAGGACGAGTCAGAGAGTAGTGAGAATATAAGAGCTTTTATTGCAAAGCAAAAGTACACACTCAAAAGAAGAGTGCCTCACAGGGTATGAACTTTCCTTTATTATGGGTTTTCTTTAATTAGAGGGTGATGTTCATTAGATTCTATAGAAGAGGCAGGGATTTCCCTGAAATGAAGTGTCATGCATTGTTATACCAAACATGGGCATATTCAGAACCGTCATGGTACCCGTAGGATGTGATTTAGCATGCTAATGAGCATATAATTAGGACCTTGGTGAAAGCTGGGTCAAATCTAATGCCATGTTGGATTCTGCCTGTTTTAACCAACTTTTGCCCGCATCCTGTTTGTCAGGGACTTAGCCCTTTGCTACTGCAGCTGCAGTTGGTTTTAACAGTTCCTTCCTCACCAGTCATGTGAGTATTTTTTTTTTTTGAAACAGAGTCTTGCTCTGTCACCCAGGCTGGAGTGCAGTGGTGCAATCTCTGCTCACTGCAACCTTTGCCTCTTTGGGGGTTCAAACGATTTTCCTGCCTCAGCCTCCTGAGTAGCTGGAATTACAGGCGCCTGCCACCATGCCCAGATAATTTTTGTATTTTTAGTAGACGTGGGGTTATACCATGTTGGCCAGGCTGGTCATGAACTCCTGATCTCAAGTGATCCACCCGTCTCGGCCTCCCAAAGTGCTGGGATTACAGGCGTGAGCCACTGTACTGGCCTTATATGAGTCTTTAATGGCTGCCTTGTGTTAATTGTTCCCTCATGACTGTCCTGTGACCACCCTGTTATTCCTATCTCAGGTTGAGATGGGAAAAGCACTGATGTTCTCTAAAGCATGAGAACTGGGAGCAACTGCAGTCAATTGACACCCTTGGATGGATGTTCCAGGGAGGAAAGTCCATGCCAGAGAGGAATGTAGTCCACAGTATCTCAAAACTGGCTGTGAACCCAGGCATGCCAGCTCTGGAGATCTGGCTTTGACCGAGGGATGGGCACAATTTTTCTGAAAGGGCTAGATAATAAATGTTTTAGGACTCGCAGGTTGTATTAGGGTTTTCTAGAGGTACTGGACTAATAGGATAGATGTATTATGAAAGGGAGTTTATTAAGGAGTATTGACTCACACGATCACAAGGTAAAGTCCCACAGTAGGCCGCCTGCAATCTGGGGATCAAGAAAGTCAGTCCCAAAACCTCGAAAGTAGGGAAGCCGACAGTGGTATAGTTCAGTCTGTGGTCAAAGGTCCAAGAGTCCAAAAGCCGAAGAACTTAGAGTCCAATGTTTGATGGTAGGAAGCATCCAGCATGTGAGAAAGACGTAGGCTGGAAGACTCAGCCAGTCTAGTTCTTTCATTCTGGCGGAGCTGCCAGCTGATTAGATTATGCCCACCCAGATTGCAGGTGGGTCTGCCTCTCCCAGTCCACTGACTCAAATGTTAATCTCCTTTGGCAACACCCTCACAGAAACACCCAGGAACAATACTTTGCATCCTTTAATCCAATCAGTTTGATCACAGGCCATAAAGTCTCCCTTACAACTACTCAACTCTGCCTTTGTAGCAGGAATGCAGCATTTGCCAACACCCAAACAAATGAGCATGGCTGTGTTCCAATAAAATTTTATTTATAAAAACAGAGGAGGGTCAGCTTGGTTCTTTGTAGTTTGCTGATCCCTGCTCAAACTCCACTACTTAACATTTTTATATAAAAGGCTGTTTTTGGATAGGGGAGCCCAACTGTGAGGTTTTGGTGTGGGTTTTCTGACAAGTCACACCTAGTATGTACTTCTTTGTGGTGGGATGTCGGGGGATAGAGTGCGAAGAATAAGGGAATTACGGTATAATGTGGGAGGTAAGATGGAAGAAAAAGGAAAAAGCAGAAATGGGAACTGCAAGTTCAAGCATAATAATTCAAGGCAAAGGTGGGAGAGAGAAGCACTAAATTCTGACCAATATTGTAGGGCGGCTATAAGTAGAAGGAACAGGTTTAAGAAATGCCATACAATTCAACTTTATGGGATTCAGGCTTTATGCATATGTTGTAGCAGCCACATTTAATAAATGTATGTTTTTCATTATATTTTTATTACACATTTAAAGCACATTAAGGCCCAAACAGCTATTGAAGAAGAAAAAAATGGAGAAACATTGCTTCACAAGTAATCACATCAATTTTCAGGAAGGCTGTATTTTAGGAAGACAGAGAAAGATGCATGGCTGTTGTCCTTCCCAGTTTTATACTAACTCATTCTTCTTCAGGGAACAATATTAATAGATGTTTTGCTACATTTGTCTGCTGTTGAGAGAGTAATCCTCCTTGCAACATTTTCTTTTCTTTTCTTTTTTAAAATCATGGATGTTTATTCACTTGCCTTTGAGTTGCAGGCAATTGTTTGGCATTTTTAGTCTGGAAAAAATCTGCTTTGTTGGAGTTTAAAAAAAAATAAAAGCCGTTTCAAGAAATTGTAGCTTGAAATTATTTCGGGCTCTGAGAAGCTATGTGAAATCCAGTAATATTTGACTGCATTTTAATTCTTAGTCTCTGGGGCCAGACAGAGTTGGTCAGAGACGGCAGGGATGCCATGCACAGTTGTGAAGTTGTGCATTACACAAATGCACGGGGAGCTGAAATGTAGCCTGTGCTCTGCCTCTAATCCTTGTGCCCTCTGTCTTCTTGGAGGAAAAAGCATTTTTTTTTTAAAATTCCAAATGTGCTGACCACTTACAAAATGATGGCCTTTGGGACCACCACCAGTCAGAGGTGGTGATTTTTTCTTATTTGTATTTTCCAGTAGCAGGGATGGGGATGTGGAGCTTTGCAGATTGTGTATCATCGCATTTAGGATTCTGTTGATCATAAGTTACACCACTATTTTACAAACAACTAGGAAACACAAGACACTGCCAACTAAATCCTGAGGTGCCATTCGTTGATTGTAAGACACATCCCAATTTCGAAGATGCCAAAAAATGAAAAAGATACAATGCAGTAATTCATCTGCTGGAGAGTGTGCACCTTTCTTCAATAACCACGAAGGTGCCAGTGAGGATGAGGTTGGCAAGCCTGGGAGGGTGAGGTTGGCAAGCCCCAGGGACGCTTTCCACAAGATTTTGTCTGTTTCCTGTTGTAAATAGTATCACAAAACTCTCTGTTCTCCTATAGGATGTCAACTGGTCAAAGTTCTAACAGAAGGAGAAATGTGGACTGTTAGAGCTCAAGGGACCCCTGGGAGCATCTCATGCAGTGCTTCTGAAAAATTTGCCCCTTTGGGGACATTTATCAATATCTGAAGAAATTGTTGGTTGTCACAATGGGGTAGGGGTGCTACTGGTAGCTTGTGGGTTGAACCCAGGGATCCTATCAAACTCCTTCAAAGCACAGAACAGCCCCCACAAGGAATTATCTGGCCCCAAATATCAATAGTGTTAAGGATTGAGAATCCCTGATGCAGTGGGAGGATGTGTAGCAGAGATATAAGAACCCAGACATCGGAGCCAGGCAGACCTGAGTTCAAATCCCAGATGTATACTTAATTATCTGTGTGGTCTTGTGCAAGTTAATTAGTCTTGTTAAGTCTCAGTTTCCTCTTCTGTAAAATGAATATCATAGCCTCTATTTTAGAGGGTTGCTGAGAGTGTTAAATAAGATAATTAAGGCAAAGGTTATAAAGACAGCACAGCAACTAAATCTAAACTCAAATGCAGTTGTAAGTGCTTTTATCCATATTAACTAAATTGGCAGGGAAAGTTTGAAGTAGGGATTATTATTATCTCCATTTTGCAGATAAAAAAATTGAGAAAAATAACTTGCCCCAGGTCATTCATGAGCAAGTGGTGGAGCCAGGATTTGAATCTAGAGCACATGTTTCCAAGCAGCCCAGTCCACCCTACAGTGCCTAAGGACTTAGGAAAAAGAGGCTGCTAGTAATATTGTTATTAATATTATCCAACCTGAAGCCCCTACTTACAGATGGGGACTTGGCAGATTTCCTCTTGAGAAGACAGTTGACTTGGCAAGTTCCTGGGTCTCCTGCCACACCGGAGGATAAGTTTCTTTCTCTTTACCATGTTGCCTTTGTCAAGGAGCCAGTATGGAACCCAATGTGGGGCAGCAAGAGAAAGGCCAGACAACACTGAGTGACTTTGAGTATGTTTTGTGACTGTAGCTCTCTCATTGGGATACTGGGGAGGTAATCACATCTACCTCACAGGGTTGCTGGGGCAATGAAATCAGGTTTCAGCTAACAACAGATACCTGGGCACTGGGCATGTGGGCTGAGCACCAGGGTCCTGGAGTCACGGAGAGCAGCCTGCCATGATGGGCATCGGAAGGTAGAAGGAGCTGGAGAGTGGTTCTTGAGATGGCCTTGTCAGCCCCTTCTGGACCTTGGAAGGTCTCAAAGAAGTACTCCTGGAAACAACGGGAAAGGAGGATAGTCCAGGAGTGCCCTGGCTTGGTTCTGCCTTCCCAGACTCACTGATGTGAGATAAATGTTTGGGGAGGAGGATGAGGGAGGGAGAAGGGAGGAAAGAAGGAGGGGATGGAAGAGAGAGGCAGGCAGGCCTCATGGAGGAGGTGAGATTCCCCAGGGCCCTGAAGAGCTACTATTAGGTGGTGGCACTACTGATGGATGTAAGCACATGCAGATGACCGTGGAGGCAGAGGGAAGTCCCACAAGACATACAGCACAGAAGGCCTGGTGAATGGGCGTCCTCCCGTAACCCATGATAGAGACAGGGTGACAGCACAGAGCATGTGGGAGCTCGAGGTTTGAGTGAGAAAAGTCTGTCTAAGGGAACCACTTAGGAAAGTGCTTTAGATCTCAGAGTTGTGAGGAGCCTTGGAGCCCCCCATCAGGCTCAGGCTGGAAGCACCTCCATGTGAACTGGGAACCTGACTTTGCATTTCCTCAAATGTTGTTATATAGAGGAGGCAATACTGTATAGTGGTTAGTAAGTAACGAGGTCTCTTGTCACACTGGCCAAGTTCAAATCCTGCCTTGGCTGCTTACCAGCTCTGTGGCCTCGAGCAAGTCACTTAAACTTTTAGGGCCTCAGTTTCCTCATCTGTAAATTCAGGATAATAGTAGGATCTATCTCCAAAGTATGTCAATTGGATTAAATGAGATACTGTGTTAAAGCCCTTAGCAGAGAGTGAGAGCTCAATAATGTTTACTCCTTCCCTGTTACTTAATAGAAACATTATTGTTACTCTTATTAAATTTATTTATTCCAGCAGAAGCCATGAAAGAAAGTTATGCTCTGGACTCTTTCAAGCCAGGACTAAAATCCTGTCTGTCTTCCCATTCATGAGCCGTGGGATAGCAGGCCAGTGACTTCATCTTCTGAGTTCATTTTCTTACCTGTGTAACAAGGAACATGATGCCTGCCTTACAGAGTCATTTGGGGATTAAGGCAGTTAACATTCACAACATGTTTGGTTCGTTCTACGTCCTCATTACCTGTTAGTTTCTTTCCCTTCCTATCTCCTTCCCCGACTACCTCATTGTCCCCAGAGGTAAGTCCTCAACTCACCTGCCCAAGATCACACAGATGGAAAGTAGTAGAGGCAGCCTGGAACTCAGGTTGTTTGGGCCTATCTCTCTTGCTTTTCCCAGTTGATCATGCCTGCCTATTGCAGGAGGAATAGGGGGACAGAGGAAGAGTGGCCCCACCTGGAAAATTTATAATTCATGGGGGGCTCCGGGGAGGGGCACCTGAATTCTGACATGCCCCTCCAATATCTTCTCCTTCATGGAAGTGCTAGATGCAATAACAA
Source organism: Macaca thibetana thibetana (assembly GCF_024542745.1). Classification (NCBI taxonomy): domain Eukaryota; kingdom Metazoa; phylum Chordata; class Mammalia; order Primates; family Cercopithecidae; genus Macaca; species Macaca thibetana. The sequence continues at coordinate 137,961,569 of NC_065579.1, read as the reverse complement.
GAATATCCATGCCATTTGTAGGACTCTTGCTCATGTGTTATTTCATTTGTTTTTTCCAGTCATCCTTGAATGTAGCCCTGGCAGATATTCTTGTTTTTTTTGGGTGGGGGGGGGTCATGTGATTTTCATTTTATAGAGGAAGAAGTGGAAAAATCAGGAAGGGAAGAATCTTACCCAAAGGAGAGCAGGATTAGGACCAGAACCCAGATCTGGGTCTGGGTGCCTCCAGTCCTGTGAATTTTCCACTCTTGAATGTAGATATTCTCATGTTCATTTTATAGAAGGAGAAATGGAAAAAGAAGGAGAAATGGAAAAACTTGCTCAAGGTAGAGCAGTATTAGGACGAGAACCTAACACACAAGTGGTGTCCCCAGTCCAGTGATCTTTCCACAACGTCCAGGTGCCTCTCCTTACTCTCTTGCACTTGTTTTCATTAATCCTTACTTTCTGTTCCCACACACTCCCCACTTGTGCTCACCCTCATCCTGACCCAGCTGTAGATTCATCTCCTGAAAGATCATTGAATCTGGCTAAGCTCTGGCATTACAGCAAATAGAATCAACTTGTTATGCTTACTCCTTCCAAATTCTTCATCGACACAGCTATAAATTGAACTGTGACAAAGTCCAAACAACCTGGCAGTCAAGACAATTCAACTTGAACTGAACATGCAGGGAGTAGACAATACAGGAGGAAAAAACCCTCAAGCTTGATCCTCAAAAAGTAAATTTGTTGTCCACCCTCCCCTATGACTTTAAGCCCTGCCAGGGTCTTGGACTGAACTAGCTGTGTAGGAGCTGGGAATACTGTGACTGAACAGACATGGTTCCTACTGACCAGCCAAGACTGACTTAAGCAAAACATGAATTTATTGGGTGACTTAACTAGAAAATCTAGGGGTACCTCTGCATTCAGGTATGGCTGGATCCAGGGGCTCAAATATAACCATTGAAAAATCTTTCTTTTTGAGTTTTGCTTTTCTCTGTGTTGTCATTTTCTCAGTCAAACCCTCCCCAAGGGTGGCAAAGGTCATCAGCAGCAGCAGCACTGTGCTTACATAGGAAGCCAACTATGCCACCAGCATAGTAACCCCATCTGGAGGAACATATCTTATTTTCAGTACATCTAGCAAAAGGCCTTGAGTTTCTCTTATTGGGTTAGGCAGGTTGTGTGCCTCTGCAGAACTAATCATGTAGGTTGGGGTATGTGTGTTCTCATTGGTCAGGTTTGAATTATATGACCATCCCTGGAGTTACGGGGGTGCATGGGGTCAGACTCAAAAATCATATTAGTTGAAAGTAAAAGAAGAGATGGGTTCTAGGACCAGAAAAAGGGTTTATGGACATCCCCCAAAAGAGCAGGTGGCCAGTACAGTATCTCCTACCCTCGGCTTTCTTAAAATTTCCTTTAAAGATTATAACCTGATGTATACTGTTGGAACAGTATTTCTTGTTTGATCTGATCTAATTTCCTGATGAAAAACTGGATAAACTCTTTCTGCTTTTTTATGTGTCCATGATTACATTATATCAGTAGAATCTTTCTGATTGGAAAGTAAAGTTGAAGGTATTGTTTCCTGAACACCTATTGAGAGGCAAAGCCAGTTGAACTTCTGGGTTGGGTGGGGACCTGGAGAACTTTTCTGTTTTACAAGAGGTTTGTAAAATGCACCAATCGGTGCTCTGTAAAAACGGGTCCACACCACCTTTAAGAGCTATAATACTGCGAAGGTCCGCAGCTTCATTCCTGAAGTCAGTGAGACAATGAACCCACTGGAAGGAACAAACTCTGGACACACTATCATATGCCAAAAACTGGACTTGAATTTCCTAGTGGGATTTGGTGTTTACCTCCTGTCTTAGACCATTCAGGCTGCTCTAACAAAATATCATAAGCTGAGTGGCTTATAAGCAACAGACATCTATTTCTCACAGTCCTGGGGGCTGGAAGTCCAAGATTAAGGCACTCTCAGATTGGGTGTCTGGTGAAGGCCACTTTTTGGTTCACAGATGGTGCCTTCTCCCTGTGACCTCACATACTGGAAGGGACTAGCTAGCTTTCTGGGGCCTGTTTTGTAAGGACACTAATCTCAATCATGAAGGCTTTGCCCTCATGATCTAATCACCTCCCAAAGGCTCCACTTTCTAACGCCATCACCTTTGGCATTAGAACTTCAACCTATGAACTTTGGTGGGACACAAAGATTCGGATCATAGCATTTCCCCAGAAGTCATACTTCTTTCCTCTAGAAACAGCTCTTAGTGTTTGACTGCAGACCAATTCCTCCTGCACACTGTGGATGGAATTCCACTTCAACTTCATGAATGAACTATGTGTGGGACACAGATTTTAATCTCATCAGTGCATCTCATTTTCTTATCCACAGAGATAGGTTCAGGGGTGAATGTGGGAACTAAGCCAGTCCAATCAGAAGGATCAGAGACCTTTCTTTGAAACAATTGAAGAACAGGTTCTATCTTTCCACTGGACTTAAGGAAGGTAGGGTGGGAGGGTGGCAGCTGCCTGGTCATGGCCAGGGGAGAACTTGGAGGCTGAGTCATGGTTGAGAGAAACTGAGGTAATGACTTTGACCCTAATGATGAGATCTGAATCTTGCTGTGCCTGAGGCCAGAATAATCTGACTTTTCCATTGTTTGAGCCAAGACATTTCATTTTATTGAGGTGAGCTGTTGTTATTTGTAGTATAACACACTCTTGATGTCCCCCAAATCCAACAGCTAGTGAGTGTCAACATTTGAACCGAAATTTGCTTGGTGCTGTTTTCTGATACTTTGAATTGGTTTAAAATCTCTTGCAAAAACTTTCAACTTATTTTAAATCTGTAATTATAGAAAACAGATGACACTATACTGTCTCCTAAATACCCAATTTACCTAACTTCTCCTTTATCCTTGTTCACACCCTTACGTTGTAGTTTGGGTCCTTTTTCACATCTCCCAGCCTATTTTTTTTCTGGTCTTTTTTGTTTTTGTTGTTGGACTGTTTTTGTTTGTTTTGTTTTTAAAGCAAACAAATTAAAATAGTATGGTATACAATACGATACATGCATTTAAAAAGTACAATGGTATATACCTGTGAAATCATAACCAAAATAAAGATAATGAACATATACACGACCTACAAAAGTTTCCTTGCTCCTTTCATAATTATTCCCCTGGCTGGCCCTGACTCCATACCCAGCAATCACTGGTCTGCTTTCTGGCACTATAAGCTACTTTTTATTTCCTAGAATTTTATGTAAATGAAATTATACATCATGCCTCCTCTTTTTGAATTGCTTTCTTTCAGAGTGATTATTGTGAGCTTTATTCACATTTACTGTATAACAGTAGTTCATTACTTTTTATTAGTGTTGTATTCCATTGTATAGATGTACCACGATTTGCTTATCTGTTGATATGTTGATGGGCATTTGGCTTGTTGCCAATTTTTATTTTTCATACATAAGGCCACTATAAACATCCATCTATAAATCTTTGTGGGAACATAAGCTTTCATTTTTCTTGGGTAAATACTAGGAGTGGAGTGGCTGGAGCATATGGTAAGTATATGTTTAACTTTAAAAAGAACTGCCACACTGATTTCCAAAGTGGTTGTACTATTTTACATTCTGACCATGATAGTTCCAATTTCTTTCATGTTCTCAACAGCACTGAGTATGGTCAATTTTAAAAATGTTACCTGTCTTACTAGGTGTATAGTGGTATCTCATGATTTTAACTTATGTTTCCCTAATAACCAGTGATATTACATATCCTTGTGTGCTTATTTGCCATCCATACATTTTCTTTGGAAACAGTTTAAAAATTTTTGCCTAGTTTTAAAATCAGGTTTTTTTTTTTTTTTTTTTTTTTTTAAATGTCTGAATTTTGAGAGTTCTTTATGTATTTTGGAGACATGTTCTTTATTATATATGTAATTTTCAAATATTTTCTCTCAGTCTGTGGTATGTCTTTTCATTCTCTTTTTATGAAAAGCTGACCTTTTATTATTTAGGTGAAGTCTAATTTATCTTTTTGTTCTTTTATAACATGTGTTTTGGATGTTATATATATACAATTCTTATTTAACTCAGAGAAAGCCTTTGAGGCTTTCTCTTCTGTTTTATTCTAGAAGTTTCGTAGTTTTAAGTTTTACATCTAGGTCTATGATACAGTTTAAGTTAAGTTTTGTATATGATGCAAAGTGCAAATGCAATTCAAGGTATAAAGAATAGTCTCTTAAACAAGTGGTACTGGAATAGCTGGATACTTAGATGCCAAAACAACAAAAGGAAGACGTTGATTCATACTTCACTTATTGGGTGCTTTATAAATGTAAATATGAACACCATTTAGGTAAAATCGGTTGATAATGTTATTTAAATCTATATCCTTACTAATTTTCTGTGTACTTGCTTTATCAGTTATTTAAAAATATTGAAGTCCCTGATTATATTTGTGGATTGATTTGTTTGTCTCACAGTTTTAAAAAACTTTTGCTTCATGTTCTTTGAAGCTTAGTTACGAGATTCATAAACATTTTGGATTGTTTTATGGTCTTGATGAATGACCCCTTTATTATGATGAAATGACATTTGCTATGCACAATACTTTTCTTTTCTCTAACATTTACCTTCTCTATCTAATATTAATAAAGCCATCATGTGTTTCTTTTGATTAAGGCTAGCATGGCATATCTTTTTCATTCTTTTAATATTAGCATATTTGTGTCTTTATATTACAAGTGTGTTATTGTAGGTAGCATATGGTTGTGTCTTGCATTTTTGTCCAATTTGATACTGTCTGCTTTTTAATTAGGTGCAACATTAAATGTAAGAGTAACATTTACATTTAATGTTATTATTGATATGCTTAAGTTTAAACTGTTATCTTGCCTTTTGTTTCCTATTTATCTCATATTGTCTTTGTTCCCCCTTGCTATGGTTTCTCAATATAGTTTGTCTCCACCAAAACTCATGTTGAAATTTGATCCTTAATGTGGTGGCATTAGGAGGTGGAGCTTAGTGGGAGGTGTTTGGCTATGGGGACAGATCCTTCATGAATGGCTTGGTATTCTTCTCATGGCTATGAGTGAGTGCTCACTCTCTTGAGACTATGTTAGTTCTCTTGGGAAGGGATTAGTTCCTGGGAGAGTGTCACAAACCCAGGATGTCCCTCAGGTTTTTCTCTCTCTGCAGGTGTCCACTTCCCCTTTGACCTTCTTTGCCATGTTATGATGCAACACAAAAGCTCTCAGTAGAGGCCAGGGACATGCCCTTGAAATTCTTAGCCTGCAGAACCACCAGCCATATAAACCTATTTTTAAAAAAATAAATGACTCGATAGCAAGTATCCTTTTATAGCAACACAAAACAGACTAAGCCATCCCTTTCCCTTTTTTTCTGCCTACTTTTGGATTAATTGAATATTTTTAATGGATCCCTTTTATCACCTTTTTTGGTTTATTATGTGTAACTATTTTTTGTGTTCCATTGATATTTTTTCTTAGTTTATGATATGCATCTTTAACTTACTACATTCTACCTTTAAATAATACAGTTCCACTTCAAGTATAGTATAACCTTATAGAAACATACTTTCATTCCTTCTCCCCTCATCTTTGTGCTATTGTTAGCATATATTTTAATTTTCGTATATTATAAACCTCACACATTTCTTTTGTTTAAGCTATTATGTTTAAGGATACTTAACTAAAAGAATATCTTACATAACCACCCATTTAGTTACCATTTCTAATGCTCTTATTCTTTGTGTAGATACATATTTTTATTTAGTATATATATATTTATATTTTAGATTATATTTTTATTTTGTATATATATATGTATATATATATATTTATTTATTTATATTTGTTTCTGGTATTATTTTTCTTGTGCCTTAAAGACTTTCTTTAAAACTTATTATAGTCCCTGTTGGCTAATGATAAATTCTTTTTTTGTATATCTGAACATATTTTTATTTCATTTTCTTTTTTGAAATATATTTTCACTGAGTATAGGAGTCTAAATTTACAGTGTTTCTGTGCTTTAAAGTTGTTGTTTCACTGTCTTTTTTATTGCATTGTTTCCAATAGGTAATCTGCTGTCTTCCTTGTCTTTGTTTCCCTGTGTGTAACAAGTCTTTTTTTCTCTCACTGCTTTTAGGATTTCCCCGTTTTCACTGGTTTTCAACAATTTGATTATGATGCTTTTTGCTGGGTTCTTTTGATTTTATTTTTTGGTACTTTGGTTTATTGATTTTATTGAAACTATAAGTTTATAGTTTTATTCAAATTTGAAAAAAATTGATCATTATTTTTTCAAGTATTTTTTTCTGTTGTTTCCGTATACATCCCCTTTTCAGAAACTTCCTGAAAGCTGTCAAATGACTTGCTGATATTTTGTTTAAAAAAGTCTATGCTCTTTATTTCTTGTTTTTTGATCATTTCTATTGTTATGTTTTCAAGTCCAGTAATATTTTACTTTTTAAAAAGCTAACCTGCCATTAATCTCAACCTGTGTACTTTTCATCTCAGAAATTGTAGTTTTTATGAAAATACGGAATCAAGTTATAATAACTCTAGTAATGTTCTTATATGCTAATTCTAACATCTGTTTCAGTTCTGGGTTGACTTTGAGAGATTAATTTATCTCTTTATTTTATAATGTATTTTTATGCTTTTTGCATACCTGCTAGTTTTTATCTAGGTGTCAGACACTGTGAATTTTGTCTTCTTAAATTCTAGATATTTGTGTATTCAACAATAGCCCCACCTCTCACTTTATTAAAAAATCAATTCAAAATGGATCAAGAACCTAAAATTAGACCTGAAACTATAAAACTACCAGAAGAAAATATAAGGAAAACACTTCAGGACATTAATCTGGGAAAAAGTTCTGTGAATAAGACCTTAAAAACACAGGCAACAAAAGCAGAAATAAACAAATAAGATTATACCAAACTAAACAGCTTTTATACAGCAAGGAAACAATGTAGTAAGAAGACAACCTATAGAATAGGAGAAAATATTTGCCAACCATTCATCTGCAGGAGATTAATGTCTAGAATATACAAGGAACTCAAACAACTGAACATCAGAAGTCATACCAAAATAAATTCTCCAAAATCAAGTAATCTAATTTAAAAATAGGCAAATGATCTGAACAGGCATTTCTCAGAAGAAGACATACAAATGGCTAACAAATGTATGACAAATGCTCAATATCACTAGTCATTGGAAAATGCAAATCAAAACTACAATGAGGTATCCTCTCACCCCAGTTAGGATAGCAATTACCAAAAACACAAGAAATAACATATTCTGGCAAGAATGTGGAGAAAAGAGATATCTTATACACTGTTGATGGGAATGGAAACCTGTACAACCATTATGGACAACAGTATAGAGGTTCCTCAAAAAACTACAAATAGAACTACCGTATGATCTGGCAATACCACCACTACTTTCCTTACCTGAAGAAAAGGAAATCAGTATGTGAAAGAGACATCTTCACCCTAATGTTTCCTGCAGCACTATCACAATAGCCAAGATGTGGAATCAACCTAGGCATCCAACAATAGATGATGAATAAAAAAATGTGGTACATATACACAATGAAATACTCTTCAGCCATAAAAAAAGAATGAAACTCTGTCATTTGTGGGAACATGGATGGAACTGGAGGACATTATGTTAAGTGAAATAAGCCAGGAACAGAAAGTTAAACACTGCGTGTTCTTAATCGTATGTGGAAAACAAAGTCAATTTCATAGAAGTAAAAAGTAGAATACAGGATACTGCAGGCTGTGAAGAGTGGGAGGAATGGAAGATAAAGATTTGTTAAAGGATACAAAATTATGACTAGATAGGAGGAATAAGTTCTAGTGTTCTATAGCACCATAGTATGACTATAGTTAAAAATAATATTGTATAGAATTTCAAATAGCTAGAAAAAGGATGCTGAATTCTTCCAACACAAAGAAATAATAAATATTTGAGTTGATAGATGTGCTAATTATCCTGATCTGATCACTGTACATTTTATATATCCAAATATCACTATGTAGCCCATAAATGTGTACAATGATTATATGTCAATTAAAAAATTAAAATTAAATTTAAAAATTATGAGTTAACTCCTGATGAAAGCCGAGTGTTGCTCATTTTTCTTCCAGAACACCAACTTCTCTCTTTTATTATTTTTGGAAACATTGATTTCTACCTAAAATAAGTTTCTGTAGATTTTGGCCTCTTTGGGGATTAACTGGCAATAAATTAAGCGTTATCTTATTCAATAATACGGAAGAAAGAAGAACTTCTGTCCTGTAAGAAATATCATGGGGAAATAAACATCTCCTAGTATTTTTCCTGCAGTCCCCCCTCAGGACCCATTATCATTTCATGATGTGATGTAATGGGAGGTGTCCAGGTCTGCAGGTAGGAGGCATGCGGCTTCAACTTCCAGCCAAGTCAGCAATTTGCAAAATGGCTTGTCTCTGGGCCTCCATGACCTTGGCTATGAAATGGAGAAAAAAATACCCCAACTCATCTATTCCTCTGAATCACTGGGAAGGCCAAACACACTTATAGATATGGGCATAGTAGGAAAAGGTTAAAAGATGAATCTAAGAAGGTTATTATTTAAGAGTTTCTTTTGATAAGTTAGGTAGAAGTGTCATTTTACCTTTAGAAAGAAAGCTTTGTCTAAGGATACCACACTCAGGAGCATTTTATTAAAGGAAAGACCTGGGATATAGTAGGATAAACATGGTTTTGGGAGTTGAAACCAAATAGGTTCTGTAGCTTGATATATTTACTTATTTACATCTTGCTTTATTCCAGAGCTCACAATTTGAGCTCAGCCTTCCTAGCAATAATCATGAAGGAGCCTGGATCCCATCCCCCAGTCTAGCTAAACTGTTTCCCCCAGATGAACTTTTTTATTCCTTGGCTGTGATCCTGTGTCTGAAATATCTCAACCCAACTGTATGTGTGCCTCAAGAATTGGCCCAATTATCTTCTGGGAAGGATTCCTAACAGATTCAGATGTTCTTTTATCTATGCATCTTCTGAACTTTGTGCTATTGATAAAAAGCTTATTATATTGTAGGACAATTACTTTTTAAAATTTTTTGCTATGTTGCTATATTTTGAATCCTACAAAAGCTGGGAAGAGGTTTAATTCATCTTAATATCTCAAACTCTTTGATGCTCAAAACATTTGAAAGAGTTTTCATAGTTTTATTTTTTAAAGAAAAACCCCGTTAGGTATCTTATTACATTTCAAAGAATGTTAACATTGTGCAATGAGGATAAAATAAAAGTCCCCAGTTCCTCAGGCCCTTGCAGTGTCTTACTCTAGGGGTAACCACCACTAAAAACTGAGGAGTGTGGGAATCTCATTCACCTGTCCACACTCAAAGAATGAACTTGGAGACACGAAGAACAGCAGAAGCGAGACTTTTATAGCAGTCTTGCAAGACGGGATATCTGGTAGGCAGGCACACCCACAGCAGTTACAGCAGGTAATTTATCTCCTAGCACGCAAGTCCCTCCCCCAGTTCCTCACTGGTTGAGTACTATGGGGTTACAATTTTCCCGGACATTGCCTAAGTTTCATTATCTCCCTTATAAAGTTATACCCTGTCCCCTTTCCCACTTAAGTTTCGATAACGAAACTTTCTTCCCTTTTATGGGCTGACCCCTCCTCTACATTCTGTTTGTTTATCGTGACTTTCTAGATGCATGAGCCGCGTGGTTTGTCACATCCACAGGCTGGCTGCCAGTGCTTAGATTTATTATGCCTTGAGAATGGACCATTTAAAATGTTTTCTCACAGGGAGCAGCACCCCTCCAGACATCCATATGATATGCATGGGTATGCTTTATAGACACATACATTCAACTTCCTAGGAAAGACCAAACAGGATGATGATTTGCTTATTTCACAACTTACATTCTTTGCTGAATATGTTTTGCATTATATTTTAAATATTTTACTTATTTAAAATATTTTTCATATTTTCATATTTTCAAGTTTACTGTAAGTACAAGGCTGTAAAAAGTATCCTTGCAAACTTTCAATTTACTTCCCCCAAAATTTGAAAATGTTGCTAAGTGACTTTAAATGTTTGATTTATTCCCTCTCCTTCTTCACAAAGATAACAAGAACTTTAAATTTCAAAATGATCAGTTCGAAGAGTTGGCTTTCACAACTGTTTCCAAATAATTTTTCCCCATTCTAAATCTAAACATCTTAAGACACAATTTCAAAACATTTTAGATATTAAACTAGTTTATTCTCTAAGCTTGCTGATGAGTTGAAATTTTTTGAAAATGATTTTGAAACCATTTGAAGTGTTCCAAAATAACTTCTAAATATTTCGAGGCACTTGCAAACTCATCAAGCTTTTAAAAATATTTATAAAACATTTAAATAAAAATGATTAGAAATTGCATAAAATGCACAGCATGTTCATTATATAGCTTTGCCATTGCATTTTTCCCCCAGATTCTGTCTTCTAAGATTAGAGAATACATTTTGAATATGTTAATTGTTTTTCACTACAGGAATGTAGACTATTTCTTGAACTCCTAGCCTCCAGCGATACTCCTGCCTCAACCTCCCAAGTAGTTAGAACTGCAGGCATGCGCCAGCATGCCCTGCTAATTTTTTCATTTTTTGTAGAGGCAGGGTCTCATTGTTTTGCCTAGGCTGGTCTTGAACTTGTGGCTTCAAGCAATCTTCCTGCCTTGACCTCCCAAACTGCTGGAATTACAGGCAATAGCCACAGCATCTGGCTTGAAATATAGGCTATTTCTTATCATCATGCTATTCTCTCTGCTTTTCTCCTATCTGCAATTGAACTTCTTTTTTCTTTCCTCATTGAATATATATTTCTTGAGTGCCTACTATGGGTTGTCCAGTGTTCCAGGTGCTGAGGACACAGCATTGAATGTCTACATTCACGGAGTTTGCATTTTAGTAGGGCATTTTTTTTTTTTTGAGACGGAGTCTGGCTCTGTTGTCACACTGAAACGCAGTAGTTCGATCTTGGCTCACTGCAACCTCAGCCTCCAGGTTCAAGTGATTCTCCTGCCTCAGCCTTCTGAGTAGCTGGGACTACGGGCGTGTGCCACCACACCCAGCTAATTTTTGTATTTTTAGTAGAGACGGGGTTTCACCATGTTGGCCCATATGGTCTCCATCTCTTGACCTCGTGATCTGCCTGCTTCAGCCTCCCAAAGTGCTAGGATTATAGGCATGAGCCAACGCGCCCGGCCAGTGGGGGAGATTTTTAAATGCACAAATTAATTAAGAAAAGCATAGAAAATAGTGATAAATTCTAAGGAGAAAAAAAATAAGGCAAAGGAAAAGCATAGGAAGCATTAGGGGTAGGGCTTACAATTTTTGATAGGGTCGTCAGGAAAAGGCTTACAGAACATAACTTTTGAATAGAAGAACTGGAGGAAGTGAGGGGTTGTGCTGTGTGGCTATTTGAGGAAATAAATTTGAAAAGCAAGTGCAAGGGTCCTGAGGAAAAATATGAATATGCCTGGAGGGTTTCAGGCACAGTAGGAGACAGTGTGGCTGATGCAGAGTGAACAAGGGGGAAAGTAATGGCAGGGAGATAACAGAGGTGCAGCACATCATTCAGGACCTTGCTGGTCTTTGTAAAGACTGCAGTGTTTGTCCTCATTGTCTTAGGCTTGTTCTCCAAGGGAAATGGGAGTCTCATGGAGGGTTTGGGCTAGATCCGAATTATTTGACTTACACTTTGATAGGATTGCTTCACCTGCTGCGTGGAGACGTACAGGTGGCTAATGGTAAAAGTGTGGGCTCAGTGGGGAAATAAAGCGGTAATTCCCCACTTACGGCTTTGAGACAGGATAGAGGTACAGTAGAGGTGGGGAGCAGGGGTTATATTCTATGTAAGATGAAGTAGTAGTGGAGAGGATTTGCTGGTGGACTTGTTAGGAGTCATAAGCAAAAGATAGGAGTTAATGCTTTAGGCCTAAGCCACTGAAAGGGTGGGTTTGACATAGAATGCGTTGTAATGTAGTGTAATGAGAAGACTATGGTAAGAGTGGGTTTGCAAGGGAACATCAGAAATTGGTTTGGGACATTCTATAGTTGAGATAGCTTTAAATATTCAAATGAAGATGTTAGGTGGGACTTGAATGTACAAGTCTCAGTTCAGAAGCAAAGCCGGGACTGGAGATGTAAATTGAAGAGCCCACAGCACATAGATTACATGTAAAGCCATGAGGCCGGATGAGATCACCATGCACGAGTGTTAATATGCAGGGAAGGATGTCCAAAAACTGGGCTGTAGTGTATGTCAACAGTTTGAACTTAGGAAGATAAGGAAAATCAGGAAAAGAGACTGAAACTTCCCAGTTAGAGAAACAGGCAAAGATGCCCTGTCCTATCAACTGAGCAAGAAAGTATTTCAAGGAGCAGAGAGGATAAACAGAACCAAGCATACATACTATTAACACTTCTCCTGCCCTTACATCAGATCAATCCATGTTCTTAAGTTAGTTGAGCTTAACTGGCATTTGTATCTTTGCTGGAAGCCAGCAACTCCGATTCATTGTCCTATGCCTTATAGTTAGCGAGACAGCATCTGGGCAAAGTAGGGACCCAGTAACTGCAGTGTCAAAACTATTTGAAAATAAGCAATTTCAGTTTCAGAGGCAACAAATGTTGAAGTCAGCCATTGTGCAAGAGTCTTGAATTGATTTAGGACTTTCACAGAAAGACATGTTCCCAAAAGAAATCAGTGCAGTGTTTCTCTCCGTTTTCCAGGCAATGGGCCTTCCAAAACCAGTAAGGCATTCCTCTATATTGGAGGATCTTGAGAAAGTACATAATTGAATACTCATAATTCTTAGCCTCAAGTAATACCACCTGCCTTATGTTCTGTAAAAGGTCAATGAAATCTATCACCATTGATATTTATGATTACAAAATATTTTATACAAACAATCCATGAATCAGTGAGTCCCTCTGTGAATATTGACAAACAGCCTATTGTGTGTTCAGAATGGGGAGATGTGCTGTGGAGAGTTGAAAGCACTGATAACCATTGATATGCATATGCAAACTTACCCCTTTTCTTTCCAATAGCAGACATTACTAGTTGATTGCCAAACTCTATAGTGCTAATCCTGAATGTGGTATAAAATCCTTCTCTAGAAAGCCATTAACAGTTGGAATTCACCCAGGAGACGAGAGTCATTTGCTGTTCCATATATTGGATTTCATGAAATGGGTACAGTGAGGCATTTAGAGCAAAATGGAGCACAGTCATAAGAAATGGAAAGCAGTCTCCTTTTAATGTGGACAGGACATTGGAAAATAAGTCAGGAGCACTGGGTTCAAGCACCTATTCTGCTAGAGGGAATGTAATTTGGGGCAAGTCACTTCAACTTCTGGACATTTTTATTTTGGATAGCCTTTATGCAGACAGAATATTTTTACAGCAGGAGTTTCTTTATACATGGGATATTAGAGTAGATTAAGAGGTTAATATTTCTCCTCCCCAGACTCCTGTTGTTAAACCTCTTTTGAACTTTTTCTGTACCGTGCATTCTGCTAAAGGGCTTTATCTGCATCAATCAATTTCATGTTCTCAATGTCCCTATGTGGTAAGTACTAGTGATATCCTCCTTTGTAGGTGGAAAAAACTAAGGCACAGAGGGGTGAAGTAATTTGCCCACAGTCCCACAGCTACTGAGTACCTGAGTTTGAATCCTAACCCAGGCTCTCTGCCCTCCAAATAACTCCAAAGTTCACTTACTGAACTGCTGCACTGTGCTGAGGCCCCTGTGGCTTTCAAACTTTTTTAAAAGAAAGTAGTGTTGCTGTGGTTAAAGCCAGGGATGTGGAGCACAAGACTTTGGCATCTCTTTTGTGCTCCTCCAGGCCCCCACTTTCTCTGAAGCATTTCTGTAAAACCCGAGGAATCCAAGAAACAGCCTGAGAACCCTAGGGCTGAAAGACCTCTCTGGCTTTTCAGCTTCCATGTTCTCTTTGTAAGTGACGACTACAGCAGCATAAAATATCAGCATTAATTCTTCTGCCCTCAAGGGGACCACTTAAATCATAGATGATGCTAACTTGAATCCTGGCTTTACAAAACATAGCAATTAGGAAGTGATTCTTCAAGGCTGTTCTGGAAGCTGCCAAGGATGTTGCTTGTTAAATTATTCGGTATCTTCACTCTGGGGACCCCCGAGAGGCATCTTTCTCTGGCCTCTGTGTTAAGAGCTCCTCTTGAACACGGGTATGCTTTAGTTGTACGGACCTTGAATCTCATAACCCACTGTGACTTCCTTGACATACTGACTTTTAGAAAACTCAGAGCCAAATTAGTGGCACAGTCACAGGGAGTTTGCTGAATTAGCTTATAGCTCTAAATCACTTTCTTTTCCTTTTGTCTAATTTTTCTTCCTTTTCATTTATTTCTCTGTGACGTGCACATTTTTGGAAGCCATCTCAAATCCCTTTTGGAATAGAGTGGGCTATAAATGAAGCAAAATTATTCTCTTCAAAAAAGAATTCCCTGCAAATGACTGTATTAATGCTGGGCTCCCTTAATTAGTTTAAAGTCTTGGATGAATGAGTTTTTCATTGCTTTTCATAGTATTTTAAAGTTCATCACAGAGGTAGAATCTAATATTGCTAGAGATGAAAGGAAATAGGATCATATTCAACTACTTCCAAGCTGTCATATTGTATATTGGCCAAAGTGGAGTGCAAGAGTCATCATTCAAGATGAAGGAATGAAGATGAAGCAGGAGAAAAAGAAAATAGATCTCAAGAAGAGAATTCCTATTAGTTGAGTCCCTACTTTGTGCTAGAGACTGTGCTGGGTTTGTCATATACATTTTATTTTTTAAACCTCATTGCAAATTTATGAATTGCTATCCCCATTTTACTGACAAGAAAACTGACATTCAGCGAGGTTAAAGGAGAGAAAGAAGAAAATGGTTGTTCGATGTCATCCAGAATTCCAACTACCATCATTTGTCCAGTGGATCTTGCTGCCTGCACTCTAGCGCCCCCTACAACTTACTCTTCACACTGCAGTCCGAGTGATCCAAATTGCAAATTTGCTCCTACTATCTGACTGCGTAACCTGTTATGTCTTCCTGTTGTTCTTAAGATAAAGACTAAACTCTTGACCATGGCCTTATGCCTGCATGGTCTAGCCTCTGCCAACTTTTCCAGCCTCAACTCTCACCACACTCTTCTTTTTCTCTTATTCGCTGCCTCAATAGATAGCACGTGTTAGAATCATCTAGAGAGCTTGTCAAAACACAGATTGCTGCGCTCCTGCCTCCAAAGACTGTGATTCCGTAGATCTGGGATGGGGTCTGACAGGTACATTTCTGACGTTTTCCTAGGGGATGCTGATGCTGCTGGTCTGAGTACTACACTTTGAGCAGAGCTGCCGACCACATTTTAGTCCATCGATGAGCCTTTGTATCATGGTCAGCAAACTTTTTCTGTAGAGGACCAGATGGCAAATACTTTCAACTTTGCATTTCATTTGGTTTCTGTCTCAATTACTCAATTATGCCTTTTCAGCTCTGCCATTGTGGTGTGAAATCAGCCATAGACAATACAGAATGAGTGTAGTTGTATTCCAATAAAACTTTATTTACAAAACCAATGATGGGTTGAGTTGTTTGTGTATACAAACCATGAGCTGAACAGAGCTTGTGCACATGCCATTTTTCCTCTGCGTGGAATGTTCTTCCTCTCCTTATTTGCCCAGTTAACTCTTTCTTGTCTTCACTCCTCATAACAGTCATATCCTCCCCTTACCTTTCTCAGTTCCTCCCAGGCATTCGTAGCATTATTTACCCATTCACACATTCAATAATATTTAACAGGTGCCTTTTTAAATGCTAGGAACTATTCTGGGAACTAGGGATATGGAAGAGGGGAAGATAAGATTTTTGTTATTTGGGGACCTCCATTTATTTTAGTGGGGGAAGATATACAATAAAGAGGTAAACAAATAGGAAGTTAAATAAGATTCATTGGAAGATATTAGAAAAATATGAAGTGATATGAAAAATCAAATGATGACGTAGGAAGGAATCCCTCTCCTTAGTAGTGACTAGCATAGTTCAGTTTTGCATTTTTTTTTAGGACACTTTAACTCATATGGTTCTCCTTAATCAGATTGAAAATTTTATTAAGCAGCACCTCTACCCACTATTGTTTCCTAATTGCCTAGCAAAGAGCCTAATGGAGAAAAGAGCCCTATAATTACTTACAAAATTGATTTCTGGATTTAATGAGCCACCTCTGAAACGGTTTTATTTATTCTTGCATAAAATTCATATTCAACTGTGTTGATTGCTGGGATATAAGATTTGTTTGTTCATTGATTCATTGATCCAATATTTGTTGAACACTTATTATGTGCCAGGCTCTGCTCTTGGTCAGGGGACAAATGAATTGTCTAAAACAGAAAAAGATTCCTGCGTTCATGGAGTTTTTGCTTTCTAGTTGAGAGGAGGTGAGGCAGAGAGTGAATACTCAAAACATATACTGTATGAGATATAAATCAATGTAAAAGACAAAAATCAAGTTGGGAACAGGAAGTAGAGAGTGTTGGATGGGGAAGACTATTTTAAATTGCTATTTTCAATAGAATGGGGAGTAAAGTATTGCTGATAATGTGACATTTGCATGGAGACCTGAAGAGGTGAAGGAGTGAGGCAATGAGCCAAGTAAATATCTGAGCATTCCAAACAGAGGGCAAGTAAGTTTAATGGCATTGAGCTGCCTAGTACATGCATGGAATAACAAGGAGGGCTTGGTGGCTAGTGTGAGTAGACCTCACCTGTTTTGGAAATCAGCTCCATTTCAGACGTTACGTCTTAAATGAGACCAGTGGCTTATTTGGAGGAATTACTGGGTAAAATTTAACTAGATCATGTCTTTTATATGACATATAATAGCATACATTGCTGATTATTTTCCCATATCCATTTTCCTTCTCCTACAGTAATGGAACTTTAGTGAAGGATATAACTTCTCATAATAAAGGCATTTTCCAGCCTCCTTTGCAGCTGGGTGTGGCCATGTTGCTTATCTTGCCAGTTGGCAGGATACAAGCAAAAGTGGTATGCACAACTCAAGCAAATGTCTTTAAGGGGGAAGAACATTTTTTTTTTCTTTGCCTTTTTTTCCTTCCTGCTGGCTAGAATAGGGATATAATGGCCAAGACTCCAGTAGTCATCTTGAACCTCACAGAAGTGGCCACATTCCAGAAACAGTGCAGCAGAAGGCTGGAAGGTGAGAGTCCCTTAGTATTTGCAGAGCCACATATTGGCCTTAGACACTCATCTCTAGAAATTGTATAGGAGAGAATAAAACTTTCTCAGTTCTAAGCCCCTCTTAATTTGGGTTTGAGGTCACGTGGGTCACATGCAGCAAAACCTAATTATAACAAATACATCTGGATTTTATGGAGCCGTGGAGGTCTGAGAAAATTGAGAACAAATATAAGTGTTTATAAGCCCTAAAACTAGATAAAGTCAGAGTGATAATGGTGTATGTGTTTCAAAATAAAATTTCTTTTATTGTTTGTTTTTACTAGAATGCAATACTTGCTCATTTTAAAAAGAACAGACAGATAAAAACAGCTTTATTACTTCTATCCCAGGGGGTCCACCACCACCCCTTGTGATTGCCCTACCCTGCATCTTTGTAAACTGTGCCCTTATGAACAAACCCTTCAAGGAATATTTATATTGAGTGTGTCACCTGTTTTGTGCTGAGCTGCTGGTTGATGGAATCAACACCTAACTAATATGTGTTAATGAAATCAGTACATTTTCAAAAATATTTTTTGTTGAAGACAAGGTATATTCATTCTTTCTATCATATAAAATCCTTTGTTAAAATTATTTTAATATGGCAAAATTAAACCCCTATTTAGACTTGCTTAGGAAAAAAGTCCTAAAATATTTATTCTATTATTCATATTTCAAGTTTAAACTATTACAGAGGGGGTAAGATAGGACCTTCCTCAATGGGTATTCCCCATGATAACTTGAGCCCTTGACCTGCACAAAATCTCATGATATATTTGTATTTGTGAAGATGGGCAATGGTTTAATTTATTTTCAAAGTTAATTTTTCAAAATTATAAAGACATAAATTAAAGGCACTTTGAGTTTTATTGTAAACCAAATAAATTAGTTCTAGTCTTGACGTGCATAAATTACACCTTGGTATTTAGGAAGAGAAATGTTCCCCATGGCCATTGACAGGCCCTCACCCTGTAGTTTATAAATCAAAGGTACAATTTGAGAATAAAATACTCTTTATGAAATAGAATGTCAAGAGCTCCTTGTTAAATTTGCTGTAGCAATTAAGTTCTCAGGTGAGAAAATGCCTCTTTTTCAATGTTTTATTAACTCTGTCATTCAGTACTCCATTTATAGGAGCAACTCTTCACAGTAAGTACACATTAGGATGACTTTTCACCTCCATTTAAATGAAAAGTTTGAGAGGAGGAATTGGTTCCTGTCCACTCGCTTGAATAGTAATAGAGACTGGATCTGTGCCAGTTTTCAGAGAGGAGAGGACAGGGGTAAGAAAAGTATGTGGCCAACCTGACCCAGGCTGGCAGCACAGAAGTGAAGACATCCCCAGGGGCTCCATGTCATATGGGGCTGGTGTCTCCAAGTGCCACTGATATTTTCTCCTAAATTATGTCACTGGCCCTTGTTTCCACCCAAGCTTCAGATTCTAACTGATCACAAGTTTTGGGTAAAAATGTGATAGTTTTGTGTTGTTTATCTTCGTTTTTAGAACAGGAAGAGAGGGTGGGTGTGAGAGAGAAAGACAGAGATAGAGACAGAGGTGACAGAGACAGACTACTATAAATGCAACTGTCTTTGGCTTCTACAGTCATTGCCAGGAAAATAGTCACATTGGGGAGGTTATCTCCCTCTGGAATAAGGAGCACTGGGTTTGGAATTAGGCAGCCTATGCTTAAATTTGACCTTTGATGATGATCCGAAGTGTACCTTGAGTAACCTTCTTTAATCCTCGGTTTCTTCACTTATTGATTAGTGATGCTGCTTTCACAGGACAAATGTGAGTTTAAATTTCATGTAAGGGAAAATACTTGCTAGGCTATAGAGCATGTCAATGTCCTCCAGCAGAATGTCCTCCACCAGGAACACACCTGTCGTTGAACAACGGGTTCAGTTCTCACAGGAGGGAAGGAGAACTGTTCCACAGGGAACTATAGGGTGTCTCAGTAAGAGGGTGTCAGGAAGGACTTCTGTAAGATTTGACTTTGTGTCAAGGTTTTGAGGAGGGCGTAAGGAAGTAAGGCTTCTCTCTGGATTGGACGCTGTCAAGCAGTGGGCAATTCTATGAATGCATACCTTAAGTAATCTTATCTAGAGGGAGAACAGATTAGAGTGAGGCTGAAGCTATAATTGATAAAGAAGAAGCCCTCACTCATATTAGTCAGGAAAGGGGCTGTCTGATTATTTTTGTGCTCTGGGCCATCGTCACGCTTTGTTTGTGTTCCGACATAATTACATAATGGTCCTGTTTTTGTCTCGATCGTGTCTGGTCATGGAGTGGCTTTGTTTGATGTTAATGTTCTGTGAAATTGTTTATGTTCAACAGGAGAACAGCAAGGTCTAGCTAGTAATGCCCAGTCAGGTCCTGGATGCCAGGGGCTGCTTTTCTCTTTCTCATGCATTGTAGAAAAGCAGGATGCGTTGTGTTTGCAATTGTACAGATACAGAGTCGGTGTTCCTTTGTGTATGCGTGTGTGTGTGTGTGTGTGTGTGTGCATGCGTATGTGTGTGTTTTCAAGCCTCAGCAGTGTTTCTGGCTGCCATTCACTGGTAAAAACACATCTTTTAATCGATTGAGATATTGATGTGGTTTAGTAGCCATGCTAGAGATATTCCAGGGTCCTCACTGAATATTTCCCCTTCTCAAGGAAACTTCCTTGCTGAGGAGAAAGACTATGCTTTGTGCTAGGTGGATCCTCCCCCTCATTCATCACAGCTGAATGCTTCAGGGCTGGCCCCTGACCCAGAAGCAGCCAGTTCATGGGATGAACAGACGTAGGACCCTGAGGTCGGCTTGAACCAACCAGATTATTTTCTCGGAATTGGAAAACAAAGAGATCGAATCAGCTAATGTCAGGGAGCAAAAGGCCCTAGAGTGCATGGAGAAGAAAAGGGGAAAACTGAAACGCAAACTGACATTATTAGAGTTATGAGAGAAAGCCCACATGGATAGAATAAAGAGAATAACAGAACAGAAGCCCAGAGAGAAGCAGAGTCTCCATGATAGAAGGACTGGCCGCAGGACTTTCTCAGGACCCACCACTTCCCAATTTTAGCCTTGACCATACTATGGTAAATTTATTCCTCATGAACTAACTCAAACGGACTCCTGTGTTCTGCAACAAGAGTGGTATTGCCTTAAGTAATTGTCTGCAAGGTTAGAGATATTAAGAACTACACATATCATCTGGCCTTTGTTTTCCAGTTGAGGAAACTTAGTCTAAAACAAATAAAATTACCTGCTCAAGCTCCCAGAACACGTTGGCCCTTTGAATAGACAGAATAGATAATTGCCTGCAAGTGATTCGAAGAGCACTAGAAAGACCTTCTTCCTTCCTCTCTCCCCTCCCCTCTAGCCCTTCAGGCTGTTTGTTGCAAAGGTTGAATTCATTTGCATGTGTTTAATCCTTACCACAGTGCTTGGTGTGTAATAAGAGCTAAGTACATGGTACCATCACCAATGTGTTATAAAGCCACAGTTCTGAGTCATTTATGCTGGGTTCCAGAGCCAGGGGGAACAGGTGGTACTCTTAATGAGTCATGGTAACTCAGCTGATTAGTTCACCTTAACACAGCAACCACAAGATATGATCAACAGCACTAGATTGATATCATTTGTGCTGATTGTTGGAAAGAAAAACTATCTTACATAAGTCTAGCATGTACATCAGTCTAACATGTCTACCTATTATAGTTCCTTTCACAAACATCTACACTGTTACGTTTTCATCTTCATTTTACAGATGTAGAACCAAAGGCTCAGAGCAGCTGAAAGACAGGTAAGGGTGCTCTCCTTGTAGGGAATAATGGGAGAAACCAGGGCACTTGGAGGTAGGCAAGAGTGTGCCAAGGTGCGGTGAACTTTCTCCTAACTTTACCATTTTGCACAAGACCAGTTCTCCACATCCAGGAACTTGCAAATAAAGGGTGCTCTTTCCATCTGGCTCTGGGTGTAATTCTTCTCTGTCCAGGCTTAATGTCACCAGCATGATTAGCGCCTGTATCAGGAAATTGTGACCCACTCTTCCCGTTCATCTTTGTCTCTGCAGATGATGAGGAGAATGGCAGTTTGAGGATGGAGAACATTTCTCCCATTATGAAAGCTCCCTTTGTGGGGCCAGCCACGCCTCCAGGTCAACAGAGGTAGGAAAGAGGTTGCTATGTGAATTTTTGCAGTGCAATAGGTGAAGTTTATTTGAAAAGTTCTTTTGAAAGCTTGGGATATGTGAAGTCCCATTACTTTCAAATAATCATTTGAAAAGCTATGGATTCTGGGTATATGGATTCCTGTTGCTCCTTAGAAACAGAGCAAAGGGTGCTGAACTTGGGAGGTGGGCTGCTTGCTAAGCCTAGTCAGGGGTTTGTCCAGTCAGACAGCCATATCTCTGTTGAAAGGAGAATATCTTTTAACAAAGTGACTCTTTAAGAAACTGCCTAGGTGGACTGAATGATTAAATTTCCTAAGCTTTCTGACAGTTCCAAAACTAACTCTCAGCATATTTTTAAAGCTTAAGATATTTATTTTGATCAAAGTACTTTTATTCACACATGAAATTCACATAAGAGACATCTACTACTAGTCTGAACTTTTGCACATTACCCCACTTAAGACCATAAGAACTTAAGTGTAACATAAATTCTGGTAGCTGTTTCATGTGTCAAGTACCCAATTTCTGTTTATACTTATTGTCATTTTTAAAAATAAAAAATAAAGTTTCATCTAAAGTAGAATATATATTTTATATTTATAATACACAGTAAATATAGCTTGGAATTTATACAAAATGCATCTGTGCAGAATCATAAAGTCAATCTGGATATTAAATGCTTTTCTTCCTATCTTTTGGACTACGAAGACAGTTGAGTAACACTGAAGCATCTTAGGTAATGAGGTATTGTTAAGAAGAAAGTAGGTCTGAGATTTTTTTTTTTTTCTGGAAAAAGTTAGTTGAAAAATGTCAACTACCTTTGCCTGTTAGGGTTAATTTCCTCATGTTTTTACTGATGCTGTTGTCCACAAACAAAGCAGTTTACTGCTTGGGTGCGTGTGTATGTGTGTGTGTTTACATACATCTTTTCAAATGTGTAATATTTTCCATAAATGTAGACATATACCTACTTGAGTATCTTTGAACTGACTTCACTCTAATATGAGAATTTATCTGACATTACAGCTATCTATCCACCCTGACAATTTGACCCTTCTCTCCTGGTTTAAAATCATTAATCTTTATTTCATGAATCAAACCAGAAAATTAAATGACATCTTGGTGATATGAATAGTATCAATTCATTTTCAATAGGTTGCTTTGATCTTCTTTTTTAAGAAAGTGTCTTTATCTTGCGAACATGACCTTCTTTTCAGCCTGCTATTATCTGAAAAATAGCCTTTGCTATTCTTTGGAACTTTTCCACTCTCTGTGGCCTCCAATGAATTTATCATTGTTCAGACATTTAGTTTTGCTCCCACAGAAGTATAGAAGTATTTTTTTACAAGTCTCAACATACCTTCCAAAATACAATAGCGATTGTTAGCTAATCATTATTGTGTGTGGAGCAGACAAAAGCTCTTTAAAATGAGTGTAGGTTTGTTCTCTGGCAAAACAAGTTCAGACTCATTTTTTCCCATCATTTCATGGCAGCAATTGAGGCTGCAACTTGACTTGAACCTCTGATAAGAGATGAAAAAAAGAAAAAGAAAAAATTGAACATTAGTGAGAATCACTTATTATGTTTTGTGGTCATACAGGATTTTCTGAAAAGCCTTTCTGTTTGGATAATTTCCCATAATATGACTATTTTCCACCCAAGGTGGGAGCCTGTTGTACATTTTCCTAGCCTCTCTTGCTGCTGGATACAGTCATATGGCTTAGGCTCCCCATCAATAAGATGCACACACAGGGGAGATTTTGATGTGAAGTGACCAGAGGAAGCAGCAGAGCACGAAGTCCATTTACTGGCAATAGTGTTGGTGGAGGCATTAGGCTTTTGGAGGCAGGTGTAGGGGAGATTCTTGGTGTTTGAGGCCTGACTGTGGATTGAACTGCAGCATTTGAGTCCCAGGGGCAGTGGGACCTCTGCTGGCGCAGTTCTGAAGTGTGGTTGCTGCACAGCCTGTCAACCACTCTGCAGACTCTGAGCTACCAAGTATCTTTCAATACATTCTGCTGTTTCCAAATGAAGTGATCAATCAGACATATCTAGGTATTTTTACCTTATCAACACTTGAATATGATTTTTTTCATGGGAAAACACATAAAGGAATGGTGTAAGAAGAATCTAAACAATTTTTTATGGAGTCTTACCAAACAGTGAACTTGGGTGTATGTTTAATTAATTATAGCAATTATTAAAAAAACAAAAAACAAAAAACCTTCTTGCTTGGGACAAGCACACTCTTTTAGCCAAGGGCAGTGGTTAGAGGCAAAGTACTATCTCTGACTCTGGGCTCTTTGGGGTCATTCTTTTCCTAGGTTCTACCTTTGATTTGCCAAACTTTCATCTGCGGCTCGACCTTTATGTCAAGAAACAGCCTAATCCCTGGAAGACGGCTTGGGGCTTATGTCTCTCTGCAGTTTAAGTTTATTTTCTGAAATGCGAGGCTTCCGGCCCCAACTAATACCATCAGTATTGCTGGCATCATGTTGTTTTGTGGTTCTGTCCTTGAGTCTTGCTCATAGTCTGCTGCTTGGAGTCTTCCACTTAAGAAGGACATCTACTGTGGGTTGGCAGAAAAGCCACAGTGCATCACAGATTGAGTGGACTTTGCACTACACTGTTCAGTGGTGCTGGGCTCTGAAGCCTCCAGCTGGTCCAGGGGATGGGTCATGCTGACCTGCACTCCATCCCTGAGCTGCCCTTGGATTCTTTTCCTAGGTGACACCTTCTTTTGTAGTTATTTGTCTTCCCTAGAGTGTGAGCTGCTTGGAGGCAGGATTCCTACCTTGGCTCCTTCTTTGGCCTCACGCTACAGAACGGTGCTGGACATAGTCTCAGTACTTAAGGAGGCATCACAGGTCCTGGTGTCCCAAGGGACACTGGTCTTAGCTGCATGAATCCGGAGATGCTGGCATTTTCTGGCCATCTCTCTGTTCTTGCTCGCTCCCATGGCCACACTGACCAGGAACCGAGCCCATCCATTTGATCTCCCCGGGAGACCTGCTTTTATTTTATGTCTGGGATCTCTCACAAATCCCCTTCATGATGCTCTTTGCTTATCAGGTTATTCAGGTAGCTCCTCTGGCCTTTTGGAGCATGTACTTGTTTGGGCCCCTAAATAAGAAAAGATTCCCTTTGTTATGATTTTTGCCTTTTCTCCTTTTTCAAAATAGGTCTCATCTCTTCCATAGCTGCTGGGCAATGAACAAAAGTTGCTGTTAATTGGCTAAAGCCACACTGTACATTTTAAACCATGGTGGTCCTAAAAAACACAATAAATAAACAAAAGCCTTTGGAATCCTTTACATTCTATCTATTCATTTTGATTGGATTACATCTGCATAAAGTGCAAATAGTTGCTTGAAAAATAAAATATTTATTCCACTATTTAACTCTATAAATACAGGTGTCTGAATACTCAGGATTATACCCAAATCACAGAATATTAAAATGTGACAACCAGAAAGGACCTTAAGTCTTTTCTTATATCATGCATATGGCAAAGAACATGTATCCATAATATAAAGAACTTGTGCAACTCAATAAGAAGCAGCAAAATATCCCAGTAAAAGTGGGCTAAATATTTGAGCAGACATTTTAGAAAGAAATATACCAATGGGCAATAAGGACGTGAAAAGATGGTCAGAATAATTATTCCTTAGGGAAAGGCAAATGAAAAACCTAGGGCATAGGGTGATAATACTACAGAACCATTAAAATAGCTAACATTAAAAAGATTGGCCGCACCAAGCGTTGATGTAGATGGGAGGAATCAGAGCTCTCACACACTGCTGGTAGGAATATAAAATGTACAGCCACTTTAGCAAAAGCTTGACAGTGTTTTTTAAAAGAGTTAAACAAATACCTGTTGTATGAGCCAGTCATTCCATTCTTAGGTATTTATACAAGAAAAATAAAAACATATATCCATGTGAAGATTATACCCACATTTTCATGACAATTTTATCTCTAATAGTCTGGATAGAAATGACCCAGATATCCATTAACAAATGATGGTATACTCATACAATGAAAAACTACCTAGCAGTCAAAAATAATCAACTGTGGGTACACACACAACATAAATGACTCTCAAAAATCATTATTCTGAGTAAAACAGGCCGGGCTAAAAAAAGGGGTACATAACATATGATTTTATTTATACAACATTCTAAAAAATGTAAGTTAATCTTTAATGTCAGAAAGCAGATAAGTGATTGCCTGGTACAGCAGTGGAGGGAGGGATGAATTTCAAAGGGCACAAGGAAACTGTTATCATTTATTTTATTGTATATATTGCCCTTGTCCAGATTACATTTAGCACATTTTCCCCTGATAAGTAGATTATATTTGAAAATGCACTTCTTTTTTCACATTTCCTGCCTACATTATTCCTAATAAGAAAATTGCTTGCATGCTTGTCTTTTCTACATGATTATAGAGTTATTTTCATCATCCATTATAATTTCCCAATTAATGAGAATCTTTCATACTTTCTCTTTTACTAAACCAGACTGTATATGCCCATTCATTCTGTGTATACCTTTTATTTTTTTCCCTTTTAAATGACCCAGAAATGCAATAAAAGCAATGCAGTGAAGGAAAACAGCTTTGTCTGCCTGAAAGGAGTCACCCAATAAAATTATAGCTTTAATTTTCAGCCTGACCTTTCTTGTAATTTGTTCAAAATTTTATGATTTCAAAAGAAATAGACTTTTCTCTGAGGAATGCACCGTCCACCTTCCCAGGGGATATTTTGAAAGCCAAAACTCTGAGTCTAATAACCTAATGGCAACAGCAGCATTGCTATTTGTTGTCCATTTCTATCTCTATAAAGACTGGTCATATAGTCTTTCAGTCATCATCATTTCCGAAGTTACCTATTGGCAGTCCCCTGATTTTAAAAGAATCTTGGTACAGGCCAGTATTTCTCAATCTTTCACGTGCATATAAATTACCTGGGGATCCTGTCAAAAGGCAAGTTTTGATTCAGTAGGTCTGGAGTGTGTCCTGGGAATCTATATTTCTAACAAGTTCACAAGCAGTTGCCTATCCTGCTGGTCCATAGACCTTTGCGTAACAAGGGCATAAATAATACCAAAACAGCACAAAACCCTTATATTATTTGAGTTTACTTTCAAAGTAAATTCCACTCCATCAGGAGCTAACAACTCAGCTTAGAAAATATATAAGTAGAACATCCAAAATCTTGCCAATTTCTTTGGGTTTATTATCAAATAGTCATCTTGGACATATTGTCTACTCTTTCTGAAGATGAGACCAGCTAGGAAGGAAAGTCAGCTAAGAGGCCGAAGGGAGTAGAGAGAGAGAGGGATACTAGAGCGTCTCTAACCCATGCTGCATGTGCAACACGAGGATTCTCTTTCAGGTGATAGATTGAAGCCTTAGGCTAATTTTCAACCCTTTCTACATCCATACCCTTTTCTCTGCAGCTTTGCAGTGGAATAGTGAGTTCTACTCATTGACTTTGGGCTTGGCTGTAACTGGCTTTAGCCAATGGGATGTTAGCATATAACACGAGCAGAGTTTCAACTTGGACTTGTGCAGTGGGACCTCAACCTCCTGAATTTTTACCTTTGTCATGAGAACAGCATGCTCAGGTGTGCCTACTGGTCTCAGCAGGAGGATGAGAGGCATGTGGAACACAGTTGCCTCTGGCTGAATTAAATGTAAATCAACTCACTCCAGCCAACCTTCAGACACTTCAGACATACTAAGTGTTTTTCTGTTGTAAGCCACTTGAATTTGAACTCATTTGTTACACAGAAATAGCTACCTAACTCACTGAAGCAAGGGGTCTGATACAGTAGGACACTGGAGATGGATAGTGAGTTACTGAGGGCAGATCAGGAGTTGGAGATCTGAAAAAGGTAAGAACAGAGATAGGAGGTGATATGGTTTGGCTCTGTGTCTCCACTCAAATCTCATCTTGAATTGTAATCCTCACATGCTGAGGGAGGAAACTGGTGGGAGGTGATTGGATTATGGGGGTTTACCCCATGCTGTTCTTGTGACAGTGAGTGAGTTTCCATGAAATCTGATGGTTTAAAAGTGTAGCACTTCCCCCTCTTTCTCTCTCCTGCCAACATGTGAAGAATTTCCTTGTTTCGCCTTTACCTTCTGCCATGATTGTAAGTTTCCTGAGGCCTCCCCAGTCATGCGGAACTGTGGGTAAATTGAACCTCTCTCCTTTATAAATTACCCAGTCTCACGTAGTATCTTTATAGTAGTGTGAAAATGAACTAATACGGGAGGTCCAAACAGATGAAACCAAATGGAGACGAGGTTGATGTCAACAGTTGGATTTTTAAACATTTTTGGTGTACACTTGTAGAATAGATGAGATATAAAGGTGAGCTGAGATGGGATAAATGGAGACTGTTTTAAGCCAAGCAGGACTGGGCCTGATGTAAGAGGATGCTTTTTCTCATTGAGTTCTTGGCTGCTTATGTCATGGAGAGAAGATAAAGAGGGCTGGGAGGAAACACTTAATTGATAAAGTAATTAAATTTGAGTATGAATTAACTGAAAACATGCATCTTCTCCTGTTGCTTACCTGCTGGTGATGGCAAAGCAACACTTTTTTTCTCCTGTATTTGATAAAAATGCAGAGAGATCTCACCAAATCACTAGGCATGTGATATTTGGGCTGTTAGTCATGGGTTACTATACCCCACATATAGGAAGTTCTTAACATTCTTGTAGTCGTTAATTCACTGAATGACTCATTATTTGAAATGTGCTGTCAAGTTTTTATGTGCCCTCATGGAGCTGACATTCTTGCATGTAAAACATGCATCCATCCTTTTATTATAATTGTTATAACAGTTAAAAAGGAGAAGCACAATGAGATCTTCTATGCTTGGAAGAAGGGGGTGCTTATAGTCTGGGGATCAGTGAGTATTTGAGAAGAAATTGTATTTAAATTGAAATTTGAAGGAAGTGGGAAGAGCAGTCTATGTGATGGGAACAGTATGTGCAAAGGACCTTAGGTCAGGTGGAAAATGGAAGATGGTGCTTTGGAAGATGTATGACCGATCTGAGGAAATGAAATGTCAGTTTGGCTGAACAGTGAAGCGAAAAGGGCAGATGCCTTCTCAGGCATGGCCAGGTTAAGAGTTTGGATTTTATCCTAAGACTAATTGAGAGTAATTGAAAGGCTTGAAGCAGGAGAGCAACATTATTGAGTTTGTGTTTTAAACGATTACCCTGGCTATAATGTGCAGAATGCATCAAAAAGGGATAAAGATGGAAGATACGGCTTGCAGTGGTCCATGAAAAAGAAAATCTTGGCTTGGACTATAGTGGTGGTAGTGGATTTGGAGAGCTTTGCCCTGGAGTTATTTAGAAAGAAGAATCAATGGTTCTCGACATTGTTTAGGGTGTCATGAATAAGGAAGGAGGAAGATTGTCTCTGAAGCCACTGATTTGCCACAACTGATTATGCCATTCATAGAGACAGAAGACTTTGGAGAAAAATGGTTTTGGGCATGGGATCAACAGTTTAGTTTTGTATATGTTGATCTTGAGGTGCTTCTGATATAACCAAGGAGAAAAATCAAGTAGAGAGTTGGTCATATTGTTTTTTAGCTCAGAAGAGAGCTGTGAGTCGGACACATCACTTTGCAGGTTATTGGCATAAAGATGGTAGTTAGGTGAAGGGTACGAAACTGGGAGAAAAGACTCTAGAGACATCTTTGAGGACTCTCAACATTTTAGGGGAATTAGTGGGCAAAGGAGGCCAAGAAGGAAAGAGGAAGACTGCAAGAATGCAGTGCCATGAAAGCAGGTGCTAAGCTATATTGAACGCACCAGAGCTAAGTCAGTTGAGGCATGAAGCATGTCTGTTGAAGTTAGCAATGGGGAAGTCATTAATAAACTCAGAAAGAGTCACACAGCAAGATGGAGGCAGGAGCCAGATTGCAGTGGGCTAGAAGGGAGCAGAAGATGAGAAAATAAAGATGTAAATGTCTGATTAGAAAGAGAATGTATTCTCCAAGCAGCTATAATTTCTGTTTTTGGGAGAAGCAAGCTTGATGCATGTGGCAATAGGAAAACACCAACATAAACTGAAAAAATAAGCATGGATAGCTCAGGAATAGACAAAATCTTTACCATTGCAATTAGGAATTAAGTTGCATTTGTTTGATTTTAAGAATTCATGATTTGGATAATGGCTTTGCTCAAAACCACCTTTAATATTTTTTTATGAAAGAAGGGTAAATAATATTTGCCCTTGTGTAAATACGATTAAGGGGGATGATTGCCATGCTCAGGAGGAGACAGGTTGCACGCCATCTTCACAGAAGACCATAAATCTGATAATTGCTCATCTTTCCCATCTCTGTTGAATACAAAGTTCCATGAAGAAAAAATCTCAGTTGCAGCTTCAGCACCTGGACTGCATTTGGTACAGATGGGGTTCAATCACCCTTTGTCAAATGAATGAATGCTAGTTTTTTGTTCTTTTTTTTTTTTTTTTTTTTTTTTTCATGTTCTAGGAGTTACCATAGTACTTGGAAGTAATACAAAGATATCTTAGCAAAAAAACTCA
This sequence comes from Macaca thibetana thibetana, assembly GCF_024542745.1. Taxonomy (NCBI): domain Eukaryota; kingdom Metazoa; phylum Chordata; class Mammalia; order Primates; family Cercopithecidae; genus Macaca; species Macaca thibetana. The sequence goes on along the minus strand of NC_065579.1, from coordinate 137,931,475 downwards.
ATGTTCTTGACCCTTCTGACTGTGAGTAACTCAGGCTTGACATTTTACCAACAAGCCCAATCAGTGGGGTTAGACTGCTATGGAAAACATGCCATTGAAACGAGGTCAGCGTGACTTAAACTGGGCCAGATGGGATTCTGCTTATAGGAAACCTTGGGTAAACAGCAAGTAAGTGGAGTATTGCAAAGTGTAATTGTTTGCATTTGCTGGCAAACCCCTCCTATTACCCAGCCACCAAAGGATGTATGCTTTGAATGTGAGTGTGCAGACCTGAATGGTACCTGAGGCGCCTCAGAAAGTTAGAAGTTTCCCCACTTAATTCCTCTCTAATGCCAGCAAGGATATGAGAGATGCTAGGTTTGTCTGTAACAAGCACTTTCACTTTTTACTTAATCAGAATTTGCATTGTTTTCTCATTACAGTATTAATATGTGAATTTTGCCTTCATGTGCTGTGGAAATGACAAAGCCCCATAACAGTTGGTTTTATTCGTAGCACCTTCCGTTTTAGAATCTCTGAGGATCTCATAAGCTGATAATGTTCTTTCCAAATGAGCTATTTTGTAATCACACTCCACATGATTGTTTAAAATGATTATTATTGTTTCACCTTAATATAAAAAGATTTATTTGCCAATAGAAAAGCCAGTTTACCCAGGAATGCTGGTGTTAACTGCCTCTTGGCTCATCAAGGTCTGTGAGAATCTGGAGACTGTGAAATGCAAATGTTAGTCTCTGTTTCTGTACAATTTTAAGAAAATGAGGAGCTTAATTTCCATATTCAAAGGCAAATTTTGCTATTCTACCTCAGTGCTCAGAGTGGGTTGGAACGTAGGCAGAGGAAAGAAAGATGAAGTAGGGGAGGGTTCTCATTTTGTGAAGGTAGAGTGGGGAGGACAGAGTGAGACCTGGGCTTGCATTCTTCCCTCTCCTTGCCCCAGGGTTTAGGATTCGAATTGGCTTTCCAAAGGTTGTGAAGGTTTCTCTTGTCCAGCTTTCTTAATTTTCACTATGTCTTAGACATCAGCTTCTGTTTTGTTCTGATAACTTCTAAGCAAGTGTCATCTTGCTGAAGGGCTCATGTCACTGGCCAATTTAAATGTCTCTCTTTATTGTCCCAATCGCCACCTGATACTCAGTGATATGTACCTGACAATATCCAGACTACTTTGAAGTGAAAAACGTAGTGATGCTTGGAAGTTTCTGTCTTCTCATCTTTGCACTCTCTCATACCAAGACTATATATGTAGGTAAAGGCTACAGCATTTTTCATCAGCCATGTAAGATTATTTTCCTATTCTGAACTCAGCTCCTTTTCGTTACTGAGATAACTAACTCTCTAAATAAGGGTGAACAGACTTTTTTTTATAAAGAGCCAGGGAGGAAATATTTTAGCCTTTGTGAGCCATATGGTCTGTGCTGCAGCTACTCAGCCCTATCATTGTAAGGCAAAAGCCACCATATGCAATATGTAAGTGAATGGCTGTGGTTAAGTGTCAGAAAAATTTATTTACAGAAACAGGTGGTGGGCTAGATTTAGGTTATGGGCCATCATTTACCAACCCTTGCTCTAAATCATGGCTCCCATAGTTTCTTTATCTTCGTAATGTGGGAACAGGCTTACATTGGACCCGAATATTCCTTTGGAGTTCTGACAACTCCCAGTTTATTTTGTCATTTTCACGTATTTAGTAGAGGATGCTTAGACTTTTGGAGGGCAATAGAGCCATCTCAGTGATCTATGAGGCTTTCATGATCTGGCTCTTTCTGATCTAATCTTCTTCCCCCCGCTTCTTTCCCTGCTCTGCCTCAACTCTTCTGGCCTCTCTTGTTGCTTCCCGAGCGCAACAGACATGCTCTTCTTCAGGTCCTTGGCACTTGCTCTTTTTCTTCTGCTTGGAAAGCTTTTCCCCCAGATAGTCACAAACCTCATTCCTCTTTCTTTAGGTCTCTACTCAGATGTCACCTACTGAGTGAGACCATTTGGTTGATGTCTAGTCAGAAACGTAGGAACAACAGTAGGTATTTCAGAGAATTTAATAGAGAAGATTGGTTACAAAATGAAAACACTGGAGAAGCAGAAGGGATAGATGAGCTCTTGCAGAGATTAGCTGCAGTAGGAGGGCTGAAGGCAAAAGGGGAGATGGTGTAACCAGAGTCCAGGCTCTCTGTGCCACAGACAGGCTGCTGCTGGATCTTCTCCCACTCCCTCTGGCGCTCAGGAGTTAGAAGAGATTTTCTTCTGATGTTATGGCTGCCAGAGGCATTAAATGCTGTGCAGCTACTGCTGTTGCTATCACTATCTGAGTAGGGACTCAGCAGCCTTACACTCTGCTGTGATAGCTGCAGTTGCTTAAAACACCATCAGGAGCTGAAAAAATGTCGCCGCCCCTTCCTCTTGCCTTTGTCTTGTCTCCATTCCTTGACACCCATTGCGGGAGCCTACCCACTCCCAGCTGCAAGGGACACTGGGAAATGTAGTTTGCAGGCTTACAGCCCCCTGCTGCAGAGAGTTGAGCATGGAGGGACTGGAAGAGAGGAGAAAAACACTGGGCCAGTAACCAGCATGCCCTGTACACTCTGTCTAAAATGATAACTCCCAACAATCAATCCCTTTTCCCTGCTTTATTTTCCTCCTTAGCATGCATTACTGCCTGGTACACTGTAGATGTACTCACTTGTTTGTCTCCTGATTCCATGAGTGGAAACTCCACTAGGGCAGTAATTTTGTTCACAGTTGTACCTACAGTGCCTAGAATAGTTTATCATAGTGGCAATTCGATAAATATTTGGAGAATGGGTAAATAAATCTCTTAACAACACCCAGGGGCTACTTCTGAAAAATACCGTGGTTCACTGAGTGGAGTTTGACAGTCTCAAAGGATCACAGAAAATAAGAGGTTAGAAGAAAGTCCGCCTCTCTATTTCTCTATCTCTCTATTCTCTTTTTCTCTCATATATATGCATATTATATTTATATTTTTTCCTAGAATGCATCTGCTTCCAAACACTGACCATTTTTATAGTCATTGAAAACCTGTTCAGAGAGGGAATGCTACATCTAAATGTACTTCTTTAGTTGTTTGGCAAATGTTTCGGTGCCTTTAGAGAGAATTGTATGAGTTTCCTGGGGCTGCAATAGCAGAGCTGCACGGACTGACTGGCTTCAACAACAGAAAGCCACTTTCTCTCAGTCCTGGAGGCTAGAGCTGAGATCAAGGTATCAGCAGCCTTGGTTTCCTCTGAGGCCTCTCTCCTTGACTTGCAGATAACCATCTTCTCCCAGTGTCTTCACGTGACTATCTCTTTGTATATCTGTGTCCAAATTCCCTCTTCTTATAAGGATAATAGCCATATTAGGTTGAGATCCATCTTAATGGTGTTATTTCAATTTAATTACCTCTTCATAGACCTTATCTCCAAATACAGTCAAATCCTGAAGTACTTGTACTTCAGACTTCGACATAAAATTAGGTGGAGACATAATTAAACCCAAGGTAAATCTTCCCCCAAGATTTGTACGTTGCAGCCAGAGTTTCACCTTTACAGTTTTTAAACCAATGCTTACAAGTCTGAAATTGAAAACCTTTTGAACTTACCATCTTCCAAGTTTTATTTTTCTAGTTTCCTCCCAAATAATTGGGGGAAAATGGTGATGTGGTGCTTATTATGTTGTTTTTCTGAACAAGAAAACTTCTGTGGATGTCTTCAGAGGTGAAAGCTGAACAGATTTTTTTTTTCTCTACAAGCACCCTGTGGAACTGATTGGATGCTGGTACCTGTCTAGAGATTAGACTTCAGCCATTGCAACAAAAAAAATCTGCATTGTATTGGCAGGGAATGCAGCCCTGTGCCCTGCCTTGCTCTTTAGTTCAGTGATGAATGTTTTAACAAACTGATAAAGCAGGTTGCATAGCAAGGGACACCTTGGATCACGAGATTACACAGTACTCCTAGACTGGCAAGTCTTGTCTTGTGTTCATAAGTCAGTGTTCCATTAGTGGAGACCCCCAACTCAGCAGCTGATGGACAAGCCAGTGGCTGTGAGGTAGAGAAAGACTCAGTAAGAAAACATACCCTTTTTGACCTTGATGTAAATCGAATCTGTCACGGAACCCACAGTTGGGCTCTCATCTTGTCTGTTTGCAGCCTTGTTCTACGAACAGCCTACTAGATATCTTTCCATTCTCTCCCCGAATATTGAGTGACCTTGGAAACAGCCTAATCTGTCTTGGCAGATTGAAGATAGAGAAAACAAGCAGGGGAGAGAGACCTGCTAGTTCCTGCTATTGATCAGTGACTTGAATGAAAGCTCATTATGAGCTGGAGAGATGTGTCAGACACGGGTGTCAGGGGTGGAAAAACTCAAAACAGACCTCGGCAGCCAGGAGAAGTGATAAGAACAAAACACACACACACACACACACACACACACACACACACACACACACAGAGAGAGAGAGAGAGAGAAACCTTTGTTCCTTTCTTGGGTTCATTTACTTTTGGTTTTTGACCATTTCTCTCCAATCACAGAACTTTAAAGGCTGTAGAAAGAGACTGTACCTAGAAATCACTCATCTAGTCTAGTCCAATCTCTTCCTTTTAAATATGGGTAAACTGAGGCTCAGAGGGATGAAATGACTGCCCAAGCCCCAACAGGGAGTTAGCAGCACAGGTGGGACGCTTCACTCAGTCTGACTCAATTGAAATTCAAGTTCTTTCTGCCACATTTTGCAGCTTCTCCCTCTGTCTGACACTAGGTCTCAGGGTCCCAGCAATTCGACTCTTGAATGCCAAGATCCTGGCTCCAGGAAGAGCAGTACAGCATCCAGAAATGAGCCAGAACTGAGAATAAACACACGTGGGTTTGTGTCCTCACTGACACTTATTAGACATGTAATTTGGGCGTACCATTTACCTCCCTTGGTCTTACTTTCCTTATTTTAAAAATGGACATGCTGATGCTTATTCTTGGTTGTCTGGGAGTATGATAGTTTGATATCAGTCTATGAACATACTTGTAGACGCTAGTTACAGTGTGTCTCAGGAAGGGTAATCTCCCACTCAGTTCATATCCAATAATGTTGTAGCCAGATGTAAATTAATCAAATGGTCCTAGCAGGCTCAGTTGGCCATACCTAAGGCTGTGCATTTGTGATCAGGAGAAGGAGTGGTATATTAGTCAGGGATCGCCATAGAAATAGAACCAATAGGATATGTAGACATAGAGAGAAAAAGAGAGGAAATTATATTAAAGAATTGGCTCACATGATTGTAGAGGCTGGAAAGTCTGAAATTTGTAAGGCAGGCTGCAGGCTGGAGATGCAGGGAACTGATGTTGCAGCTCACGTCTAAAGACAGACTTAAAGGTCTTTAGAGAAAACTCTGAGATTTCCCAAGGAATATGGAATTCTGCCTCTCAGACCACCTTAAGTTGGATGAGGCCCACTTACATTATTGAGGGTAGTCTACTTTGCTGAAAGTCTACCAATTTAAATGCAAATCTCATCTAAAAAATACCTTTATAGCAACAGCTGGACTGATGTTTAAAATTAAAATTGGCAATTACAAGTGGAAGTTTCCAAGTCTGCAGCATTTGGGAGATAGAGGTCAGAATGTCCTACATGGGAACACAGGGAGGGGCAAGTCCAGGGGGCCAGAGGAGCAGGGCAAATGAGATTTAGCCCAGAAAGCCAAGCCAACCTAAAGCACCCATTTTGTTGAGAATCATACTTACCTGTTCAGCTCTGGGAGATGCCAGGGTTCTCTGTTCTTCCCATTTTTGACCAGAGAAAACATCAATAAAAAGAGAGAGAAAGTAATCCCCCTTGCTGCCACTGCTCTTCTGCAAATATTTCTAATGGGAGCCAGTCTTTGGCTCCCATTCCCTTTTGCCACTGTTCCTTACTCTTCCCTCTATCACTGCCTCCCTGCCAAGAGGCAGCACCATTTCCAAAGACCTTCTCTGTCTGTGGGAAGAATGGGGCCTAAACTCAATGTTTCCAGGTGAGGAAAACCCAACCACAGCCTGAGTGTGGGCAGACATTGAGGAAGAAAACCTGAAATACGTCTCTGGAGGTGCACATGCTGCCTGAGAACCATTGTGTACTCAACATGCCACAGATACATTCTGCAAAATGTCATTTCCTTTAAAGGTCACAAGCTCTATTGATTTCTAATTCATTTTTTTTTTGTGTGTAGCAGATTCCAAACAACTATTGCTTACATGATAGATTAGATGAGTCAATGGTTTAATATGGGAAGAAGGTCTGGGAATTCTTGTCCAAGGGGAGAGAAAAGGGGAATTTTCTTTAAGGCTACCACTATCAATGATAGTTCTGTTTTTTATATTTTGCCTATTAATAATAGTTTCCTTTCCTTCCTTCCTTCCTTCCTTCCTTCCTTCCTTCCTTCCTTCCTTCCTTCCTTCCTTCCTTCCTTCCTTCCTCCCTTCCCTCCCTCGTTTCTTCCTTTATTCTTTTTCTCCTTCCTCCCATAAGTATTTATTGAGTGCCTACTATCTGCCAGGGTATTGTGTAATGTAATGTGCAATAACTATAGACTTACTATTATAAAATTTATATTTTAGAGGAAGGGTAGCAAAGACAGACATTAAACATATAAAATCAACAATATATACAGCAGTTAGAAATTATGGTAAGTGCCATGAAGGAAAGGTATAGGGGCCGTGAGAGCCTAGAGCAGGAGGACTTGATCTAGATCATGCTGTGGGATGGTGAAGAAGGAGGAGCAAGTGACATTAGTACTGAGAGTGGAAGGAAGAGAAAAATTTGTTAGGTGAAAAGAAAGGATACAACATTCCAGAAAAAGAAGAAGTATACGCTGATGCCCTGATGTGTGAGGGGACTGCCCCACATAAGGAGCAGAAAGAAGGTCAGAGAGGGCTGGAGAGTGGTGGGGGAAGGTGGGAGATGGCTGGAGAGACAGGCGAGGGCTTTCCTATCAGGTTAGGTATATCCAGGGAGGCCATTGAAGGTTATAGGATGGATAGTTATGATCAGACTTGTGTTCTGAAAGACCATAAGTCTGACATTTGGGTATTGATGGGTGGGCTAGAAGGGGTACAAGAGAGGTGGAAGAGAAATGATGATTGGATGTGGTTGATTTCCATGGAGATGGAGAGAAATATATGGAATCCAGAGAAATTTAGAAAGTAAAATCAGCTGAATTTACCTAGCCTTGGACAAGGCTAGTGAGTTGATTGGCTTGACCTCAGCTTTGTCCTTCATACAGTGGTGCTGATACTACTTGGCTTTTCTTTCTTTCCTTTTTCTTTTTTTTCAAACCATCGAATTTTCTAGTTTAGAGGTTTATTCCATTCTAAATGTTTAATAAAGCTCCTGTCTATACCAGCAGCAGCCAATTAATGGCCTGAAGTGTCAATGCTCACTTCCAACTGAGAAATTCTTAAGTCATAATAATATTTTTCTGTGATTTCTTGAAATGTAAATTTTTCCCCATCTTAATAGGCATTTTTCTCAGCTTTATTCATGTATAATTGACAAACAAAAATTATGTATAAAGTGTACCACATGATGGTTTGATATATGTATATCTTATGAAGTGATTATCACAATCAAGCTAATTAGCATATCCATTACCTCTTATAGTTACTATTGTGTGTGTGTGTGTGTATTGTGTGATGAGAACACTTAATATTTGATCTTCCAGCAAATTTGAAGTATACAATACATTATTATTAATTATAGCTACTATGTTGCACATTAGATCTTCAGAACAGATTCATTTTATAATTGAGAGTTTGTACGTTTGACCAAAATCCTCTCATTTTTCCCACGCTCTAGCTTTTAGCAACCATTTTTTTCTCCTTGTTTCTAAGACTTCAACTTCTTTGCATTCCACATGCAAGTGAGATCATGCATGCAGTGTTTGTCTTTCTGTGCCTGGCTTATTTCACTTAGTAGAATGTCCTCCAGATTAATCCATTTTGTCACAAATGGCAGGATCTCCTTCACTTTTAAGGCTGAATAGTGTTCCATTGTGTATATGTACCACATTTTCTTTATACATTCATTCACTGGTAGACACTTAGGTTGTTTTCATATCTTGGCTATTTTTAAAAATCCTGCTGAACATGGGAGTGGAGATATCTTTTCTTTTCTTTTTTTTTCTGCTTAAAATTCTTTTATTATTATTATTATTATACTTTAAGTTCTAGGGTACATGTGCATAACATACAGGTTTGTTATATATGTATACTTGTGCCATGTTGGTGTGCTGCACCCATCAACTCATCAGCACCCATCAACTAGTCATTTACATCAGGTATAACTCCCAGTGCAATCCCTCCCCCCTCCCCCCTCCCCATGATAGGCCCCGGTGTGTGATGTTCCCCTTCCCGAGTCCAAGTGATCTCATTGTTCAGTTCCCACCTATGAGTGAGAACATGCGGTGTTTGGTTTTCTGTTCTTGTGATAGTTTGCTGAGAATGATGGTTTCCAGCTGCATCCATGTCCCTACAAAGGACACAAACTCATCCTTTTTTATGGCTGCATAGTATTCCATGGTGTATATGTGCCATGTTTTCTTAATCCAGTCCGTCACTGTTGGACATTTGGATTGATTCCAAGTCTTTGCTATTGTGAATAGTGCCGCAATGAACAGATGTGTGCATGTGTCTTTATAGCAGCGTGATTTATAATCCTTTGGGTATATACCCAGTAATGGGATGGCTGGGTCATATGGTACTTCTAGTTCTAGATCCTTGAGGAATCGCCATACTGTTTTCCATAATGGTTGAACTAGTTTACAATCCCACCAACAGTGTAAAAGTGTTCCTATTTCTCCACGTCCTCTCCAGCACCTGTTGTTTCCTGACTTTTTAATGATCGCCATTCTAACTGGTGTGAGATGGTACCTCATTGTGGTTTTGATTTGCGTTTCTCTGATGGCCAGTGATGATGAGCATTTTTTCATGCGTCTGTTGGCTGTATGAATGCCTTCTTTTGAGAAATGTCTGTTCATATCCTTTGCCCACTTTTTGATGGGGTTGTTTGTTTTTTTCTTGTAAATTTGTTGGAGTTCTTTGTAGGTTCTGGATATTAGCCCTTTGTCAGATGAGTAGATTGCAAAAATTTTCTCCCATTCTGTAGGTTGCCTGTTCACTCTGATGGTAGTTTCTTTTGCTGTGCAGAAGCTCTTTAGTTTAATTAGATCCCATTTGTCCATTTTGGCTTTTGTTGCCATTGCTTTTGGTGTTTTAGACATGAAGTCCTTGCCCATGCCTATGTCCTGAATGGTATTACCTAGGTTTTCTTCTAGGGTTTTTATGGTATTAGGTCTAACATTTAAGTCTCTAATCCATCTTGAATTAATTTTCATATAAGGAGTAAGGAAAGGATCCAGTTTCAGCTTTCTACTTATGGCTAGCCAATTTTCCAAGCACCATTTATTAAATAGGGAATCCTTTCCCCATTTCTTGTTTCTCTCAGGTTTGTCAAAGATCAGATGGCTGTAGATGTGTGGTATTATTTCTGAGGACTCTGTTCTGTTCCATTGGTCTATATCTCTGTTTTGGTACCAGTACCATGCTGTTTTGGTTACTGTAGCCTTGTAGTATAGTTTGAAGTCAGGTAGCGTGATGCCTCCAGCTTTGTTCTTTTGACTTAGGATTGTCTTGGCAATGCAGGGTCTTTTTTGGTTCCATATGAACTTTAAAGCAGTTTTTTCCAATTCTGTGAAGAAAGTCATTGGTAGCTTGATGGGGATGGCATTGAATCTATAAATTACCTTGGGAAGTATGGCCATTTCCACGGTATTGATTCTTCCTATCCATGAGCATGGTATGTTCTTCCATTTGTTTGTGTCCTCTTTGATTTCACTGAGCAGTGGTTTGTAGTTCTCCTTGAAGAGGTCCTTTTCATCCCTTGTAAGTTGGATTCCTAGGTATTTCATTCTCTTTGAAGCAATTGTGAATGGAAGTTCATTCATGATTTGGCTCTCTGTCTGTTACTGGTGTATAAGAATGCTTGTGATTTTTGCACATTAATTTTGTATCCTGAGACTTTGCTGAAGTTTCTTATCAGCTTAAGGAGATTTTGGGCTGAGACATTTTAGCTCCTTTGGATACAGGCCTAGCAGTGGGATTGCTGATTCATATAGTAGTTCTATTTTTACTTTTTCTGAGGAAGCTCCATAGTGTTTTCCATAAGTATCAATTTACAATCCCACTAGCATTACCAGGGTTCCCTTTTCTCCACATCCTTGCCAGTACTTGTTATTATTTGACTGATAATAGCCATCCTAACAAGTGTAAGGTGACATCTCATTATGGTTTTGATTTGCCTTTTCTTGATAATTACCCAGTTGACCACTTTCATGTACCTGTTGGTCATTTGTCTATCTTGTTGTGAAAAATGTTTGTTCAGATCCTTTGTCCAATTTTTAATCAGATTATTCTATTTATTTATATGTTTATTAATTGCCTTTGAGTTGTATGGTTTTCTTATATATTTTAGATTTTAATCCTTTATCAGATATATGGTTTGCAAATACAGTCTTTTATTCCACAGCTTGCCTTTTCAATTTATTGATTTGTTTTTCTTTATTTGTGCAGAAAGTTTTTAATTTGATATAGTCTCACTTATTTATTTTTGTTTTTGTTAACTGTGCTTGTGGTGTCATATCCAAAATATAATAGCCAAGGCCAATGTCAAGAAGCTTTTCCCATATGTTTTTTCCTAGGATTTTTATGGTTTCTGATCATTTAAGTGTTTAATCCATTTTGAATTGATTCTTATGTATGATATAACTGTCTAAATTCATTCTTTTGCATGTAAATATCTAGCTTTCTTAACATCATTTTTTGAAGAGACTATTCTTTTCCCGTTGTGTATTCTTGACATTTTTGTCAAAGATTAGTCGACCATATATTCATGTGTTTATTTATGTGTTCTTTATTCTGTTCCATTAGTCTTTGTCTGTTTTTATGTCATTACCATACTGTTTTGATCACTATTGCTTTGTAATATTGTTTAAAAGCAGGTAATATGATGCCTCCAGCTTTGTTCTTCTTGCTCAAGATTGCTTTGGATAGTTGGGGCTTTTGTGGTTCCATAGGAATTTTAGAATTGTTTATTCTATTTCCGTAAGAAGTGTCATTGGAATTTTGATAGACATTGTATTGAATATGTAAATCACTTTGGGTTGTATGGACATTTTAACAGCATTAATTCTTCGAATTCCTAAACATGAAATGTATTTTCATTTCTTTGCAGCTTCTTTAATTTCTTTCATCACTGTTTTATATTTTTCAGTGTACAGATCTTTCATATCCTTGGTTAAATTTATTTCTAAAATTAGTATTTTATTCTTTTTGATGCTATTGTAAATAAAATTTTCTTTACTTCTTTTTTAGATATTTTTGTTGGTGTACAGAAACACAACTGATTTTTGTATGTTGATTTTGTATCTTGTAACTTTACCAAATTCATTTATTAATTTTAACAGATTTTTGGTGAAGTCTTTAGTGTTTTCCACATACAAGATTATGTCATCTGCAAAGAGAAACAATTGTATTTTTTTCTTTACTATTTGGATGCCTTTTATTTCTTTTTCTTGCCTTATTGCTCAGGCTAGAACTTCCACTACTGTGTTGAATATAAGTGATGGGAGTGGGCATCTTTGTCTTGTTTCTGTTCTTAGAGCTTTCAGCTTTTTACTGTGCATATAATGTGAGTTGTGGGCCCTCACCTACTTTCTTTATCTACAAAGAGTTCTCTGATGTATCTCAAATATAGCTCACTCTACCAGGCACTGGGAGTATGACATGAGCAGTAAGTGAGTCCTGATCCCAAGGAATTTACAGTCTACTGGAGGATCATCAGGCAATTGCCATAAAGAGTGACAGATACCATAGCTCAGATGAGGAAATAAGGGTTAATGAAATCCAGAGGAGGGGCACCTAGCTGCTTTGGGAAGTCATGGAGGGCTTTCAGGAGGAGACAATGTCTCAGTTAACCATTAAATAATGTGTAAGTGTTTTCTAGGTAAAGGTAGGTGTAAAGGGTGGAGAAAGGGCCATGTAGAGATGAGGCAACACCTTATAAAGCAGTGATTCTTACTAAGTAGCAATTTTGTTCTCAAAAAGTATCTGGAGACATTTTTTATTGTCACAACTGGAAGGAGCGCTACTGGCAACTACTGGAAAGAGGCCAGGGATGCTGCTAAGTATCCTACAAAGAACATGACAGCCCCACAACAAAGAAGGATCTAGCCCCAAATGTCAACAGGGCTGAGGTTGAGAAACCCTGCCATACACACCTTACTTGGTTTGCTTAAAATTATGTTTATCATAGGAGATTGATTTTGTTTACCTAAGCTATAAAATGATTCCTGACTTTATTTTAATTTAGACCATAACTACAAATATTATGTAGGTGTTGTTGCTAATCAGAAGAAATCCTTATCCCCCAAGTCTGGCTTTTTCTTTTTTGATCAAGGAATGGTAAGCAAATAAAGAAGTTTCTTTAATAAATTTATATTAAAACAGTGCATGTTTTGGCAGCCAGGGCTGCCATAACAAAATACTGCAGGCTGGGTGGTGCAAACAACAAATATATACTTATTTATTATCTCATAGTTCTAGCTGGCAGGGAAGTCCAAGATCAAGGTCCTGGCAGAGTTCAGTCTTTGGTGAGACTTCTTCCTGAGTTGCAGATGGCTGTCTTCTGAGTACTCACATGCTGGAAAGAAGGAGAGAAAAACAGAAAGTGGGAGTGCACAGGGAAAAGGTGAAGAAGGAGGGGGAGAGGAGGGAGTGTGTATTAGTGCTCTGGTATCTCTTTCATAAGGACATAAGTCCTGTAAGATCAGGGCCCCACCTGTATGATCTTTATCTAATCTTTATTATTTCCTTCAAGGCCTCATCTCCAAATACAGTCACCTGGGGGATTAGGACCTTATCATATCATGTTTATTGGGGAGAAAATGCAAACATTCAGTCTATAACAGAACACAAAGCCTCATTTTTTCACAATAGCAAATGTTCAATGCATCTTAAGCAGTCATTAGCATCACAGAGCAGGGGAAGTGCAGGTGCAAGTCTTCTGGACCTGTAGCAGGTGTCAGGGCCAGGGAATCAATCCTTCCCAATGGATCTTCGGGTCTCCACTGAAATGTGACTTCCTCAGGAAAGCCTTCCATGTTCTCCTGGAGCTCCCCTGTGGTTCACTTTCACAGGGCTCAGAACATTACCTTCCTCGCATTGATTTCTGGTTGTAATAAGTGGTTAACTTCCTCCACTGCTAGACTCTAAGTAAGACTTACAAGCGCAGAATAGAATATCAGTCTTTTTCCTCCACTGTATCTCCATCCTGAGCATGTGTTTATGAAATGAATGAATGCTTAAAATTAAGACCCTAGTCCACTTCAGGAAGCAGACAGGCACATTGTTAGACATCAGTAAAGAGTTTATACTCTGAGGCGGGGTGCCTGTAATCCCAGCACTTTGGGATGCCGAGGCAGGCGAATCGAGACAAGACCATCCTGGCTAACACAGTGAAACCTGGTCACTACTGAACATACAAAACAAATTAGCCGAGCGTGGTGACAGGCGCCTGTAGTCCCAGCTACTGGGGAGGCTGAGGCAGGAGAATGGCATGAACCTAGGAGGAGAAGCTGAGCTTGCAGTGAGCCGAGATCGTGCCACTGCACTCCAGCCTGGGCCACAGAGCAAGACTCCGTCTCCAAAAAAAAAAAAAAAAAAAAACAAACAAGAGTTTATACTCTGAAAGAGAAGGAGGTTTTAATCTTAGTAATTTATTTGACTGCTAAATAGCAAAAATCCAGTTGAGTACATTAGGCTAACATGGTTGGTGTGCAAACACGTGCTAGGAGTTCATCCAGATGTGGGTTATTTGTCCACCAGCCTTACTTCAGGCAGCACCCAAAGTTCAGATTGAAGCTGTGGGCAGTCTACTGCTTTGGTGGGGATGGTGGCTGTGGTGCCTGATGGGGCCACTTGGCTGAGGGAGGGCATCAGGGTTTCCATTTCAGGAGTGCTGATGTGGATGTTGCTTTCCTCTGTTGTGTCACCAGTATTCTGTGCCTTGGGTTGGGTTTACTTGCATCTCTGTGTATCACTCTGCTGCTTCAAAACTCATCCCTTCTGTTGATGCTGACCTGAGGAGCTTGGGAAATGTTTGCTGCATTGGGTGGGGTTGATGAGCTGGCTTTAAAAGGAAGCACGAATGCTTTACCAGGACTCCAAAATCAACAACAACAGAATGTCTTTCTAGGATCACTTGAATGGATCCATTTATTCCTTGCATAAGCCTCCAATTTTTGAATACACTTTTCAGTTTGGGAAGAAAGCATAGAATCCTACATGTGAACTTTAAGAGAATGGGATGTATCATAGTGTTTGTTTTCAGACAGTAGTATGCCTTTAGGATAGTCTGAAGAATGTTTAAAATATAGATTCCTGAGTCCCACGACCAGAGAATCTTGCTCAGCAAGCTTGGAATGGAACACAGGAAACTTCAGATGATGTAAGGCAAAGAGTTTATGCATCACATCTAGAATAATGGTCCCTGCTCCTGATGAACACACCAAGTACCCAAGAAGGGTACCAGAGTGTGAAACAAGCATGGCTAGGTGATGGGATGACCTGGGTACAGTCACCTGTTAAAGTGCGGATTCTCATTCAGCAGGTCTGGGGAGGAGGGGGATATTCTGCATTTCTAATCAGTTGCCAGAAAGCAGTTGTTGCCAGCCCCTGCCTCACACCTTGAGCAGCAAAGATATAAAAGAGTCACCGTCACCAACATCAGGGCTCTGGAGTCAAACGGGCGTAGGTATGGATCCAACCTGTTCTCTCCCTGTGTGACCAGTGTCTCCCAATCCTGGTTTACTTGTGTCTCAAGTGGGAAATGATGCAGAAATTCAATGTGACAATAATATACATAAAGCATTCAACATATTGCTTAACATGCCATTAGTCTTCCATGAGTATAAGCTGCCATTGCAATTTTAATAATAAATCCTGCTAATTCAATGTAAATTAGTCAAAGATGTTTGTTTTATCATCCTTGCCATTTTATTTTGCTAATTTTGTTTCTATGCAGATTGAGGCAATGTTTCTATTTCTATCATATAACACATCTGGAAGATAAGGAAAAGGAATCATTTCCCTACCAAATACCCAGCCCATGCAGTGCTATGACCATAGTCCTTAATAAGATGTTGTGACGTTAATGAACATCAAGACATCGGAATGAGGGTTTATTTCCCCTGGCCCCAGATATTGGCCATTATGTTGACAGAGCTGGTGCACTCAGAGCTGAGTTGATGTGATTTAAAACTGGGAGATTACTCTGAAAATTTCAGCCCAGGTAGGCTGCTTGACATCATAAGAACCAGCATCCCATTGGCTGAATTGCTTGGGTTTCTGCTACTTGACACATGCACTCCAAGTGTACCTAGTGATGTAGTAGCCTCTTTTGTTCTGCCCTAGTTTGCTCGGATTATCTTTAAGGTTTACCTTGGAAAAAGCACAGGGCCTGAGGGCAGAGTGATGTTTATCTGGTGGGCAGATACTGTGGCATTATAGGTAATCCCTGAGGTTTTAGAGTCCTGTAGACCTGGGTTCAAATCCTGATTCTACGACTTAATACCTGTGTGACCTTGGGTCACTTGCCTAACCTCTCTGAGTCTCAGTTTTCTCATAGCTCCACCAGTGGGAATTCCTTTTTTAGCAGTCAATGGCCTTAATACCACGTGCCCTGTCATAGGTGAAGCTACAGTCAAGTACATGTGGCCTTCATTAATATCATGTGCCCTGTTCTAGGTGAAGCTAAAGGACTGGTCCCTGCAGGTCAACTGTGACGGTTTAAGCCATTATTCCATGTCATTGGTACATGTTTTGACTAACAATATAAATTCACATTAAAACTTTATCTTAATTATAGCCTGCTAGTGTTTGAGTGCAAAGAACTTCTGATGATTTTTATTTTCTGTTAAGACTATAGTGAACATGAGATCCCTCGGTCATGTGTGGTAAGTCTTTGGGAAGAAAAGATAAAGGTTTTGTAGGCGATATAGGATATTGCAGCTCTCAAATGCAAGAAAAACTGTCACTTCACATATGCTATTACATCTACTCATTGATGCTATTCTCGCTCTATTTTTCAGATGAGAATCTGAGGCTTCAAAACTCAATAATACCAATATCCACTCATTGGTATTATTCTCCCTCTATTTTTCAGAGGAGAAGCTGAGGCACAAAGGTGACAAACATCTTAGCCAAGGATAGCCAGGTCATGAATGGCACTGCAGAAATTTGAATTCATGTACTCTGATCCCAGATAACCTACCTTGAATGGCCATTTGCCAGACTACACAATTTTCTCTCACAAGATATTAACTTTTTGAACTAATAAAAGAGAAGAGTCAATGGCTCCAGTTAATTCCAGGAGCAAAAATTTATCTTTTTGTGTACAGTGTAACTGGATGAATTAGAAATTGTGTGTGAAAAGTGATATTTATAAGATATGTACATAATATTGGCAGCACAATCAATATCTAATTACAATTAATGCCTATTGTCCTGAGTATTTTGCAAATGCCCTTATCTACATGAAAAGTCTTTGTGATTCTAATAGTAATGACCAGATTTTATGATTTATAATTCCCAAATAGTATGTCTGGAGATCCAATCAATGAGCAAAATTACAAAGTGTTTCGGCTTATATGGTTTAGGGCCAACAGAAATACCAGTAGCTCCCACCTCTGAGTCTCATAGCACACTTTGAATGCCTTCATTCATTCACATTCACTTTTTCACCCTCTTTTGACAGATCTCATTTTAATTTTTGGCATTGTGTATAAATATCTTCAGCTCGAACGGGTGGATAATTACCTTCTTCCAGACTCAGGAAACTTGCATTGCAGCTCTGCGGCTGGGTATTTTTGTTTTGTTTTGTTTTTTGTTTTTGTTCTTGTGTGGCTTACAGCTGGTCACACTGACTGCTAACTGGTGAGCGCAATGGAATAGGATTCAATTTAGTAAATTTTCATTGAAGATCTATTCTGTGTCGGGGCCATGCTGGTTCTGGAAATACAGAATACATTATTTTATGTGTAAAATAATGGTAAAAATAATGGCAGCAGCCGTTATGGACTGAATTGTGTCCTCCTGTCCTCCTCACCACCCCCCAACTACATTTATACGTTGAAACTCTAATCCCTGTAACTGTATTTGGAGATAGAGCCTTTAAGGAGGTTCATTGAGATCCTGAGGATGAGGTCCTGATCTGGTACAACTGGTGCTCTAATAAGAGGAGGAAGAGACACCAGCAGTCTCTCTCCATGCACACAGAGGAAAGGCTGTGTAAGAACGCAGTGAGAAAGTGGCATCTACAAACCAGAAGAGAGGCCTCACTGGAAACCAACCCTGCTGAAACCTTGATCTTAGACTTCCAGCCTCCAGAACTGTGAAAAAATAAATGTCTGCTGTTAAACCACCCAGCCTGTGGTATTTTGCTATGGCAGTCTGAGCAGTACAGCAGCCACAGCAACTAACTTATTTAGAGAGAGTGCTCTAGGGGAGACACTGGGCTGGACACTGAGGATGACTGAGTTGTATAAGCTGTGGTCCCTGCCCTGATGGGCACACCGAGTACCCCAAGGAGGTGAGCACACATATTCAAGCCCCAGAGTGCAGAACAAATGGTGCTAAGTGGAGAGAGCAGACTTGGGCGCAATTCACATGGGTGATGTGACCTTCAGTCTGCATTGGGTTGGAGGGGAAGGAGACCAAGGGCTTCCCACAGCTGAAATCCAACTCTTGGTCTTGTCTGTTTGATCTTGTGTCTTAAACTTCCTGACAGGGTTCTTCCTAGCCAAGCCCTGCTTTACTGTATAACATATTGCAGGGTCTAAATGATGGCAATGCGTCTACATATTAAATTACAGTGATCTGGAGCATTTTTTTTTTTCACACAGACATCAGCTAAAGGTTTAAAATCTCTCATTAGAATTTTTATAGCCTGAGGTATGCTGCTAGGAAAATGGAATTCGCTATTTTTCTTTTCATCTGAGCAAAAGGGTGACTATTTTGTTTTCTAATGAGTGCATAGCATGGGCCATTGGCTGGAGTTGTGATAGCCTATAAATGCTTTCCGGTGTGATTCAGGCCTCTTGAATCCTCCAGACCCACCTGTCTGGGTGGACAGGGATGCTGTGTTAGACATGGCCAGGAGCCAGGGCTCTGGAGTTGGATGGGTCTGGATGAAGTGTCCTTCATCAGCAGCTGTGTGGCTCTGAGCAAAGTACAAAATCTCTTAGTGTCTCAGTGACCCAACTAGAAAGGATTATTGTGATTCTTAGAATTAAGTGAAATGGTGCACTTATATTAAAATGCTGGGCGTGGAGCCTGACACATAGTAACAGCTCAAAATTTTGTTTTATGGTCTTTAAATTTGAAGAAACTTGGAAGAAATCTAATTGTTACTCTTATGCAACCATTGCAAGGTAGGGCTGAAACAATACCAATTCAACAATCAATTAAAGATGGCCCTGTATATTTCATATGGCTTCTATAAGGACCAAATGAAATAGCATAGACCTATGTGTGGATTCTGGAAGGTCTTCAATAAATGTCAGTTTCTCATTCCTTCTTATCAAGAGCAGATATCGTCTCTATCTGGACTAACAGTCATTATTGTGGGCTCCTTCCCACTCTGACTCTTCATGCATTAACCTTGCAAAATGGGTTAAGAGGACTCTGTATTATCAAAGCTCCCTTGAATACACCTGTGAGCCGTATTTGGAGATTAAGTCAAATGTTATTAACATTCCAATTACTTCCAGGTCAAAGGTGATATTGCTGAAAATAAAGCAACTTAGATTTCTAGTATAATTATTCCTTAATTCAATGTGGGACCTGAAGTAACCTGGCATGCTCTACTTAAATAATTCAGTTCAAGGGCTACCTGGTGTACAAGCTGTAGTATCTGACTTTAAAGCATCTGCAGCCTATTCAAGAGCAGGTATGTAAAGAGCATGAAACAAACTTTAGTGGAATAATAGGCTGTGTGTCCCGGCCATTCAGTGTTTATAAATAGCAAGCACCTACTCTATGCCTGATGAACTCCTATTCATCCTTCAGCCAGACCCAGATGTCAGCTCAGAAATCAGTTCTTCTTGAAAGCTTTTGTGGACCACCCTTCTTATATCCCCCATCCACACACTCATGGTGTAAGTCCCTGCCATCTGCTCTCCTAGGATTCTGTAATTTTCCTTCTTAGCGCTTATCTGTTTACTTGCTTACCATTGTGTCCTCAGTGCCAAACAGCTTGGCACACAGTAGGTGTTCAATATAGGCTGGCTAATCAGCTGGATGCATATGGTGGAATGGGATGTGGCTTTCCTATAGGTAATGACACAAATTCTATGTGGGAAGGAAATTGCTAACAAGAAAACCTAGACTGGAGGATTCTGACCAATAGTGTTTTCACTACTTATGACAAAGTCATGTTCCCACAGTTGATTCTCCAGACCAGGGTGCAACATATGGGATAGTGGCTTCTTTAGGATTTAAGAAGCATTGGCACAGGAAGATGTTCCACTACCTCTGAGTTCCAAGTGCTGATGCAATGGCAAAATTCAGTTGAAGAATAGACTTCTGTCCAGTAGAGGGAGCTCCCTCATTAAAAAGTCACACATCCTTGCTGAAAAACCCTGGGTTAGGTTTTCATAAACTTCTCTTTCTTCTTAGAATCATAAAATCTCAGAAATAGGAGGGACCACAAACCATCAAGTCTAACCATTCTCTCAGAGCGAGAATTCCCTCTAGAACCAAGGCTGTTAGCCTGACTCTCCTCTTTTAGCCCCTTCCGTTTCCTCACCAAGATCCCCACCTTCTCTTTTTTAGAAATATTTGTTAAACACCCACTGTGCGCCTGGCACTGAGGTTATAGAAACAAACACGATGAGCATGTACCCACCTCTTTTTCTACTTACAGCCTTGCTTGATGCCCTCCCCAGTCCGGGAAGCTCCTTACTCCTTGAGGTGGGGTGTTCTGCTCACTCTCTCTCTGGGATGCTTTGACTGTTAAAAAAAAAATTTTTTTTTTGAGAGATGAGGTCTCACTATGTTGTTCAGGCTGGTCTTGAGCTCCTGGCCTCAAGTAAGCCTCCCACCTTGGCCTCCCAAAGTGCTGGGATTACAGTTGTGAACCACTGTGTTTGGCCTTCTGACTGTTCAAACCTTCCTTCCATGAAGCCAGAATCTATTCCCTAATACTGTCCATCCTTTGATTCCAATTTTTGCTTCAGCATCGTAACTGGCACACAATGGGCTTGGAGCCATATGAGCATTCTGCCCCTGAGTTCCCTTCAGATATTTTAAAAACTAGCTTGGGCTCCCTTGAGTGGCTTCTTTCGTTGCCATCACTATTCGATCCTGACCTTGGATTATGAACCTTCCTTCTGAGGCCTGAGGTGGGCTGCTCGAAGTCCCAGCAGCTAATATGCCTTAACACAGACAGAATTTTACAGGTCAGCAACAGTGGACTTTGGCTTCCTTTGTGACACTTCTGAGTCCTCTTCCCTCTTCCAAAATTTCTATATTTAGAAGCTCAGAGTGGTTCTGTTACCATTTTGGGGTTGACCATATCCAAACCTCATCTGACGTGTCTGTTTACTGCAGGTATATGGGAATTCAATGAAGAACACTTCCCTGGGAGAGTAGCAGTTTAAAAGGAAAGTGTAGGAGACAGCCGTCTGAACCTAAGCAGTGTAGTGTATCAGGAAAAATGGTCTTGAAAGGAAAGAACAAAACCAAACAGGAATAAAGAATCACCACCCAAACAGGAGAGAAATCAACAAGAGGGCAGCGGCTAGGCCTGACATGTGACTGCTGCTCAGAAAATTTAAAAAGTGAGTTTGAATGAGTGAATGGATGAACATATTCCAAATTTCATGATCCTTATGAATGACATTGCTAGGTTCTAAGAGCGTACGAGTGGGCAAACTTGTTTGATAGCCTCTGAGGAGGTGTGGAAAATGAAAGGAGTTACTGCATGATGAGATGAGAAGTATGTTGTGATAAAAATATATATGTATATTTATAGATTATTATATATCTACATAGACCAATTGTACTAGATTTCAATGCAATATGAACCAAATTGACTAATGGAAAATATCTTAAGGATAATCAAATTTAGGGTGGTAAAGAGGCTTAAGCCAGTGTGCCAGTCCTGTTCTATTGATAGGGCTTGTCTATGGAGAAGAATTGTGACACTTAATTTTGGCACAGTTGAAAGTGATTGATTAGTGATGCCTGCTGTGGGTCTGGGAATGGGTCATGGTGATGCACATGTCAGGGATTTGTTATCCCTGAGTAGTCCAGTGGTCTCTCTTTTCATAGGGCAGAGGCTTATTCAAAGTCACACAGCAAGTTTATAATAAGGTGTTTGAGTGTCTTAACTCAATTCCGGTGCTTATTTCCACCACATTGTCCGTTCTGACTGTTTGAGTGTGTCCTAGCTTAATATTCCTCTTATTGGGGAAGAAAGAAGCAGTGAGAGAGAATTTCCTCTGAGAGAAAGTGGCAATGACATGCTCATTGATGTAGTGATCATGTCCAGTCATGTTGACCCATTTGAAGGCCTGGGGGTCTACCCCTCTTACACCACGCTGACTGCCTGGATCTAGGGAAAGGCAGGAGTGCCAGATAGGATAGGATGGTGGTCCAAACCCTGCAGAGGCAAGCAGAAGGTGGGTCAATGGACATTGGATGAGCTTAACTCACAGATCAGAAGCGACTGAGTCAGCCAGGTGCTAATTTGTTAGGGCTGGGAGGAGGGGATCAGAGGCAATCTTGAAATTAGGGGGAAGACTCCTTTTTGATTCTTTCTCACAAGAAGCCATAGCTTTTCATTCCTGGCCATGTGGAATGTCGATTAATAGAATTATCTTTCCTCCTGGATGTTAGGAACAATTTCACAGGGTGTGTGTACACAGCGAGTGATATTGAAACTAATATCCTCCTCTCCACCTTCGAATATTAGGAAAAATATTACACAATAGGTGTACATACTTTATGAGATTCGGGGTTTTATCATCCTGTGTTTCCCTGAATATTCGAAGAAATAACACAGGCCAGGGGTACACCCACTAGTATATTGGGGGGAACATCACACTCTACCTTCCGGAAATTAGGAGCAATATCACAGAATGGGTGTACACCCCCTAGTATATTGGGAGTGATATCATCCTCTCCATCCCTGGATATTAGGAACAATATCACTAGGGAGTGTACACCTCCTGCGATATTCAGACTAATCTCATGCTCTCGCCCACTGGATATTAGGAACAATATCACAGGGGTGGTGTACACCCCATACGAAATTGGGAGAAATAGCATCCTCTCCACCTTTGGATATTAGGGACAATATCACAGGGGAGGTCTATGCCCTCTGCGATATTGGGAGTAATATCATCCTCTCCTACCCAGGATATTAGGAAGAAGATGACCGAAGGGATGTACTCCCACTGCCATATTTTGAGCAATGTCATCCTCTACCCCCTGGCTATTAGGAATAATATCATAGAGGGGTGTACACTTTCTGCAATATTGGGAGTAATATCATCCCCTCCCCACCGGGTTTCAGGAAGAATAATATCAATTATTAATATTAATAAATATAAGAAAAATTAATAGTAATCTTTGATATTAATAATTCTAATAGTGATAGTAAAATTAATATCACTTATAAACATTAGTGATTACTGCTAATAATTAATAGCAGTATCATCATTAATAAATTAATAATATCAGTAATTAATGTTAATTAAATCAATAACAACTAAATAATATGGTAATAAAATGATTATTACTATTAAGATTAATAATTAATATTTTTGATAAATATTAATTAAAGTCACACAGAATCATATAATTAAAATAATTATTTATTAATAATCAATACTCTAGTAATTAATATTAGCATTGATATTATTAAAATTGATAATTGATGATTAATAATAATCATATTCCTAATACTTCAGGGGGTGTACACCTACCTGGGATATTATTTCTAATATCCAGGGACGGAGAACATGATATTAGTTTTAATATCGCAGTAGGTGTACACTCACCCTGTGATATTGATCCTAATATCCAGGGTGTAGGGTGTGACATGACTCCCAACATAGCAGTGAATGTACACCCACCTGGTGATGTTGCTCCTAATAGTCAAGGAAGAAGAGTATGATTATTACTCCCAATATTGCTGGGAGTGTTCACCTCTTCTGTGATATTGTTCCTAGTATCTGGAGGGGGAGAGGATGATAATTCCAGTATCGCAGGCTGTGTTCAACCACTCTGTGATATTGTTATTAATATCCTGGAAGGGAGAGGATGATATTACACCCCATATAGTAGGAGGTGTACACCCACCCTGGGATATTGTTCCTAATATGCATG
The DNA here is from genome assembly GCF_024542745.1 of Macaca thibetana thibetana. Taxonomy (NCBI): domain Eukaryota; kingdom Metazoa; phylum Chordata; class Mammalia; order Primates; family Cercopithecidae; genus Macaca; species Macaca thibetana. Next base: position 137,908,000 of record NC_065579.1, on the reverse strand, counting down.
GAGGAGAGAGGCTGATATTACTCCCAATATCGCAGGGGCTGTACATCCACCCTGTGATATTGTTCTTAATAGTCAAAGGCTGAGAGGTTGATATTACTCCCAATATCACAGAAACTGTACACCCCTGTGTGATATTGTACCTGATATTACTCCTCATATCACAGGAGGTGTACACCCACTCTGTTATACCTTTCCTAATACGCAGCAGGGGAGAGGATACTATTATTCCCAATATTGTGGAAGGTGTATACCCCCCCGTGATTTTGTCCTTAATATTCCAAGGCGGAGAGGATGATATTACTCCCAATATCGCAGAACGTGTATACCTCCCAGCGATATTGTTCCCACGATCCAGAGGGCAGAGGATATTACTTTCACTATCGCGGGGGGTGTACACGCCCCCAGGGATACTGTTCCTAATTCCAACGTGGGAGAGGATTATATTACTCCCAATATCTCAGGGGTTATAAACACTCCTTTGATATTGTTCCTAATATCCAAGGGGGGCAAGGATGATATTACTCCCTATAATGCCGAGGGTGTACACCTGTCTTTGGTATTGTTCGTAATTTCTAGAGAGGGAGATGATATTACTCACAACATCGTAAACACGCTGTGTGTTCACCGTGGATGGTAATACCCAGGGAGGGATATTACTCCCCACATCGCAGGCCGTGTCCACCCCACCTGCCATGCTGTTTCTTATATCAGGGGGGAGAGGATGATACTACTACCGATATCGAAGAAGTGTACACGCCCCCTGTGATATTGTTCCTAATATCCACGTTCAGAGAGGATGATATTACTCTCAATATGACAGGGGTTGCACACCCTGCCTGTGATATTATTTCTACTATCCAGAATAAGACAGAATGAAATTACTCCCAATAGAGCAGGGGGTGTACACCCCTCACGTGATATTGTTCTCAGTAGCTAAAGGAAGATAAGATAATATTATTCTTTGTACTGCAGGGGGTGTACACCCACCTGTGATATTGTTCCTAATGTCCAGGGAGGGAGAGCATGATATTACCCCCAATATCGCCGTGGGTGTACACCCACTTTGTGATATTGCTCCTAATATCCAGGGAGTAGAGTATGACATTACTCCCAATATAACAGTGGGTGTACATCCACCCGGGGATATTGCTCCTAATATTCAGGGAAGACGAAAATGATGTTACTCCCAATATCGCAGAGTGTACAACCCTTCTGTGATATTGTTCCTAATATCCGGAGGGGGAGAAGATGATATTACTTTCAATATCGCAGGTTGTGTACACCCACCCTGTGATATTGTTCCTAAAATCCACAAAGGGAGAGGATGGCTTTACTTTCCATATAGCAGGAGGTGTACACCCACGCTGGGATTTTGTTCCTAATATCAAGGGGGGAGGGGGGAAGAGTGTAATATGACTCCCAGTATGGCAGGGGCTGTACATCCCCCCTGAGATATTGTTCTTGCTATTCAAAACAAGAGAGGATGACATCACTCCAGATATTGAAGAAAGTGTAAACCCCTGTGTGATATTGTTGCTAACATACAGAAAGGGAGAAGACGATATTAATCCCCATATCACAGGAAGTGTACACTGACTCTGATATTTTTTCGCAAGGGGGAAAGAGGATAATAATATTGCCAATATCGCTGGGGTTGCACACCCCCATGTGAGATGGTCCTTAATAATATTCCAAGGCAGAGGGAATGATATTACTACATGTATGGCAGAAAGTGTACAACCCCCAGGGAAACTAGTCCCATGATCCTGGAGGAAAAAGGATGATACTACTTTAAATATCACAGAAGGTGTACACGCCCCCAGTGATATTGTTTCTAATATCAACGTGGGAGAGGCGGATATGACTCCCAATATCTCAGAGAGTAGAAATATTCCTGTGATACTGTTCCTGACATCTAGGGAGGAAGAGGATGATATTACTCCCAATACAGACGGGTGTACACCCTCTGCACATCGAGGGTGTACACTCGTCTGTGAAATAGTTCATAACACAGGACGAAATGATATTACTCGAAATATCATTAACAAGCTATGAGTCCACCGTGGATTGTAATAGCCAGCGGGGGAGAGGGGGTGGCTATTACTCCCCACATCATGAGGGGTGCCTCTGGAGCTTTTCAGAGAAACTGCAGGAATATAGAGACAGCACTGAGAATCTTCCCAACCTTCATTTTCTTTCTGCCAGCATTCACTCAGTATCTGCTTTGTGTAGGGAAATGAGGTCATGCAAAACTAGGGATGGTGCCTTCATTCTACCTTTCTAAGGGGAGGGAGAATTTCAGGGATACCATGATCATTTGGTTTTCTTCAAACATTGTTTATTTGTTGAGGGGAAATTTCTTCCCCTTTAAATTAAATAAACTAAATGGGGGCTGGTGTTTGAATTAAAACTAACCAGAGTCCTCCTTAGCATATATGGCACAGCCTTTTTCCTTTGGACAAGATACTTAATCTCTCTGTGCCTCAGTTTCCTCATCTGTAAAAATGCACCCGCCTCCTAGATTGCTGTGAGGATGAAATAAGTGGATTTATGCAAAGCATTTAGATGGATGCCTGGTACATAGTAAATGCTACATATGCATTGGTTATTTTTTAATTAAGTAAAAATTGTATATGTTTATGGTATACAACACAAAGTTTCTATATATGTATACATTGTTTAATGAATAAATCAAGCTATTGATATTCATATACATTACCTCACATACTTACCATTTGTGTGTGTGTGTGTGATGTGAACACTTAAAATCTATCCTCTTAGCATTTGTACTTTTTAAGATAACTTATACCATGGGTTTCCCCATGGAGAGGAGAAATAGGCATATAGGAAAGAAAAAGATATCCCCTTTTTCAGAAGTTAAAGATTTAAAACATTTGAGATGAGCCTTCTAAATCAAGAATCGTAATCTTCAATTACTTGGTAGTGCAGCCACAGATTGAAGTAAGTACTTTGCAGAATAGAATGAATTGAAGACCCTTGGAATTCTAAGGTTCTCAAAACTTGGTTGGAATGACCTGGTGCATATTTTGAAGCACCAATTGTGCTGTTATAGAATTCTCTCACCGGCAGACAATGAATTGATAAGATACAGATATGCTTTTTTCTGGCTACCACACTCATGGGTTATGAGGAAAGCCCAGGTACTAGAGAGGAACACAGTCCTATCTGCAGCAGGCACCGCTCCTGGGTCAATAGCTTCGTATTGTATAGGAGATTGGCACATTGCCAGTTGATTCTCAAGGTGTTGAGATGGCCTTGGTTGATGAAATATTGATCTCAGCCTGTCGGTTTCAATGGAAGTCAGGAGTGAGTTGCAATAAAACAAGTTCGTATTCAGTTTTCTAGAGAGTTGCCATTCTGTTAATTTCTCTTTGCATGTAACTTTGCCTTCCACTCTGAGAAGACACAAGTGGCCTTTCTTACAAAATGGACCTTTATGGAACTACAGGAAAATGTGTTAAGAGAAAATAGCAGAGGAAATCCATTTGAGACCTCCAGTGTTCTTTCTGCAAGCTCTTCTAGGAATAGAATGACTCCAAGGCAGTGATGATTTTCAAGCCAGGTTGTAACCAAGGCCACGTGTTCACTAGATTGCCTCATAACTGCAGTGAGATATTTCAAATGTTGGGTAATCAAATCTGATGCAGGAAGAAGAGCTTAAACTTCCAAATTAGGTGCAATATAGGCTGTCTGTGCCTTTGAGACTCCTGAGGTGAGACTGAGCTGAGTGAATTAGAAACAGGCTTTACTTTGTTTCCTGGTGTACTATCAATTAAGTAATTTCCAGAAGCAACAGCACAGGTGGCATTTTACTTAGTTTTATAGGGTAGTTTTCTACCCTTTGTTATAAGGGAAAATGAGAGCAGGAGGCAATAAGACTTTCCTTATTACCCTTTTTGTAGTTTCTTAATGAGCCTACTTTGCTTCTACTCTGTGTCTTCCTGGATACGGAGGACAAAAGCATTTTCTCCAGCCAGGTTCCATACTCAACCCTCAATCTATATTCACTTTTGATAAAAGATTTGGCATAAAATCATAGGAAGCATTGTTTAAGAGCCAGCCCTCTAAACTAGACCTACATCTATGACGTAAGTATGCCTGATGGTATCAAATATGCAATTGAACTTCTTAAGATACATCTTAACCTATATTCATCTGCTATGGACTGAATTGTGTGCACCCCAAATTTCTATATGGAAATCTTAATCCCCAGTGCAGTGGTATTTGGAGATGGGGTCTTTGGGAGAGAATTAGGTGGAGCCCTCATAATGGAATTAATGTTCTATTAAGAAAGGACACCAGAGAGCTTGCTGTCTCCCTCCCCTCTCCCTCTCTTTGCCATGTGAGGATACAGCAAGAAAACAGCCATCTGCACATCAGGAAGAGGGCCCTCACCAGAAACCAACCATACAGGCACCTTGACCTTGGATTTCTAGCCTCCAGAACTGTGAAAAAATACACTTCTGTTGTTTAAGCTACTCAATCTGTAGGATTTTGTTATGGCACCCTGAGCTGCCTAAGATAGCATCTTACGTATTATGAACTTAAAAATAGCACAACTAATGCACTGTGGGAGCTCTGGGCCAGGCTGAGCTCTCCCTAACAGAGGGAGAAAGCACCCATCACTGATAGCCCTCTGAGCCCTAAATTTTTTTTCCCCCTATGCCACAGTGTCTTGAATTCAACCTTTGTAGTTTATTTCTTTGGGATTTATGGTGATTGTCTTCTTTTTGGTAGCCCTTTCTTTTATTTTTAAATTTAAATCGAAGAAGTAATACGTGTACAAAGTTAGCAAACAAACAACAGTAATAACACATTACAAGTGGGCAGACAGCGAAAGGAAGTCTCCATCTCCGTATCCCAAGACCTCCACTTTTCTTCCCCAGAATCAACCATGGTTGACAATGTCTTTGTGTATTTTTCAGCTATTATATGCATATAAAAGCACACATATGTATACCAACCCTCCCTTTTTAAATATGGATGTATGCATACTATCTTCAGTTTTCTGTATCTTGCTGGCAGTGTTAAGTAATGCAAAACTACTGACAAATTAATACATCAAAGGTGCAACATTTATTTAGGACAGTTGCCCCACTGACTATAGGAACACTTCAATCTAAGGAGGTACAAAGGGACAAAAGAAGGCTGAAAGTGAAGGTGAGGGATGTCAAATACAGAATTCAAAATCTTTGTAAAGGTTGGCCAGTATAAACCCTTAGGTACTGTGGAATTCTATGGCAATGTTATAGCAATATCTCATCGCAATCACTTCACTGTTTCTTTCTTATCTTTCCTGTCTTATCTTAAATGCCTCCTCTTTCTAAAATAGCTTCCCTACAGCTCCAGCCAGAAGATTAGCATAGCTTTCTGTGTAGCCTCAAGCACAATTTCCTTCAGTTTGCGTGACAGAAACAAGAATAATTTTTGTATCTTACAAATGTGAAACATTTGATCACATTAGAATATGCTCTTTCAAACCATCACCTTTCCTCATCATTAGAAATTTGGCATTTACTGCCTTCTATGTTCAAAATCATGCCAGCTAGACTCTGGGTCAGGGGAGATGGTGACTGGGTCTTCCTTGTTTTTATACCTTTAGTGCCTCACCCAGGATCACAGTAAACATCTATCAAATAAAGTCAAGAGTACAGGAGAATGCAGCCTGTGATGGTGAACAAGCTACAGGAAACCCAGTTGGTAACTTGAATGTAGTCACCCCACATTTGAAGGGACTATGCTTCACAAGGTTCTATGCTGTCCTCTGTGAGCATAGTCACAAAGTCTTGCACAGGCAGTTTTTGAGGAAGCACTGTTGGTACAATCTGTGTCCCTGTTCCTCTCCATGACTTTTTCTGGCTTAAAATGCCAGATGCGGCATATTTTGACTCAGCATTTTGATCATGATCAAGGGATGAAAATGTTAGGTATAAACACCAGCTGCTCTGACTATAGTTCAACCGGTCTCAATCACTGCTTAATCTAGGAAGGTTTGCATCAAGCAAGAGTGGATTTACCACTGTGTTTGTTTTGTGCCTAAAAGGAGGTCTTTGGGTTTCTCTGGGGCTTTCAATAGGGTCAAAAGGATCCTCTAATGAATTGTTCTGGGGTAAGGACCTTATCTGAGGCTGCCACCTGCTCATCTCTGAAAATAATTCAGGGTCTCAATCACACTTGCATTTTATTCGCAAGAGAGAGCTACTCTCTGTATCATCCCTCTTCTGTAAGCAGAATATAGCAAAGAAAAGTTACTACTTATCTGATCTTTCCCTATGATAATATTTTCCCAATATTGTCCATTGGAAAAATGTTTTTCAATATTCTCTCCATTTAATGTCTCCTCTAACAGATTCCAAATTATTTGAAGCCAGAAGCAATTTAAAAGTGATTTTATGACATATATTAAATATTACCAATTAACTATCTTAGAGAACTTGAAATATAGATTAAAAATTCAAGGGTAGGATTTTTACCCTGCTGACATTATATTTGATTGATTATATTTACATAGAAGCCTTTTTCAGAAAGTTAAAATTTTTAACTTATTTTTACTGAGCCTTATAGTGACTTTCTCATATCCTTTTGCAGTTATTTTTACTGCCTTTTTATATTGTCCGTGATTAAGATGACTGCAAACCACTTCTCTAACCACTGAGAAAATAATTCATAACCAGACTATCACCAAACCAGGCTGCCATCTCTGCTGTGTGGCCTCTGAGAAAGAAAGAGATGTATTGCTAAATATTTAGTTTATTATCTTCCTGAAACCTCCTGTCTTTAATTCTGCAGGAATAAAAAAATCCAGTGAAATGATTTCCAAACTGCTCATAATATTATATGATCCTAAATTATTCTAACCTTCAATGCCGAAGAGAGTACATTGTTTTAATTCATTAAGAAGGCAATAATTGGGAGTCTCAATCCTTGCAAGAAATGAAACAATTAAGACATCACAAAAATCAAAGGCAGATAAGATGCCTATAAATATAAACAGCAATGACATCGAGAATGCCACAGTTAGGTACTTGTTACTAAGATATTCTGGTCACATATGCAACAGGTAGCTAGAGAAATGTGGCTCTCTGAGACCGGAAGCATATAATATATTTTTTTGTTCTTATATCTTTTAAACCAGGAATTATTTCAGGCTTTTGAAAAAATGTTGACTGTGACTTTCTGTAGGCATGCTGTATAGATAGTATAAGGATTCAGATATTTCATGCTTTTTTTTTTCATCTTTTTATATTATTTATCACTGTTTTTAAGATATTGGGGCTGGGAAGAATTGGGAGGGATTTGCCAGACAGACAATGTGGAGAAGGCAGTGACAGTTCACACACAGGGCATGGCATGCTCAGTGTTATCTGGTAGTGAAGATGATGAGGGCTTGAATACTTCTGAGACATGCCTCAACATTATGCTTTATGTGGGGAGGAGCTGTGTGGTTTTTGTCAGATAGGCAGCTTAGAAGGGCCACCTGGGTAGACGAGTGGAGAAAGAATGTACCCAAGAGAGACTTGGGACAAGAAAGAGACTGTGTTGGAAGACTATTGCAGGAAGACAGATGAGAAGATACTGACAAAAAGGACTCAGTGCAGAGATTGGAACTAAGATATGGTGGCAGGTTGCCTGTGGACAGTAAGCATGTGTGTGTGTGTGTGTGTGTGTGTGTGTGTGTGTGTGTGTGTGTGTGTGTATGTGTGAGAGAGAGAGAGAGAGAGAGAGAGAGAGAGGGACAGAGAGAGAGAAAGAGAGAGAGAGGACAGTAAGTAGAAGGAGGAGGAGGTGGTGGAGGTAGAAGAGGAGGGGAAAGAGAAGAAGAGGGAGAAGGAAGAGGCAAAAAGAAACAGAGGGAGAAAATACATGGAGGAAGAAAGAAAGAGGAGGAAAAGAAGGATTGGAATATTTCTGAGATTCCTATCTTCGGTAAATATTTGACTGAATTTTTCCATTAACCTTGCTCTTCTATCTGCATATACATTAGACATAAAACTGTTAGATGCCAAATGAACATCTTATCGTTTTGCTCATTTGTATGTTTTGAAGACAGTTTGTTTAACCAGATTAAAATGTGCAATGACTCCTTGGCTCCTTACCATGACATTTAAAGTTTAGCTTCTTGTCCTTTTTGTCTCTAATTTTTAAGTGCCCTGATTTATTATTTATTAAACAAAGGTTTATGGAGTACTGATTTTGTGCTAGGCATTGTTCTGGGGGCCTCAGGATATGATGGTAAACAAAGCAAACAAAATTCCTTGGCCTCACGGAGCAGCCTCTCTTTTGCACTCTTGGAATCTCAGAGTTTTGATTAAGTTTTGCAGGAGAGTCAGGCTGGACCACTCCCAACCACCACTCTATTTTCCTTAGAAGCAATTAAGACCTAAAACCTACTGAAGAATAAATCTCATCCCTAAGTCACTCTTGTTTTGCTTTTCTCTCGAAGAGCCTCATTTATGATATTGAGGACTCAGAGCCTCCCTGAAGCTTTGATTTTCATAATAATCAGGAATCAGCCCCAAATCCTAGAGAAGAGCACAGATTTACCTTTGTGGCTAATTATTTATTTAGCAGGAGGTGGAAGTTCTTCTATAATTGGGATGTGGTAGCACAGTGTGCAGAAAAAGTGCATCCAATTGCAATGAACCAATGAACCTTTTCTTCCACTCAACTAGGGAAAGTTTTGTTTTGCTTTGTTTTAACTTTAAAAGTGCTAAGTTTTCAAGAGACCTTTGAAGGAGCGGCTGGCCTGGAACTGGGAGGCCAGCCATTCTAAATGTTAGAGGATTGCAGAAGTTGGTAGACAGAAGGCTGGAGAAGGCATGTGTGTGGGGATATGGGAGTGGAAGGCATGTTTCTTAATCACCTGAGCAACCTGAAGAACCAGGCCTGTGGATCCTTTGTAAATATATGAGGGAAACAAAATGCGATGAACTGGATTGCTTGCTGGTGTCCTGGTGCCTGATGAGTTTAGAGAGCATTTTTTTCTATTTCCCTTAATGTTTCTCTGCAAGTTCCATCTCATTTCTTGCTGTAATGGGGACATTCTTTATGCCTAAACAAAACCCCTACTGTTAGAACTCAAGCCTGTTACCTCCACTGCTCTTGTCTGCCAGGATTCCAGGAGGAGGGAGAAAAGGAGCTCCCTGCTGCAGCCTCGAAGACCGTCAACCTCTTGCAGAGGGCCCCACTCTGATTACCAGCCTCTGGATGGCCCAAGGGATGGAGACCACAACTCTCCACTCCCTTTCATAACTCCAGGATCTCAGATTGTGCCACTGTGATGTGTGCACTAAGCAGGCAGCTGGTTTTATTTTAGTTCATTGCAATTTGTTGCACTTTTGCTATGCACCGTGCTAGCCACTGACTCAAAGGAAGTGCACAAAGTGGCATCTAGTTATTGGGTTAGTCATGGGTAGAAAGCTGTTTTACCAATAGAGGAATGTATGAAGTGCAATGGCAAGATGGTTGGAAGAGCAATTCATTCTACTGGGAGCTGTAGAGCAAGGTTTAGCAAGGAGGTGACATTTGTATTGGGACTTTAAGGATGAATAGATTTGCCAGGGATACAGGGAGGGTGGTATTCAATAATGAAAGAAAACGAAGACATTCTCACTGAAAACATTCCAGACTATCCCTAAGTCCAGGAGCTAGTGTATTATCTCTATATACTTGACACTAGTAAAAGAGAGTTCTAAATATAGGCTTGAATGCCATGCTGTGGAATAGTATGGATTTGATATTTAGAGGGAAATCAGAGGTCTGTAAGCAGATGAAAAATGGAATTGATTCTGGTTTTGGAAATACCTCTCTCGTAGGAATGTAGAGGGCAATTGTAGAAAATACAGAGATGAAAGCAGGGAACCCAGTTATAAGATGATTGAAATAATGCAGGTGAGTCATGATGTGAACTTGGGCTACAGTCTTATCTCCGGTCTGAAGCTATCTCCTGAATTCCAGCCCTTTATATCTGTTTACTTGATTCTCCACTTACATGTCTAATAGACATCCCAAATTCAGCATGACCAAAGTAGATCTCCCGATCTAGCCTTCCCCAAACATGCTCCTCACATCCTTCGTCATCTCAGTTGATGGGAACTCCATCCTTTCAGTTGTTTAGGTTGCAATCGTGGAGTTTCCCTTGATTTTTGTCTTTCACACCCCCATTTAGCCAATCATAACATCCCACTGGCTCTACCCTCCTCATCATCTCCCTCACTCACTCTCCCCTCCTTGCCTGCTGGGCTGACTCTTCCAAAAACACACCAGAAAATTCCAGCCTTCCTTTGGGCCTCTGCTCCAGGGGATCCAATCATGCTTCCCCCAGATAGTCACCTGGATTACTTCCTCAATCCCATCATTCACTGCTCAAACCTCATATTCTCAGGAAAACTTGCCCTGTCCACTGTTATCTAACAAGACGCCTCCTCTTCCCCAGTACAGCTCATCCACTTAACTGACTCGCTCTTTTTTTATTATTATTATTATTTTCCATAGCACGCATCACCTAGCATGCTATGTAATTTTCATATTCATTTTATTTATTGTTTATTGTCTGTCTTTCCACACTCAAATGCATCTCCAATGTAGGGTTCTTTGTTTATTTGCTCACTACTATATCTCAAATCACCTAGAATGCCTGACACAGCATAAAGACTCAATCAATACTAGATGAGTAAATGAATGGGCAGTTTACTGGGAAAAAATGACAGATTTAGGTTAGCAGTTTGGAAATTGCACCTCTTCACATCCCATTGGCTTTAAGGGTGGAGAAAAGAAAAGAGTAAAAGAATGATTCTGGGATCTTTAGCTTGGGATGATGCCTTTACTTGGTATGAGAAAGGCAGGGGAAGAAATATATCTGGTGGGAATTAATGAGTTCTACTTGGGTCATGTTGACTCTGAATGCTTGTGCAATATGCAAGTTCAGTTTCCTGACTTGTGGATTTTTCTTAACAAGGAAATCAGGCTAGAATTAAAATTTTGATAGTCACCAACTATGGAGTGGATGAGATCTCTCAGAGAGAGGGAACCAAAGGAAAGGAGTGAAGGAGGTGAAAAGCACCCACCTTTATTTATGGGGCACACTCAGGGAAAGCCAGCATGCACTAGTCAGCATTCTTGAGTACACAGTTTGGCTCCCTTGGCTTATTTAGACCCTTCTATGGAAGCTGGAGAAAGAGGCAGATGTGTGAGGAAGGAGAGTGAAATCATCTGAGCAACTTTTGTCACATAGATTGGGTAAGTCTGGGTAATATTTAAGTTTCCTCCTAGGCCTCTGTGTCCTCCAGCCATCCTTGTCCACAGCTTCTTGAGTCTTACTTGCAGAATGTGTGCCTCAAACTTCGGGGTGACTTCCCTATCAAGATTGCAGACAGTGGAGCCCTATCCCAGAGCACTAAAAGCACCAGCAATTGTTTTCTTCACTGACTGAGTTTTCATAAAGGCAATCTTGCCTATATCATATGCATTTCACATTCCATGATCTGTCTGAGACAATTTGCTACCAAGCTTCAGGTTCCAATTTCTCAGAACAGTCAGAGATCAGTTAAATGAATTTTGTGTGTTTACAAGAGCCGATGATACTTGCTTCAGCAAACGACTCTTTAAGGAAATTCAAACAAAAAGCCATTTTATTTTCTGTTTCTTTCTTTTCTTTCTTTCTTTCTTTTTTTTTTTTTTTAGAAACTTCGCAGGGAAAAGGCAATGAATGTATATGCAAGGTTTTATATTAGCTTCAGAAATCAAGGCAGTTTGGAAGGCATGTGTTTGGGCTTGCATTTAATAGTCATCACTGCTGAGAGCCTAGGACCCTGATAAATGCCTGCACCTGCATCTTAATACCATGTGAAGCTATTGTTAAAGTGGTTATGCCCACTCAAGTCTGTGAGGACCTTTTGAAAGTGTAATTTTTAAAGAGGGAATTGATTTCTTCACTTCATGGGCAAGTGCAAAGAAAATTTGGGGCATATTTTTTCTTCCTCAGTAGAGAAAGGATTTTCTAGATGTGGTAGCTGTTACCTTCAAAGTGGGTCTTCAGCCCTGTTGTGCATTTAACAAACTATGTATTTGGGTCTCTTCCCTTTCCCAGCTTCTCCCTTTCTTCTTTAGTTGTCACCTACTTAGGCACTAGAGCAGCCATGGTCCCTTCTGTCTTTTCAGCGCAGGTACAGCTGCTGCAAATGGACAATGTTGTGTGCAGGTGTATGTCTCATGATTAACAGCAATGATAGCAATAATGACCGTGCTGTTATTGTTGTTGTGGTAGTGGAGGTATCTGTGCTACAATAATGGTGCATAACAAAGCACTCCAAACTCAGTGGCTTAGAATAATAGTTATTTATTCTTACTAACTTGGTAGTGGGTGGCCTGGTAGTGGGTTGTCATAGGCTGGGTAAGGCTGAGTGGTTGTGTTCATGGTGCAGATCCAGCTGGATTTGGTAGATAGGTAGAGTGGGAGTTCTTCTCATGGCAATGACAACCATGTAAGAGAGTAAGTGACACCACAAAAGTCACTATTGCATCAAGTCTGTGCATATCCCATTAGATGAAGCAAGTGACTTGGCCAAGTCTAAGTTCAAAGGATGAGGAAGCATAATCTGCCTATTATGAGAACAAAGAAAGTCAAGTGGCCAAACCTAATATCAATCAAGTAGGTAAGTATATTTCTTGTGTGGGAGGGCAGTAGGGGATGGATGTTTGGCAAACAGTATTCTATTCTATCACAACCATCTGCCAACTGAGGGGCATGTGCAAGGTTCCAACATATTTACTAGCTTGCTTATGCATCCAGCTAACACTTGTTGAGCCTCTACTATGTGTCAGGCATGGTGCTGAACACTAACATTATAATAATGAAAATGCAGAGGAAATTGGAGCCCATGAATCCAAAGATCCTGATAGGAGATCCAGCTGATGCATAATCTGATGGATGAAGAGGCAAATTGAATCCTAGCTCTGGGAAGGGAGTAGGTTTAAGGTTTTGGAGGTCTATATCTTGGGGTCAGTGAATATAGTTGACATTTTTCATACTTCAAAGACTAAGCTCTTTCCACAAGCCCCTGGCCTTCTGAGAGATGCCAGGAAAAATGATCTTTGTCTATAGAGAATATGCATACCTGGGGTCCTAAGTTCAGAAAAGACTCATCGTAAGTGTACTGGGGAGATTGACTGCACCAGATAAAGAGGGCAACCAGGGCTTTGTCAGATCCAGACATCAGCTCTCAGGATTCTAAGGCCCCCAGAGAGATGGCTGCCATCCTAGGGAATTCTAGGACTTGGTGATATTCAACCCAATAGAATGTGACATGACGGTAGCTTCCAGAACTCATGGAAGTAGTAGCTAGGATAACTGGATGGTGGAGGAACTAGGCCTTGTGTCTATATTTTCTGTAGTTGTGATTGACTGATATATGTAAACCTGATTTGTAACTTGGTCATGATTGATACTTAAAGGTATATAAGTACCTTTTGACTCATGTACATGTTTCTGGTGGCCATTCTGACTGTGTTTCATAAGAATAAAGCTAAGTAGGCATATGTTTCATCCACTAGCATCAGTGTGGTACAAAGTGCTCAGACCTATTTCAAAGGGGGAAGCTCTGTTAGAGAATTAAGAGATTGGAAGATAAAATAATTAATGAGCTGGGAAGGGAGTTTTCATTGAGTCTTTTGGCAAAGGGATAAAGTAAAGGTTGGTGAGTATTGCTGGATGGCAACAGTCATCATGAAAAATATAATACAAAAAATAAAACTGAAGATGAATTTTTTTTAACTGTTTTGGACAGTACTGATTAGACTGTAAACTAATTTTCAAAGTTTCACTGGATTGAGGCCTAGGAAGTCCAGTGTTAGCCCCTATGTTTTATGAACACTTTATGTGTCATATGTTTAACTCCATACATAGAGAGGATAAAAGAAAAACATGCAAATTTATGCAGAATCTGTTATACAATTTTTTTTTTTTACTATGGTAATGACTTTTAGAACCATTTCTAAGCCCCTATAACCCTATATAAAGTTTTCTCCTTAAAGAATGTGAATCTGCCATTTAAGGTATCTGTTGGGCAGAGAGGTCAGTAAATCTCGGTGTGAGAGCAAAATCTGTTCAACCTGTTTTTGTAAATAAAGTGTTACTTTTTTTTTTTTCTCATTGTTTGCTTTTTTGAGACAGAATCTCACTCTGTCACCCAGGCTAGAGTGCAGTGGCATGATCTAAGCTCATTGCAACCTCCTTGTCCTGGGCTTCTCTCCCGCCTCAGCCTCCTGAGTAGCTGGGACTACAGGGAGGGGCCATCACACAAAGCTAATTATTTTATTTTATTTTATTTTTGTAGAAATAGAGTTTCACCATGTTGCCTATGCTTGTCTCAAACTCCTGGACTCAAGCGTTGCACCTGTCTTGACCTTCCAAAGTGCTGGGATTACAAGCACGAGCCACTGCACCCAGCTATAAATAGTTTTATTGGAACACAATGCGGCTGCTTCATTTACATACTGTCCATGGCTATTTCTGTGCTATAGCAGCAGTGTTGAGTAGTTCTTATAGTGTCCTTATGGCCTGCAAAGCCTAAAATATTTGCGATCTGGCCCTTTACTTAAAAAGTTTCTTCCTCCTGCTGCAGAGAGAATATTGGGTAAATTAGCATGCACATACCTGAGGACAACAGGCAGAATTTCTTTTGCTTGTGAGTAACAGGATCTTTTCCAGAGCCTGGGTCTGGAGACCCAGGTGTAGATGGAACTTCAGTTATGACTGGATCTGTGAGTTCAAAGGATGCCACTGCTATGGTTTTGATATGCTTTCTTTGGCTCCTCCAAGTCTCACATTGAAATTTGATCCCTAGTATTGATGGTGGGGGCTAATGGGAGGTGTTTGAATTGTGGGACAGATTTCCTATGAATGGCTTGGGGCCATTCTAGCAGGAGTGAGTGAGTTCTCACTCTTAGTTCCTCATGAAAACTGGTGGTTGAAAAGAGCCTGGCCCCTCCTCCTCTCTCACCATGTGATCTCTACATGCCAGCTCCCTTGCCGAGTGGAATGTCTTGGAGTCCCTCACCAAAAACACATGCTGGTGCAGTGCTTCTTGTACAGCCTGTAGAACCCTGAGCCAAATAAATGTTTTTTATTTATAAACTACTTAGCCTTAGGTAGAGCCTCTTTACAGCAACACAAATGGACTAAGACAGTCACCAAGCCTCTCTTATTCCCCACCTCTTGCTTCTGCCTTCTGCTATATTAGCTTCATTCTCAGGCAGGCTCTCTCTACATGGTAGAAAAGATGACTATTATTATAACTGGACTTATATAGGATCCTTAGATTTTATAGTTACTGAAGGAAAGATACCCTTTTTTTCCCAGCATCTGTTACAGCCCTCATGCCCACTCCACTGATTGAGCTTGGTGCCCAACGGGATCAGTTGCTGTGCTCGGGAGGGTAAAGGTGCTGTCCGAAGCATTTTGTGTTGCATGCTTTTCCTCCACTAAGGGGAGTGGAAGAGAAGGGCCACGTGTTTGATAGACCCGACAGCGGGGGGAGAGGAGCTCCCAACAGAAATCAAAGCAAAACTAAGGATAGCTGAAAAATTTGAAGACAGGCTAGAATTCAATAATTCTTGGCAGGCTTATATTTCTATTATTTGGCCTCTCACTGTGATTTCTCCCAGCTGCTTAGTTTTCCATCTTTGTCCTGCATCTTGCAATTCCTGTTTTTTTCTATTATTGCAGTTGACCCTTAAACAATGTGAAAGTTAGGGGCAGTGACCCCCCATGCAGTCAAAAATCCATGTGTAAATTTTGACTTTCCAAAAACTTAACTGCTAATACTGTTGACCAGAAGACTTACTGACAACATACAGTCGATTAATACATATTTTATATGTTTTACGTATTATATAATGTATTATTACAATAAAGTAAGCTAGAGAAAAGAAAATGTGAGTAAGAAAATCATAAGGAAAAGAAAATATATTTACTATTCATTAATTAGAAGTGGATCATTATAAAAGTTTTTATCCTCATTGTCCTCACATTCAGTAAACTGAAGAGGAGGAGGAAGAGAATGGGTTGTTCTTGCTGTCTCAGGGGTGGCAGAGGTGGAAGAGACATGTGATCTAGGCTTATTGCAACCTTCCTTTCCTAGGCTCAAGTGATCATCCCGCCTTAGCCTTCTGAGTAGCTGTGATTACAGGTGGGCACCACCATGCCCAGCTAAGAAAATCATAAGGAAAAGGAAATATATTTACTATTCATTAAGTAGAAGTGGATATCATAAAGGTCTTTATCTTCCTTGTCCTCACATTTAGTAGACTGAAGAGGAGGAGAAGAGATGGGTTGTTCTTGCTGTCTTAAGGGTGGCAGAAGTGGAAGAGATGCAGGTGGTAGAAAGGGAGGTAGGAGAGGTAGGCAAATTTGGTGTAACTTTTACTGAAAAAAATCCATGTCTAAGTGGACCTGAGCAGTACAAATTTATTTTGTTCAAGGGCCAACTGTCCCTGGCTCCATACTGTTCAGAATCTATATTTTTTTCACTCCCTCCACATTCTCTTATAGAAGACCACTGCATGGTACAGACCTTAATGTACACATGCAGCATTTGAGAGCCAAAGTAACTTAGTATGGTATACTAAAAATTAAAATTTAATATCAGGCAATACTCTCCAACCATTACTCACCATAGTGAATTTTTTTCTAAACCCATATTTCACTCAAGCACCAACTTTGTACAATATTCTTGATCAATTCTTCCCTTTCTTTTCCTCTCACTAAACTCCAGACTCTAATATTCCAGAGTTTATGACATTTTGTCCCTATAATATTTTTACTTTCCCTACCTTACCTCAAATTATGTCCCCAAGCAATTCATACCCTCAAAACCTTTTAAAGAACTTAGTGAAGCAAAATCCATCCTGGAAAGGTCATCAACCTTATAATACCAACACAAGTTTTCAAACTATTATGGCATTGTCACAATTGTTGTAGTAGTTATTTTAACAGATTTCACTACCAGAATAAACTCCAAGAGAGAAAGAGGGAGAAAGAAAGGGAGGTAGGGGCTGTGGAGGGTTTTACCTGCTTTCACATGTGTATTATTCTTGCTGTTCAGAAACTCCAGCTTTTATAAATGGTCTTTTCTATGAAGAAACTTTCTTGAGTGATTCTTAAAATACATAGGCCTATGTGGCCAAAGTCTAGAGCATTTGCCTTTCTTTTGCAATGAGAAGAATATGTCTCAGGTGGCTACTGGCCCAAGAAGGTGAGTAATATGTGGAGAAGTCTTGAATCCAAGCCACAATCTACAGCCAAGTCCAGGAGTCTAGAAAGAGCACAATCTAGATCAGCCAAAACACATTTGACTCCTGCAGAGTGAGATTAATGTTTATTATTGTAACTATGAAACTTTCAAGAATGCCTGTTACACAGTATTATTGCAGCAGTAGCTGACTGATACATGTAGACTGATAGTCAAGCCCAGTTCTTGTCCATAGATATTGATCTTTGCTTTATCACTCCTTCTTCTTACCTCGAAGGGCACTTGTTTTTGTTTTAGCACACTTAGGCACTTTTTCTCTTTCGTTTTAGAATAACAGTTTCTAAAGGACAGAACATTTATCACTCTTGTGGCCCCTAAATCTCTAGAATAAATCTTTGTACCTGGTTGGTGTTCAAGAAAAATTTTTGGTAAATGGTAAATTTGAGTCTCAGGTTCGTGATAGCCACACATGGAAATTATGTCCTGATTACTTGCTGGTAAATAAATATCAGTGGTTCCAGGTGAGACCAAGTGAGATTTAAGAATGGATTGGCACAAACTCATCTCCCTAATAAGGACAAAGCTTAGACAACAGATGTATGAGGTGAACCACAGTAATTTGCTTGTACCACGAATGCCTCACCTTTATTTCACCCTAGTGTATGATGAGAGACATTTTTGGATTCATCTGAAAGACTCTGGGATTATAATAAGTGACTGCATTAATATGGATATAGTCTGCAGATACTATTCTTTGCCTTCCCCAAAAAACCCATTCTGTCTGTTGAGAAAATTAGGGAGTATTCTTGTCTCTGTTACTTAAATCTTTTCCTTTCCAGGTTTTCGTCAGATACGATTCCTTAAAATGGGCAAAAAGCAGGACATACTGGTGTGTAATATGCCACTATGCCTGTGTTGCTCTGTGACTTCTGGTGGTGTTTAACTGTGCTAACAAAAACATATTTCAAACTATAAAAATGGGAAAGAAAAATACAAAAGAACACTTTGGTACCTCATTTATCCTCAGAGCAACACAAGAATAAAATATTCAGCATATCAAGGTGAAAATGTTATAGGCCAAAGATATGTGGGGGCGGAGTGGCTAAAAAAAGTCAACCCACCCAGAACATTGTGTGATGATTATTTGTCTTGAGCCTGAAAAAACTTTGGCTGCTTTTAGTTAAATGGCAGTAAAAATAGGGAAGGCTATTTTAGACAAAGAGGTTCAAAATAGGGCTGTGATCATCTTTTGTCACGTGATATCAGAGAGAACAGATGTGGAACTCTCCAGTATGTTCAAACAATTTCTGCCTTGGCAAAACCAAACAACCTGGTAGGACCTCAGAACAAAGAGAGGATGACATAGTTTTAGCATTCATTCAACCATGGAATAACGGGAGATTAAAAGTGTCTTGATTATGCCTGGGTGGAGACTTCTTAGCAAAGCCCCCCACCCAGTGACTTCCATTTGCAGAATAGGGTCAAGAAAATATCACCGTGGCCCTTTATGTGACTTAAAGCCCCTATACACTGTTCAGAATCTTCAAGGATACAGTTTGCTTCTAGAAATATGATGAGTTTCTGAAGCAGAGACTGTACACATTTCGAAGATGCCCCCTGGAATTGTCAAAGCTTCTTGGCACAGGAATTGTCAAAGCTTCTTGGCTGGTCTACCTCCCTGGGGTACTACAAGATGATTGATCTCAATGATTCCACCAGAGACCAGCTTCTGACCTTCAGCCTTGCATAACTAGAAGTTCACTCTGATTGGCGACTCTTGGGGAATATTAATCACAGAGATATTGAGTCATTCAAAACTTTCTGCAAATGTACGAATTTATATAGAGGAACTGGAGCAGTCAGAGAGATTAAATATTCATGTTTGCCTAACCAGCACATCTTAAAATCTCTGATTCATTTATGTCATTTTTTCAACAAACATTCACTGAGTGCCTGCTATGTGCCAGGCATGCAGGAGGCCATGCTAGAAGCTGGGATGTCGTAGTAAACAAAACAGACTGACTTGTATCCTCAGGAAACTAATATCCTAGGAAGTTGGACAAGTCAATAAACAAATAGTTTTAGTTACTAAAAACTGCTAAAAGTCATTTAAAAGACTATTATGAGAGTGAAAGGGGGTGAGGATAGGGGATTGCTACCTGTAATTCTTGATGATGTTCATCTGTCTGGTTTCATTTGTTCCTGAGGACCAGCTCTAATCCTACTTATAGTCTGATTATGTGCAGAGCCTGTAAATACCCTTGTTGGCATAAGCTAGTGCCAGTTAGGTTTCTATCATTTCTAGTCAGGGCCTTAAAATGCACCTCATGATTAATAAAGTAAAATCTGAACTCTTCGGCTTGGCATTCCAGGGCCCTCTCAATCTAGTACCAGTTGATATTTGTAGCCCTAATTCCTACTAGACTGCCAAAGCACTGTCCACTCTGCCTGTACCTCATCCTAACACAGCTTATCTTCTCCCAAGTCTTATACAGAAGAACAGAGGAAGTGGCTTGGAAAGTTCTACTGGGTCTCTCTAGGGTGCTTCCCAGTATCTAGAATTCTCTCTGCTCCAATCCTTCTGACCAGTGTCCACCTGTGCCTCACGGCCCTATTCCCATTGTCCCTCCTCCAGGAACACTTCAAATTCTTCAGCTAAAATCAGTCTCCCACTTCTCATCACACATTGAATCTCTTTCAAAACATTTAATAAAATTTACCTTGTAATATAGTTCCTTATATTATGGGTCTAATTGTACGATTAGAATATGAGTCCCTGAAGAGTGGCATCTCTGCCTTTCTATCATCCTCAATGCTTGGCAACACAAATTAAATTCATCTCTCTAATATGGTAGTCTCCTAGAAGTTATAAAGTGTTGCATAGAGTTAGGGATACCGAAAGCAATAACAGCCATATGCTGTGTGCTTACTTGGTGTCATGCATGGCGCTAAGTGCTTTAGATGTAACATACAATCCTTGTTTTGGCTAAACTTCTTTTACAGGAAACCCTTGAAGTCTTGGTGGCTTAATATGATAGTTGATTTCTTGCATATTGGTGAGTACAGTATGGGAATCTGATTGATAAATCTCTTCTCCAAAATGACTGAAAGACCAGGGTGCCTTCTACTTTCCAGTCTGTGAATCCCTAGAGCCTAAAGCCACTTGCTGCATCTTCTACATCAAGAGGCTTGTTGTGTGAGCCTCACATGGAGGTTCCTGTGGGCCAGGCCTAGAGGTGGTGAATATCGCTATCATTCACAGTCTGTTGGTTAAAACTCAATCACACTACCCCATTCACATGCAAAGAGATCTGGGAAACAAGGTCTACTACATTCTGCTCATTCTGCTACATTTTTCACTTTACAAGATAGGGTTCTCATATTAATCTCCCACTACTGAGCAAATGCATTAATCCACCCGGGGTCTCTCTCTAAGCCTCTCATTCTTTCCCAGTGTATCTATTGTCTCTGAGTGTAGCAGAACCCATTATCCCACCTGTGGCTGAAACTATACCCTTTCTCATGAGCTCCTCTGAGACTTGGCACATCCAGACCCACAGCACATGCTTTTGTGGTTTCTACTTGGAGGACCACGATGTTTAACAGTTGTGGGTCTCCCTCTCATGGTAAATAGAGGCAATGCAGTTGGGGGGTACTTGATGCAAAGTCTCATCTGGGGAAAGGATTGGGAAGTAGAGACAGAGGAAGAACGTGGGAGAGGAGTCCCTCTTTCTTTCCCACAATGAAATATAGCTCAGCCAATATTGAAGAGTACGTATGGAGAAATAAAATGGATACAGTTCAGCCCAGTGCTTGTAACTGCAATTCTAAGAAGGAGAACTGGAATTAGGAATCACTGCTGGCTCTTAACTTTCACATACTACCATCAGTGGATTTATTACCTTTTCTCTGAGAACATCCTTTGTGTCCTCATGTTCTGTGCTGTGGAAAATTCTGAGAGGCTTTTATTAGTTAATGTCTCTGCTGACAATCCATCTGGGGGGGGGTGAAGCATCCACACAAAAATGACGACAGGTGACAGGCCACAGCTGAGAGTGTTTTTGGCAGTCAGGGAAGGAACTGACTGTGTGGATTGAAGCAGCCAGCAAAGGCTTCCTGGAGGAAGGAGAGCTTCCTGGAGGAAGGAGAGCTTGCTTTGAAACTGGAAAGATGGGATGAGATCGTAACAAGTGAAGAAGGAACAGCAGGGTGTTTCTAACCAAAATCAAACCCTGAAGAGTCACTGGGAATGGGGGCACAGGGGGCAGCCAGGGATCAGGCAGGATGGAGATGAGACTGGCCTGACTACAGCCAGCTGAGGCTGTAGTTGGGGGAAGCTGTGGGATGGAAGGGGTCAGATTACAAAGTGCCTTTGGAAAGCAAGGAGAGAAGATTCAATAACTGTGTGGAGGGTTACACTGCCTTGTTTTCTAGTGAGGGCTTACTCTTCCCTGACAGATTAGAAGTGAGGTCCAAGGGGGCAACTATAAAGCTCTGGCTTGTTCAGGTCTTGGTGGACCTTGAAGGGCCAGCATTTCAGAAGAGGTATTCATCCATTGCTCCTATAACCCTCATCCTTACCCTGAACACCATCACCACCACCCCTGCCACCCCCGCAGACAACACATTCCTCCAGTTCCCAGTCCTCAGAGTGTTCATGCATGAGGTGCAATCCAAAGAACAGGTTCTGAAAAGGGACTAAGCTTGAACATATGTCCATCCAATTGAATGAGTGCAGAACTTAATTAAATTTGATTTAACAGAATAATGAACTATGACACCCCTTGCCTTTTTGCAGCTCTGATAATGCATACTGCTACTATCAGGCACCAAGATGATGCTGAGATGCACCCCCTCTAGTATCCTTTAGATCCCTTTGCTAGTTTATGTCACACTAGCTTCCAGAAACAGGAACAGCTCTTCAGAGCTGTGCAAAGGAGGCTGGGGTTGGCGGGGGGCAGGGGAGGAGCGGGCAGGCTTTGTACCCTCACACTGGCTGGCCATGAGACGCGACTACCTCTAGGAAGCGGAGTAACCTTGGGCAAGGCTACTCCTCTGGTTGAGATCAATTCCTGTGCAGCGTTGCAGGTGGGGAATAAAAACTCTGGATCTGAAAGATTAGTGTAGAACAGTGGATGTAGAACAGTGGTGTAGAACAGCACCCACTGCTGTTCTTTTTGGCAAAAAGAGACACACAGGTTTTTGGACTCATTTTGCCAGTTCCTCAGGAAGCCTGGAAGTGCCTGAGAATTTACATCTCCCAGGGGTGGCCCTTAACCAATGGCATATAAGCACCCTGGCTTCCTTCACCCCCATTCCAAGGTGTGACCAACACTGTGTCCAGGGTTCCCCTGTAGGACTGAACCACATCTCCTTCCACTGGAGGGATATTCATCTGATATCCCACCCTTACATGGTCTCCAACTTTTCTGGGTCCCACATCCCTATTCCAATAGCTACTAGCTTTTTCTGGAAATGCTTTATAATAAATCATTCTCCCGTGAGTTATCAACTCAGTATTGTCTGCAGGGGGAAACCAAGACAACCAACTTTGTGCCCCTTGGGTGTGTGTGTGTGTATATATATATGGTGTGTGTATATATATACACATATATATGTCATATATATACATATGATCTGTATATATATATACACACATATATGCCATATATATACATGAGACCGAGTGTCTGCCACCTAAGCTGGAGTGCAGTGGTGCGATTTTGGCTCACTGCAACCTCTGCCTCCCGGGTTCAAGACATTCTTGTGCCTCAGCCTCCCGAGTAGCTGGGACTATAAGCGTGTGCCTTTTTTTTTTCAGTAGAGACAAGGTTTCGCCATGTTGGCTAGGCTGGTCTGGAACTCTTGGCCTCTCAAAGTGCTAGGATTACAGGCATGAGCCACCGTGCCCAGCCACCCTTAGGGTATATTATTAAATCTCTATAAGTCTCCATTTCCTTATCTGTGAAATAAGCATAACAATCACAATTAATTTGTAGAGTGGTGAAAACTATGAGAAAGTGCCTTGTACAAAGTAGGTACTGAATAAAGAAAGCTATTCTTGGTGGTGGAGTAACACATGTTGTTGGAGAGAACAGTACCTCCAGATGGCGCATATCCTGGCTGACAAGGCACAGACTTGCACCCCTAGAGTTGGACGTGAAACTTTTCCTACTTCCACAGCCTCTCTTCTGCTTCTGCATGTTCAGCTTCAGTCACAAGCATTGGCCACAAATAGACTGCCAGCAAGGGGCTCTGCGACACTGCCTACACTTTTTTTTTTTTTTTTTTTTTAGTGTGAAAGGAGGAAATCCCTAAAGGAAAGATTGTGAGTGTTCTTTTGAGTTTCTGTATATTGAGTATCCCAATTAGCTTCTCCTTAAAGAGCACCTCTTGAACTAATTAAATTAACTTGAGATGAAACTTTGACTCATTTTCACATGCCACTCAAGTGGAAGTGCCTGATATTCAAGAATGTAAATTTCACAGAAAATTTTTAACCATGTTCTTCACTGGGGATCTTGGTGGGGGAAAGCAGAAGTGGGTCCTCCTGGGGTTGCCTCTCTCCTGGATCCAGCTCTCCTGTCTCCTCACTGTTGAGGGGCCCATTGCTCTAGCCACATGGCAGAGTGGTGACAAGGAACCTCCCGGGGTTCAGGCTCTGCAGCACTACACTGGGCGTGGTCTTGACTCAGCTACCTAGACTTGAACTTGCCAAGGTGGCTCTGCTCCATTGGTTGTGGCTGCCTGAAGAACTATTTTAGGAATTCTGAGTTCCTTTCCGGCTCAGTGAAAAAGAATGCAGAGATGGTTATGTGAACCCCGAATACCTGAGGCAGGTCTCAATCAATTTAGGAAGTTTATTTTGCCAAAGTTAAGGATGCATGCCTGTAACATAGCCTCAGAAGGCCCTGATAACATGTGCCCAAGGTGGTCCTAGCACAGCTTGGTTTTATACATTTTAGGGAGACACGAGACATCAATCAATATATGTAAGATGAACACTGGTTGTTCGTTCGGGAAAGGCGGGATATCTTGAAGCAAAGGTGGGACAACTCGAATTGGGGAGGGGCTTCCACATCATAGGTAGATAAGAGACAGATGGTTGCATTCTTCTGAGTTTCTGATTAGCCTTTCTGAAGGAGGTAATCAGATATGCATTTATCTCAGTGAGCAGAGGGATGACTTTGAATAGAATGGGAGGCAGGTTTGCCCTAAGCAGTTCCCAGTTTGACTTTTCCCTTTAGCTTACTGATTTGGGGGCCCCAAGATTTGTTTTCCTTTCACAGTTAGCAATGTCTGTCATGGATATTGGATAGGAGATTGGGCCATGTGCTTGCCAGCATGTCTTAGAGTTCTATGTTTCTGCAGAGATTCCACAGATATGTCAGATTTTCCATGGGTACAATTTTCTTACCGCTGTTATATATTACTATATTATATACTGGATATTAGATTTTATATATGTAAGTTGATGTATATATGTAATTGTATATAATGTATGTTATATTTTATTTATGTAATTTAGAATCTATTAATACAAATGATAATGTATATATGCATATTAGAATCACAAAAAAGGAGGACTGTGAGTAATGCCATTAATCAGTATTCCTTTAACTTCTTCCAAGTCCCCATTCTCAAGACTAATTCAATTATCAACTAAAATTACCTTTACTTTCAAACCAGATTACCTTTAACAAATTATTCCATTTTTTCTGTGACTTGGTTTCCCCATCCATTAAGTGGAGGTAATGAAAGGATCCACTACCTAGGGCTGCTGTGAGAACCAAATTAGTTATGAATGAACGACGCTTAGAAAAGTGCCTGGTATAGAACTAGATTGAGATGTATTAGCTATTATAATATTACAATTGTATTATTGTTTATCAAACACCCACTGTTTGCCATCAGCTAGTGTCTGCAGAGGCTGTTCTTAGATCTCTAAGGTTATCGACTTATCTTCTTTTTCAATCAGGAGCAGGAGAAATAATTTTAATTTTTATGTCAGTACTGCTGATTTCCTGCTGAAGTTTCCAGGCCATGGAAACCCCAGGGAGGAGGCTTCTTCCTCCATAACAGTGAGACCGAGTAAGATAACTAACACAGATGTAGTCTAAGTATTTTGGCATAAGGCCTGGAAGATGAATTTAAGAGCTTAATTTCTTTTTCCCTCTTTACTAGCATGTGAACACTAAATTTAAAGATATATTATAAATATATATATTTAGCTATTAAAAACATAAGATATATTAGCTACAAAATTATTTTTATATATTTTAGCTATTAAAAATGTATATAAGCACCTTTTTAAGCTATTAAAATATATTTAAAATGTATCTTTAAATTTAGTTTTCCTGTTTTTAGATATAGGGATCATTGTCGATATAACTTCATTTTTGCAAAACAGTATGGAGTTATAAAAAGAGCAAGAATTTGGTGTCATATAGAATTGGATTTGAATCCAGGACCTACCATGGGATCTCTGTGAAACTGAGAGCTAAGTTGCTTTACCATGCCAAGCCTCTGTTCCCTCAGATGTAGAACTGAATACTAGCTGACTCCTGCCAATCACGGGTCTCTGCACAGCGGTGTTACGAATCTTACTGTTTGGGGGAGGGTTGTGCTTTACAATGGTATTCCTGAGATTTTGCAAATTTCTGAAATGCCTTCTGAATCCTTATAAAAGAAATAAAGTTGTATCTAGCTGATCTCAAATATAACATTCTACTTAAAGCCTTTGAGCACTGAAAAACCTGTGTAGGCATATAAAATAATTTTGTTCAGATTACAGGCTCATTCCCAATCCACGACAAACCTCCATTGCCTGTGCGCGTTGATTGCTGGAAAACAGAATCCCTTTCCCCACAGAAGCACCACTGGGTATGAATTAGTTGCCAAGAATAGCCCATGAATGCCCATTCAACACATAAGCCCCCTGGAAAATAAAATGTAAGACTGTATGTAAAGTACACTAGGTTTATATAATTTTCAGTGTACTTGGGTTTACTTCTAGCTGTCACTTACTAACTTTAGGATCTTATCTATGCCTCAGTTTGCTCATCTGTCAAATAAAAATGAAAATGCCTCCTTCATGGGGTTATTGGGGAAGATTAAACCATGTCTGGCCCACAGTAACTGCTCAAGCAATTGCAGTTGTGCCTACTCTTCAATTACTCTTGTTATTCTTATTTGAGCCAAATACATCCACATTTTTGTGGAAAACGTATAAGGAGAATTTCAACCTTTGATTTCAGGAATGCATCTCCCTTCCCTGGGCTGCTCTGATACCAGTATTTCCCCAGATCGCCTCTCTGCTGGTGGCTCCCACAATCTGGCAGAAATGCCCCAGGAGTGCCGAGTTTGGGAGAGGAGTAAAAGGAAAGTGTGAGGACTTCAGGATGTGGAAGTCATAGATGACTTAGCCAGGTAGCAAGTCGCATTGGGTTGAATCTTAGCACCTGGAAACTCCCCATCACTGCCTTTCTCCTTCACCACCCCGGAGGTGGAGACTAGTTGTTCTTCTTCCTGCTCCTCCATGGGGATTTTTCTCTGCCGGTCATCTCAGGGTTCCCGCCTACTCTCCTGCTAGTCATGCAAACACTAGTATCTTTCAAGATTTCTTTATTTTCTTTATTTTAATTAATAAGTTAACTATGCTAGAGATAGGGTCTCACTCTGTCACCCAGGCTGGAGTGCAGTGGTGCCATCATGGCTCACTGTAGCCTCAAACTCCTGGGCTCAAGCGATCCTCCAGCCTCAGTCTCCTGTCTACTTTTCTTTAAATGGTTTTATTTCATATGAAAATTTTTAAATGTTTATTTTTAAGTTTACAAATGACAAAACTCTTTCCTGTGCACAGATTTATGAGTGTGGACAAATGCAAAGAATTGTGTAAGCACCACCAAAATCAAGATGCAGGACATTCTTCCCCAAAGGCCCTCCACATTACCCTTTTGCAATCCTCTTAGTGTTTTATGCTCCTGATGAGGAAAAAAAAATAAAACTCTCAGGTAGAGGGTAATTAATTTTCTTTGGCTACTAACTTTTTACTCTCCCCTCCCCCCTCCCCCCACAGAAAAAGGCTTTTTGAGAAAGACAGAGTCCCTTAGGAGATGCCAGTGGACCACAGCAGAATGTAATGTATGTGTTCATCACTTTCTAGGTTCTCCAAGATCTCTTGGGGAACTAGAGCTGAGACAGGTGCTCCAAGGCAACGGGCCCCTAAAGGCAAGAGGCCAAGATAGATTACAGAGACCACTGGGGCTCAGTTTAAGGGAGCCAGTGGTACCAAAAGCAAAACCTCAGCATTTTTCTTCTGGACTGTCACATACAAGCCTGTTATGAAAAACCCTGGACTATGACAGAATGAGCAGAAAAGTGAAGACTGGCTCAGAGCAGAGAAAACAGGAATAAAAGAGGGAGAGGATATGGGAGAGGGAGGGCAGATGAGCTGGATGAACAGGAAGGCAGAGTTTCAAGGTTGTTTTCTGAAAGGGCTTCCATCAGGACCCTGTCATGTTTGCGTGTGTTAGAAGATGTAGCCCTCTTCTCCTCCTGCAGCCCTGCACCCACGCCTGGGTGAGGGGAGGATGCTCGGGGTCTATGTCCCTAACCTCCTAGGCAGGAAATCCCTGAGCAGGGCCCAGCCTTGCACACCCTTTCAGCGAGACTCTGATTTACAGGAATCAGGAGTAAGGGTGCAATTAATCATTCCTCAATTACCCAGCATTACAGGGCTTTTGCTGAATAAAAAAATATTTGTGGAAAATGCATCAGCTTCAGCTATCAAACTTTTTGGCAGAAATATTAAAAATGCAGACAAAATTTTCCATTAGGACACTAGCTGTCCATATTTCTCGATGAGTTCTTATTATCGAACCAGAGGTAAATGCTTGTACTTCAGTTGCTAGCAGCAATTCTCTGCCTTTGTGTTTCAAATTTCAGTAAAAAATCTCAAATGTCAAAATGTATGTCACTCTCTAAATAAAATTTTATACCAGAAAATGGGAGGCATGTTGCCGCTGAATCATTTGATGGCATGTCTGACAGGAATACTGATGCCTTGAATGAGCAGGCTGATGAAGACTGAGAGGGGAAGTGGGAATACTTTGCCAGGCATGAGATTTGAGATTTGTGTCTGGCAGTGTTGAATTTCCTCACTTGCTCTCGTACCACCTGCGACAAAATCACACTCTGGATCAGAGTTTCTGTGTGTATGTCATCTTTGTCATCTTTGTCCTGGTGCAGCATCCTGTCAGCTGGGAATATGGGCCAGTATTTTATTATCCAGAAGCCTTGAGAGGGGTTTTAAAAATGATAATTTTATTTTTTGTGTGTGTGTGGAGCTTCATGACAGCTAAAATTTGGGGACATAAAAAAGCCACTTAATACGCAAATCCATTGAGTTGATGAATTAAATATGCATAGCTATGACATAGAGCAAACATTTTTCTTTTAATAAGAGTTCCATGGCATGCTGATTCTTCACTGGTTGTTGGCAGGGCAGGTAATGCACCTTAGTGGAAAGAGACCAGACTTTGGATCTGGGTTCACATCCA
The DNA here is from genome assembly GCF_024542745.1 of Macaca thibetana thibetana. Taxonomy (NCBI): domain Eukaryota; kingdom Metazoa; phylum Chordata; class Mammalia; order Primates; family Cercopithecidae; genus Macaca; species Macaca thibetana. The sequence continues at coordinate 137,879,169 of NC_065579.1, read as the reverse complement.
TTTCTTCTCTGCCCGTTATTCTTTGTGTAGCCTTAGGAAAAACCTTAGGAGAAGAAAATCTTATGAGTCTCAGCTTTGTCTTTTATAAAATAAGTATGAAAGTATCTATTTCATAAGAAGAAGGATTCAAGATAACATATACCAATGTACTTAGTCTGGCACCTGGAATATCACAAGTGTTCAATGAATTCTACTCCTTTTTCTTTAATTGTTTGATATTTTTAGGCAATGAACTGCTATATATCAGTAAATATTAAGGGAGATGACTCTCTATATAAGATATTATAAAGTAGATATAGCAAAAGATGGGTAAAACCAACTGTGATAATCATATTTAGCTGTTCATTGGATACTTTGGAGTCTATTCTTTATAGATACAGGGTAGGATTATATTTTGCCATATCATTTTAAGTTAGATGTGGCCATGTGGCTTAATTTGACCAATGAAGTTTGACATGTCATATGAAGGAAGGTTGAAGAAGCAATATGTAATTTGCCGTGTCCTCTTCCCACTGGCTTCGCCATTGTGGTACCACATAGCTAGAGCAGAGGCAGCAAGCACAACCTACCTGCTGACCAGCAATGGATAGGTATCATGAATGAGAAAAAAACTTCTGGTGTAAACCCACTGATATTTGGGGGTTGTTTGTTATCACAGTATAACCCAACTTATCCTGACTGATAAAACAAGGAACTATTTGGCTAGATTCACTGGTTTTTAATCCTGCTCCCCTCATCTCCCCCCAGTAACAAGAACATTATACAAAAGTGTTAGAAGAGTAATTGTGCTAGATTCCACCATAGCAATAATTTAGAAAATTTGGGGAACTGTTATATTTTTATTATGGCTTAATTAAAGACTGTGGCTATTTTAGAAAAATTTCTATCTCATCAGTGATCATGTCAAGGATGGAAATTTTCAGCAATCCCATTCATTGCTACAGACCTACAGAGTCCAATATGGCAGTCACTAGGCTTGTATGGCTATTATTACACTTAAATTAAATAAAATCAAAGATTCAATTCCTTTCTCACACTAGCCACGTTTCTTGTGCTCAGTAGTCTCATGTAGATAGCACAAATATAGAACATTTGAATCCTTGTAGAATATCTATTGGACATTCCAGATAGAGACAACAAAATTTCTCTCAATGTATATAAAGTTCTACACAGTTGAAGCATCCCTTCTAAACAGACGCTCATCTCTTAAGCCCTCTTTCACAGAAATTGATTGGCTATTGAACCTTATTCTCTAGTTGAACACCCTTAAAATGCAAAGGAAGAGTAGATTGCCTCAGAATTCCCAGAGAACATGCACTCAATACAGCCATTGCCAAGTGCTAGTATAGTAAAGAGTATTACTGGCGATGTTCAAGATTAGGGAACTGATATGCATTGTCTCTTTATAGAGCAGAGTTTTCCCATGGAAACAGAGAGGCAATTTGGGCTGCAGTGAAACAAAGGTGAGGCTGGATGATTCTCATTTAACAAATGGCCTTTCCTATCAGGCAAGTGTTGTTATCTTTTTATAGAAAAATTTACGAGGCCTGTGGATTGAATAATCCTTTTCTCAAGCAAAACTAGGCTAGAGACCTCTCTCAGTTAACATTAAACTTAGGAGTCAATGAGGGTATGTTAGTTAGGATATCCTACGTCATGCTGCTATAACAAACAACTTCAAGGGTTCAGTGCCTAAGACAATACAAATTTATTTCACATTCATGTAAGTCCTCTAAACAGTTCAGGTGATGGTTCAGAGCAGTTGTTCTCCATTTTCGACAATCCAGAATGCCTTCCATTTCATCTTGAAGCCTCCTTGCTAATCACTGCTGCAAGAAAGGAGTGCTGGAATGTCCCACACCATCAGATAAGTGCTCTAGCATGAAAGTGACACATGCCACTTCTCATAGCCTATTGGCTAGCATTAGACACATGGCCTTCCCCATATGAAGGGTACAATTCTCCATACACCCCAAGGGAAAGGACGACTGGATGTGGGTGAACATTAGACTCCTTTAATGCAGAGCAGGAACTGCATTTCCTAACCAAATACATGAAATGTGCAGGTCTGATGGCTGATGTTTTTCAGAACAATTTTGGAATGTTTGTAATTAAATCAGGTTTCCATAATTCCAAAATATTCTGCCATGACATAAGTAAGAGTTGAATGCCATGCTTTCATAAGCTTGAGTTTTCATTTCTGGACCAAACTCTCACCCATATTCTTTGAGGCAGAAAAAGAAAAAAGTGCCATAGCCTGTGACTTTAACCAAGTTACTTACTTTTCTCTGAAGATGTAAAATGAGATGGCCAGATTAGATTATTCTTTGTCCCTTTCCAACACTGTTTTGGTTTCTATAGATTTTCTTTTTCTTTTTATTTTCTCTCTCTCTCTTTTTTTTTTTGTTTGAGACAGAGTCTTGCTCTGTTTCTCAGGCTGGAGTGCAGTGGCACAACCTTGGCTAACTGCAACCTCTGCCTCTGGGGTTCAAGCAATTCTCCTGTCTCAGCCTCCTGAGTGGCTGGGATTACAGGCACATACCACCATGCCCTGCTATTTTTTGTATTTTTGTTAGAGACGGGGTTTCACCATGTTGGCCAGGCTGGTCTTAAACTCCTAACTTCAAGTGATCCACCCACCTCAGCCTCCCAAAGTGCTGAGATTACAGGCATGAGCCACTGTGCCTGGCCTTTTATTTTTATTGTTAAATCTTCTTTTTTCAAGATCAAAATTGATATTAGGCATCATTTTTTAAAAAGTCAGGTCTATTGAGGTACAATTTACATATTATAAAATTTTCTCTTTTGACATGTATACTTCTCAACATTTTTACAGTTGTGTAATCACAATTATAATGTAGAATAGATCTCGCAAATCGTTTGTTTTACCTCACTGTGGTCAATCTCCTTTTCCCATTCTAGTCTCTGACAACACTGATTTTGATTTCTACTCTTATAGTTTCGCCTTTTCTACTTTGTCAAACAAATGGAACCACAGAGTACGTAGTCTTTTGGGTCTGGCTTTTGTCACTTAGCAATTATCCTTGAGATTAATCTCTGTTGTTGCATGCACCAGTAATTTTTGTTGTTGAGTACTACTTCATTGTACCACAATTCGTTTATCCATGTACCATTGATAGACATTTGAACTGCTTCCAGTTTGGCAGCATAAATGTTTTTAAGAGGATAATTGAAATATCCTATTGTTTGGAGGATGGCTGGGTTAGGAAAAGGACAATAAATTGGTGCAGTGGCAGTGGATTGAGGAGATGCATATTAGGAAAACTGAAGCTCATCTCTATCTTAGGTATGTGAAGGTTTCTATGTAAAGAAAATTTGAGGCTTACATGACCCCTGAAAATGGGGGGACAGGGGACCGAAGTCATGATGGAGACCTTGTGATCTCAGTTTGCAGTTCTGATCCAAGTGGCTCTCAAGAGTTCACCTGGAAGCTTCTGTGAATTCCTTGAGTCTCTGGGAAGCTCCTACAGGTATCTCAACCTGTAGAAGTGGTTCTCAATATGTGGCTGCATCAGTATAATCTACTAACTTGTTAGAAATTCATTTTCTCAGGTTCCACCTTAGACATCCCAAATCATACCCTGGTCATAGAACCTGCCAATCCATATTTTAACAAGTATTTGGGGGGTATTTTGATGCACACTAGCTAGAGAACCACAGGGCTATAGCATAAGTACGGGGGTCTCCAATACACCCACCCAAGAGCTACTTCAACGTTTGTGTTTACTTATGAATCTGCATGCAAATCTCACACAAGTGCCTTTCATTGACAAAGTCTAATCAGGAAACTTATGGGGAAAGGGATTATGGGGAAGTGTAGTTCTCAGCCTCTCTTCTGAAATTCAGAGGATGCTCAGGAAGGGTTGAAGTGATGGTAAGTTGATAATGAATCACCTAGTACAATATGGGAAAGTCAACAGGATTTTTGAATAATAGATGTTGGAGATGAATAACAGCGAAGCATTTGCAGCTGCTTACAGCTCTGAAACCAGTTAATCACCTTGTTTCTTCCTTTTGCCGAGTTAGGTAGTGCCTCATTGAATTTTATCTAAATGTTCCTGGTTCATCAATAGTAGATTTAGTGGCTACTTTTGTTCTATTTCCAATTTCTAAAGCAATTATGCCATCTTCTTTTCCCAAGCATAGACTAGGTTGCTATTTCCAACTAAGATGGTTTCTTCCCCATATGTGTAAAATTTAGTCACAATATGTCTATAGTTTTTCTGCTTGATATTTTAAGCCAAAGAGAAAAGTAAATAATATTTAAGGAACTTGTAAACTAAGTGTGTAACTATTTTGCACAATTCATGGCTCTTTTAATGAGCTTCAGTAACATAGGATGAGAGTTGTTCCCAAAGGGCATCGATCAACCAGACTATTGAACAGAAATGCAGAATGTAAATTGGTTCTTAACTAAAATCATACTGCTATTACTTTTTATGGAACCCATAATTTCTGGTAGAGAGAAGGCATATAGAAAACCATTATTATGAAAATGCCTTCCGGGATTCGACCAACTGCATTTGGATAGCAAATGAATACTTTGAGGGTTGATTTGTATGCTACTTCTAGTTGGGTAGAGCTAAATATATGCCACATGGTTCCTAATAATGTAGCTTTTCATGGCTTTGAAGGTTCCACACACTACATTTTAGATCCATTATGCTCATATTTATTTATTTGTAATTTTAAAGACAGAGAGAAAATTGGTTTTCTTGCATTTACAAACTTAGGGTAGATCTTGTCTTTGAGAAAGATGGGGTGAGATGTTTGTGGAAACAGACATGGGAAAAAGGAAGACAAATTATGTGGTATTTCTCTCCTGGTAACTGAAAATAAACAATTATTTGAGGCTGAGTTTATTGCTCCCTTTGTACTTCTCCAGAGTTGCTGTGGACTTTGGAAGTCAAAGTGGAATTGATTGCTGGATCAATGCTTGCACAACCGATTTCAAATATTACTTGTATGCTGATGATTCCAAAAATGCAAACCTTCAGATACAAATTTCCACCTGCCTGCTGGACCTTTTCACTTGAAGGTCTCAGCCTCAGGATGTGTTAGGGTAAACTAGGTAGACTGCTGTGTACTACTAGACAGGACATTAGTTTTACCTTCCAGAAATAGCCTTTCTTGAGGACAACATTATGTCTTAATGATTATTCTCTCACAAGGCTTCGAGCACTGTACACACTTAACAAATACTAACTGTTAGAAAAATAGTGGTGGAGATTGCAAGTGGCTACTCAGCATGAAAGGGAGGAGCAGATGAAGACATTCAGTCTGCAGCCTCTTGGCCACTCCAGGGCTTAACTGACAAAGTAGAAGGCAGTGTGGTACATTGAAAAGACTACATAACTGCTCCATATTTTAGCAGTTATGTGTTCAAATTCTGACCCTGCCAACTGGAAGCTTTTAACGACTTACTCTCAGCTGTGAAATGAGGCTGATAACATCCACTTTAACAAGTTTTTGAGAGACTTGAAGTTGGTTAAGCATAGAACGTGCCCAAAACGATACCTGGTACTTAGTAGATACTAGCTAAATGATTCATATGCTCATGCTAGTTCAAATTTGTATGCTCCCTTATGCTTCGTAAGGGGTTCTCATGCTTTATCGCCCTTGGTCCTCACAACCACTCTAAGGAATGAGGGGTGACTATGGTCTCCATTTTGAAAATAAGAAAAATGAGGCCAGAGGTCTTCAGCTGGTAGTTGGGGAGCTAGAATTAAGAATTGCTTTTTTTCTGACACCAAATCATTCTTCCATGTCAGCCCTTTGCAAAAGCATCCCAATTCTACATCCAAGGCAGAATCAGTTCCTGTTTCCCACTCCCTCTACTTCTAAAGCTCCTTAAGTACACTCTGTATATGCTACATCCTAATGCTGAACACATTTCTTTAGAGTTATATATGGGTTTAATTTTCTCAAATATGATGAGTTATTTAAAGCAGACCTATGACTATCTCAGTGTGCACAGTGTTTGACATGTAGTAGGTACTCAATACAGGTTTGTCGAATTGATGAAGGCAAGAATCGGAATGTAGCAGAGTCGAAGGTTTTCTTAATTAAAGAAAAACGGAACTGAAAGCACTGTTTGGCATATTTTCCTGAAGCCAGCATGAGCGCTAACAAGACAGGAAGCATCCATCTGCAAGTAATGTGCACAACCTGCCCCACTGAGAATGTTAATTATGTTTTTAAAGGGAGACAGGGAGCCCTCGTGGCTTTTCTTTTTTTTTTTTTTTTTTGCACAAAACAGTAGAGAAAAGGATGGCCCACAGAAAGAATGCTAAATAATTTCTCCGATTTGCGTTGCCAGCTCCCTGTGTAGTTCTAGGAAGAGGGAGGATTCCTGAAAGGAAGCTCTCATGAAAATTTATCTGGGAGGGATATTTGATCCCCGTTGCTCAGATGATGATTCTGCAGATACCCTCCATGTCCAGACATTTCTTCAACACTTCTTCTTATGGCCTTGTCCACGTTCTCTCCCAGTCTTCATGAATCCTTCCTATCTTCTGGAACATCGCTCTGTACACAGCTCCTCTCTACTCTCATATATTCTTTGTGGGAAATGGAAATAATTCCATACATTTGCAAGGTCAATTTTAAGATGCATTGTTAACATTTTAGTTTTTTATTTTTATGGGTTTGTTTATTTTTGTTTTTGGAGACAGAGTCTCACTCTGTTTCCCAGGCTGGAGTGCAGTGGGGTGATCTTGGCTCACTGCAACCACCGCCTTTCAAGTTCAAGCAATTCTCATAACGCCTCAGCCTCCTGAATAGCTGGGACTGCAGGCATGTGCCACCATGCCAGGTTAATTTTTGTACTTTTAGTAGAGACAGGGTTTCACCATATTGGCTGGGCTACTCTTGAACTCCTGGCCTCAAGCAATCCACCCACCTTAGTCTCACAAACTGTTGGTATTACAGGAGTGAGCCACCATGCCCAGCCTAATGTTTCAATGTGCCTATTTTTGGACCCAGTAACCCCGCTTTTGGGTTCTCTACCTTACAGAAATTCTATCTATCTATCTATCTATCTATCTATCTATCTATCTATCTATCTATCATCTATCATAGGCTTACGTGCAATAATAAAACTAAAAATATCTTCAAGTTTCATCAATAAAAGACTGTTTACATAAATCTGCTATAGCCATTTTATAGAAGTGTTAAAGTGAATAAGATAGATCTCTATGCAATGATATAGCTGTATAATGTTGAAAAGGAAAGTTCCAGAATAATGTATATTGTAAGACCCTCATTTTATGTACAGAAAAATACAGCAGGATATTTAACAAATATTTATCAAGTGTATGCTACATGCCAGGCAGTGAACAGGAAAAAAAAATCTGCTTTTGTGGAAGTTCAATTTTCATGCAGAGAAATGGGAACAATAAACATAATACATAGGAGAGCTACCTAATATGATAAAAGATAATATAAGCACTAAGAAAAAATAATAGAGTGGACAGTGATAACTGCTGAGGCTAAGTGTGATTGGTCCTGAAGGAAGGGATGGGGGATTCATTTTCTACTTTATTTACTTCTTTGTTGCTCAAATGAGTATGTATTATTCTCATTACTTTTTAAGAAGTTACAGGGTTCCCCCACTCTCTCTTATATCTTCAACTTCACTTATTCAATTAGATCTTTCCCTTCCTTTCACTTTCAAAAACTCAGGAGTTTCTCTTCCACCTTAAAAACAAAAACAAACTAAAGCAAAATCCTCCTTTATTTTGAAGTCCCCTGTGTTTACAAGGCCTCATATATTATTGGATTTTTTTTTGATGTCTTCCTAATTTGGATCTCCATTTGAAACTTTCTTTGTAGTTTAGACGCCACGTGACTGTCCCTTTGGGATATCAAACTGAGCATATTTAAAACTGAATCTGTTATGTCCCTTTTAAGCTATATCTTCTATGTTTTGTTCCACAATTGGGGCACTACCGTATAACCATCAATTAAGATTGAAAGCTGGGAGTCACCTGTTGTGGAAATTTATCCTACTCCTGTCTATAGCACTAGCACAAGGCAAAATGTCTGGCACCTAGCAGGGTATTCAATACACATTTGAAAGTAGGAAAGGAAGATTAATTGTGGCTTCATGAGTTTACCACAATGTGTCATTTTCCTATTGGGCAGAAAGAAGTTTGGAATTTCTCAGCTACTTTGAAACTATGTAGGTTCATATAACTAATCCTAGAGAGTGGAGTGTAGACAGTAGTGAAGTACTCTACTTTTGGGCCTAGCCATAAAATATCCCAAAGATTCCATGTGATCCTTCATATACTGTCGTACTTTTCCTATCTGCATGGCTGAAAGTAATGGACTCCAAAGCTAGGAAGAGAACGGCACATACGTGGAAGAAACTGGATCCCTTCACCATCATTTCTTTAAAGAAAGTCATGCAAGAAAGCTACTTGTCCAGGAGCATCCACATGAAACTTTCCATAATCAAGGTATAAACTCTTATTGAATTAATCTACTAAGGTTATGAAGTTGTTTGTTGCAGCAGGTAGTATTAATTACTCTAATACAGGCTTCAAAATACAGTTCTTCCTGTGGACTTAACATTACATAATTGTGCTATTTAACAAGAATATGCATTCTTAGACATGAGTACAGTAATTAATTAGCATTGCATTTGACAATTTGTAGCACAGTTCTACAGAGATGCTTCCCAACACTGTATCTTTGCAATACCTCTTCCATTTCTTTTTTCAAATTTCCTTGTGCTCTCCTATGCTCTGAACTCTAGGCTTATCCACTATGATATACACTCTACATGCAATAACTGATTCATTCTGTTGGCTAGAGTAAGGTTTACATTAACCTTCATTATGTGCAATAGTTTCCACTATTCCTGAGATGCCTGCTGATCCTTAATTTTTCTTTCTCAACCATTTCCTGAAAACTTTTTCAGCTGCCCTACATTTCATATCCATTGTGATAAATATTAGATATTGGTAAGTTCAATGCTCCTTTTGTACACCTGTTGCCATCCATTATGGATCAAAACTGTTCACCAGATACAAAATAGATAGGAGGTGAGGCCACAGTAGAGGACACACCATGCATTGCAAACCTACCTACTTAAAGACAGCATGAACCATGCTCACTGGTTGAGAGGGGATGGACAAGTCTGGTCCCTGAGCTTTCCACTGGCTGAGAATGTTTACAGCTGTGCTGAAAGCATCAGGAAATACATAATTATGATAGTATGTATCAACAGCGTACTATCATAAAATTATGCCTACATAACCAACATTTAGAAAAATATTTCAGAGGAAAACAGCTGTAAGTCAAACTGGTACTGGCGGAATATTGGTGGGGGATATAGGTGTATCAGCCTGCTTTGCTCTACAGTTATAGCCAAAAGATAGCCAAACTTGGCTATGAATTATACTGTAATAGGTTATATCTGGTTGTGAATGGACTTGGAATAGGTCCTCAGTCTAAAGAACAATTGGCACCTGAAACAAGGATGCCTATAGAGGTAAAGATTGCCTGATTTGTAGACTGTTGGTCCAGTCTTGAAGAGTTTTACCTTTGGGTAGCCTTGGAACTCCAACAAGAGTTTGAATGTAAAGTGGGGATTCTTACAAAAGTGAACTTGTATGGGATTTGTAAAAAATCTCTTAGGTAAATTCCATGGCTTTACTGACTGGGTCTTTTAGTCTTCTAAAACATGTCTTCCTCTGGTGGTTATAAGATAGGGATTAGAAGATGTACAATTTGAGTTGTATTGGGGTTATGAATGAATTTCATTGATAATGGTTATTAGTAGACAGAAGAGAGATTCTTGAAACTGACACCTTGCTGGATTGAACTGTTGTCTCATGCTCTGTGCAGAAGCATGAAGATATCTAGGACTGCAAGAACTCTCCCTGTCTCCTTCCTTACCATTTTATTCCTACAAATTGCCTGGCATCTCTTTACATTTGATCCCAAACCATACATGATGACTCCTTACATCCTTAATTTACTGTTTTATTAACCCATTATCCTTTTTCAATTTTAAGCTTTCTTAGATCAGTGGGACACTGGGAAAATACAGTTTTCATATAATGTATCTACAACCATATACAACAATATCCTTTAGGAGGAAAGGCCGTCTGTTTTAGTGATTTTTATTGTCTTCTCTTTGCTTAAATGTTCCAACAAATGACACTGGAACAAATTGACAGCCACAAGAAAATAAGAAGAAGGAAATCTAGACAAAAACCTTGTACTTTTTGCAAAAATTAACTCAAATGGATCGTAGACATAAATGTAAAATAAAAACTAGAAAACTCGTAGAAGCTAGCACAGGAGAAAATATAGGTGACATTGGGCTTGACAATGACTTTAGATACAACATCGAAAGCATAATCCATGAAAGAAAAAAATTGAGAAGTTGAATTTAATTACAGGTAGAAACTTCTGTTCTGTAAAAGACAGCGTTAAGAGAATGAAAAGATAAGTCTCAGACCGGGAGAAAATACTTACAAAACACATGTTTGATAAAGTACTGATATCCAAAATATACGAAGAATTTTTAAAACTCAACAATTATAAAACAACCTAGTTAAAAATGGGCAAAAGATATAAACAGACACCACACCAAACATACATACAGATATCAAATAAGAATATGAAAAGATCCTCAACATCATATGTCACTAGGGAATTAACTACAAATTCAACATCAAATATACCAACATCCACATAATGTTATTCCCAGAAAAAAGACAGACAAAGTGTGTAGAAAATGTTTGAGGAAATAATAGTCTAAAACTTCACAAATTTTGTTTTTAAAAACCCATTTACACACCTAAGAAGCTCAATAAATTTTAAATAGGATAAATTCAAAGATATGGACACTGATACACATTATAATCAAACTTTCAACAGCCAAAGATAATCTTCACAGCTGCAACAGGGAATTGACCCATAATATATGAGGGATTGAAAACAGAATTAATAATAAATTTCTCAGCAGGAACCATGAAGGCTGGAAGGCAATGGGATGACATATTTAAATTGTTGAAAGTAAACAAACAAACAAAAAAACCTTTCAACCACAAATTTTATACCTGGAAATATTAACTTTCAAGGATGAAGTAAAAATTAAGACATTCCCAGATAAAGAAGTTCTTTACTAGTAGGCATGCTCACAAGCAATGCTAAAGGAAGTTCTTTAGGCTTAAATGAAAGACCTAGGCACTATTAACTTGAAGCCGTATGAAGAAATAAAGAACACTGGTAAAAGTAACTATATAGGCAAATAAACCATCCAGTATTATTGTAATCTGGTTTTTCAACCAAAATTAATGCTGTTGAGGTAGAAATAATTTGATAAAGGTTTATTGGAAGCCAGATTTGGGGGTCAACCTGGGAAGACATACCAACAAAGTTGGGGATGTTCCAAAGTCTGCGACAAGTCGGAAGGCTTTTATGGGAACATCTAGACGAAGGGAAGAGGATTCCTTATACTGGAGTTGTCCTTTTCATTGGAGGGTGCACTAAAAAAGTTTAAATCATTGGATACGGATGACAACATATAGGCTAAAATGTCTACATGCAAGACAATCAGTACAACTTCATGATACAGAAACAAATCAGTGTCCTTTTCAGTGTCAGTAGGCTATTCATGTGGAACTCACAATAAGATTTGAGGGACTCATGATAAGATTCTTTATCCAGGGACAGGATATAAGCCATGAATCATGACTTCCCCCAAGTGGATTAATTTGGAGGCCTACCAAATGTGACCTACAGGTTATCAGGTTTGTAAGTTCTCTTTTATTATAGATGATTTAAAAGAGAAATCTATAAAAGAGTAATTATAAATCTGTGTATGTAATATATAAATATTTAATTTGTGACAATAACAGTATAAAGACAGAGGGACAGAGATGCATAGGGGCAGAGTTTTTGTAAATGGTTGAACCTGCATTGGTATTAATTCAAAGTAGTTGTCTAATTTTAACGTGTTAATTGCAATACTCAAGGTAACCACTGTAAAAACTTTAAAATACAGGAAAAAAATGAGAAGGGAATCAAAATGGTACACTACAAAAAAATCAATTAAATTTTAAAAAAGGAATTAATGGAGTAATTGAGGAACAAAAAGTATATGACATACTGAGGACAAATAGTAAAATGACAGAAATGTTTTTTTTAAAAATCAGTAATTACTTTAAATGTAAGTGGATTAATTTTTCCAATTAAAATGAAGAGATTGGCAGAATAGATTAAAAAAAAAACATGATTTATCTATATGCTGTCTGCATGAGAATCACTTTAGATCCAAAGACTAAAAAAGACTGAAAGTAAAGAATGTAAAGATATATTTTATGTAAATAGCTCATACAATGCCACATTATTCAGCTACAACAAGAAAGAAAGTATTGATTGACACTTGCTACAACATGGATAAACCCTGAACACATTACGTTAAGTGAAATAATTCAGATATAAAAAGTCACATATTGTACGATTCAATTTATATGAAATATCCTAAATAAACATTTCTATTGAGACAGAAAGCAGATTAGTAGTTGTCAAGGATGTGGGGTGAGGGTAATGGGAATTACTGCTTCATAGGTGAAGGATTTCTGTTAGAGGTAAGAAAATTCCGGAACTAGATAGTCGTGATGGTTGAACAACATTGTGAAAGTACTTAATGCCACAGAATTGTATAGTTTCAAATGATTACAATGGTAATTTTTTTTTCTTTTCCTTTTTTTTTATTATTATTATATTTTAAGTTCTAGGGTACATGTGCATAACATGCAGGTTTGTTACATATGTATACTTGTGCCATGTTGCTGTGCTGCACCCATCAACTCGTCAGTACCCATCAACTCGTCATTTACATCAGGTATAACTCCCAATGCAATCCCTCCCCGCTCCCCCCTCCCCATGATAGGCCCCAGTGTGTGATGTTCCCCTTCCCTAGTCCAAGTGATCTCATTGTTCAGTTCCCACCTATGAGTGAGAACATGCGGTGTTTGGTTTTCTGTTCTTGCGATAGTTTGCTGAGAACGATGGTTTCCAGCCACATCCATGTCCCTACAAAGGACACGAACTCATCCTTTTTTATGGCTGCATAGTATTCCATGGTGTATATGTGCCACATTTTCTTAATCCAGTCTGTCACTGATGGACATTTGGGTTGATTCCAAGTCTTTGCTATTGTGAATAATGCTGCAATAAACATATGTGTGCATGTGTCTTTATAGCAGCGTGATTTATAATCCTTTGGGTATATACCCAGTAATGGGATGGCTGGGTCATATGGTACTTCTAGTTCTAGATCCTTGAGGAATTGCCATACTGTTTTCCATAATGGTTGAACTAGTTTACAATCCCACCAACAGTGTAAAAGTGTTCCTATTTCTCCACATCCTCTCCAGCACCTGTTGTTTCCTGACTTTTTAATGATCGCCATTCTAACTGGTATGAGATGGTATCTCATTGTGGTTTTGATTTGCGTTTCTCTGATGGCCAGTGATGATGAGCATTTTTTCATGCATCTGTTGGCTGTATGAATGTCTGCTTTTGAGAAATGTCTGTTCATATCCTTTGCCCACTTTTTGATGGGGTTGTTTGTTTTTTTCTTGTAAATTTGTTGGAGTTCTTTGTAGGTTCTGGATATTAGCCCTTTGTCAGATGAGTAGATTGCAAAAATTTTCTCCCATTCTGTAGGTTGCCTGTTCACTCTGATGGTAGTTTCTTTTGCTGTGCAGAAGCTCTTTAGTTTAATGAGATCCCATTTGTCCATTTTGGCTTTTGTTGCCGTTGCTTTTGGTGTTTTAGACATGAAGTCCTTGCCCATGCCTATGTCCTGAATGGTATTACCTAGGTTTTCTTCTAAGGTTTTTATGGTATTAGGTCTAACATTTAAGTCTCTAATCCATCTTGAATTAATTTTCATATAAGGAGTAAGGAAAGGATCCAGTTTCAGCTTTCTACTTATGGCTAGCCAATTTTCCCAGCACCATTTATTAAATAGGGAATCCTTTCCCCATTTCTTGTTTTTCTCAGGTTTGTCAAAGATCAGATGGCTGTAGATGTGTGGTATTATTTCTGAAGACTCTGTTCTGTTCCATTGGTCTATATCTCTGTTTTGGTACCAGTACCATGGTGTTTTGGTTACTGTAGCCTTGTAGTATAGTTTGAAGTCAGGTAGCGTGATGCCTCCAGGTTTGTTCTTTTGACTTAGGATTGTCTTGGCAATGCAGGGTCTTTTTTGGTTCCATATGAACTTTAAAGCAGTTTTTTCCAATTCTGTGAAGAAAGTCATTGGTAGCTTGATGGGGATGGCATTGAATCTATAAATTACCTTGGGCAGTATGGCCATTTTCACGATATTGATTCTTCCTATCCATGAGCATGGTATGTTCTTCCATTTGTTTGTGTCCTCTTTTATTTCACTGAGCAGTGGTTTGTAGTTCTCCTTGAAGAGGTCCTTTACATCCCTTGTAAGTTGGATTCCTAGGTATTTTATTCTCTTTGAAGCAATTGTGAATGGAAGTTCATTCATGTTTTGGCTCTCTGTTTGTCTGTTACTGGTGTATAAGAATGCTTGTGATTTTTGCACATTAATTTTGTATCCTGAGACTTTGCTGAAGTTGCTTATCAGCTTAAGGAGATTTTGGGCTGAGACGATGGGGTTTTCTAAATATACAATCATGTCATCTGCAAACAGGGACAATTTAACTTCTTTTCCTAACTGAATACCCTTGATTTCTTTCTCTTGCCTGATTGCCCTAGCCAGAACTTCCAACACTATGTTGTCCAACTTGGTTCCATTTTCCCCCTCACTTTCAGGCACCCCAATCAGACGTAGATTTGGTCTTTTTACATAATCCCATACTTCTTGCAGGCTTTGTTCATTTCTCTTTCTTCTTGTCTCTTTAGATTTCTCTTCTCGCTTCATTTCATTCATTTGATCCTCAGTCGCTGATACTCTTTCTTCCAGTTGATCGAGTCGGTTACTGAAGCTTGTGCATTTGTCACGTATTTCTCATGTCATGGTTTTCATCTCTGTCAGTTCGTTTATGGCCTTCTCTGCATTAATCATTCTAGTTATCAATTCTTCCACTCTTTTTTCAAGATTTTTAGTTTCTTTGCGCTGGGTACATAATTCCTCCTTTAGCTCTGAGAAGTTTGATGGACTGAAGCCTTCTTCTCTCGTCTCATCAAAGTCATTCTCCGTCCAGCTTTGATCTGTTGCTGGCGATGAGCTGCGTTCCTTTGCAGGGGGAGACGCACTCTTATTTTTTGAATTTCCAGCTTTTCTGCCCTGCTTTTCCCCCATCTTTGTGGTTTTATCTGCCTCTGGTCTTTGATGATGGTGATGTACTGATGGGGTTTTGGTGTGGGTGTCTTTCCTGTTTGTTAATTTTCCTTCCAACAGTCAGGACCCTCAGCTGTAGATCTGTTGGAGATTGCTTGAGGTCCACTCCAGACCCTGTTTGCCTGGGTATCAGCAGCAGAGGCTGCAGAAAATAGAATATTGCTGAACAGCAAGTGTACCTGTCTGATTCTTGCTTTGGAAGCTTCCTCTCAGGGGTGTATTCCACAGTGTGAGGTGTGGGGTGTTGGTGGTCTTCCCCTAGTGGGGGATGTCTCCCAGTTAGGCTACTCAGGGGTCAGGGACCCACTTGAGCAGGCAGTCTGTCCGTTCTCAGATCTCAGCGTCCATGTTGGGAGATCTACTGCTCTCTTCAAAGCTGTCAGACAGAGTCGTTTGCGTCTGCAGAGGTTTCTGCTGCTTTTTTTTGTTGTTCTTGTTGTTGTTGTTGTTTAGTTGTGCCCTGTCCCCAGAGGTGGAGTCTACAGAGACAGGCAGGCCTCCTTGAGCTGCTGTGAGCTCCACCCAGTTCGAGCTTCCCAGCGGCTTTGTTTACCTACTTAAGCCTCAGCAATGGTGGGCACCCCTCCCCCAGCCTTGCTGCTGCCTTGCCCTTAGATCGCAGACTGCTGTGCTAGCAATAAGGGAGGCTCCGTGGGCATGGGACCCTCATGGCCAGGTGTGGGATATAATCTCCTGGTGTGCCCGTTTGCTAAGACCCTTGGTAAAGTGCAGTATTGGGGTGGGAGTTACCCGATTTTCCAGGTGTTGTGTGTCTCAGTTCCCCTGGCTAGGAAAAGGGATTCCCTTCCCCCTTGCGCTTCCCAGGTGAGGCGATGCCTCGCCCTGCTTCAGCTCTCGCTGGTTGGGCTGCAGCAGCTGACCAGCACCAATTGTCCGGCACTCCCTAGTGAGAGAACCCAGTACCTCAGTTGAAAATGCAGAAATCACCTGTCTTCTGTGTCGCTCGCGCTGGGAGCTGGAGACTGGAGCTGTTCCTATTTGGCCATCTTGCTCTGCCCTATAACTACAATGGTAATTTTTAATGCATATTGTACCACTAGATAAAAGAAAGGGAAAAACACCATATAATCAGTGGAGACTGATTCTGAGATAATCCAGAAGTTGAAAATAGTAGAAAAGTATTTTAAAGTAGTTACTATAACTATTTCCAAAGGCTTACCAAAAAATATGCTAATAGTGAATGAAAAGATAGTATTAGAGCCAGATAGTTCAGAAAACTAGACCTCAAGACTACACACACACACACACACACACACACACACACACACACACACAACTGTCATATATCAAGAGGGTTAAAGTAGTGGGAAATTAAATGCTCCTTAGTATGAGGTTAAGAGATGTTATCAGGATACTGCAAAACTCTCTGTGGGAAAGAATAGAGACAACATTTTCATGCTCCACTGTAGTAAACAAAAGACTTTATAGCTGGTCTTGAGACTAATCTCTTTCACCCTAGTAAATTTAATGCACTAACAGCTTTTAGTTTAGGCTGTTTGGGATTAAAGATTAGAGTGGGATAATGTCACAGGAAGTCTTTAGTATCCCCATCTGGGCTTGTATTATTTCAGGGTTGAGCCTTCAGAAACCAATGTGCTTTCCTCAGATTACCTCCTATATTATCAATCTTGCCTTCAGTTCCCAAACAGTGATAAAGACACAGAGATATTTGGCTTTAAAGAAAAAGTGGAGTTTGAGCCGGAAGAATCTCTGAGTATCTCTGAGTCCCTTCTTGCTCAGACAGCTCACACATTTTCCCCAGGTTTCTGGTTATTAAAATTTATCATTGGCTCAATCTTTATTTGTCAATTTGAAATTGAACATTTAGTTTACATTACCCCTCAATAGTTTGTTTTTTAACCAGAAACCATAGCTATGTTCTTGCTAGCAACAAAATGCTAAACAATAAAAAGTAAAGCTGTAGTTATCAAAGCAAGAATAATACCTTTAAAATATGTACTATTGAATTTTGTAGTAGACTGAAATTAGTTATCCCAGGGGTGAAATCTCTAAATGATCAAAGGGTTGTTGACTTTTTCTTCAGGACAAAAAACATAAAAATCTGATTCTTTTATACATTGTCCCCCACAAACCAATACTATGTTCAACTAATTTGTTTTGTTCAAAAGGCTGAAATGTATCTCAATTGAAAATGCAACATTGAAAAATGATAATTCCTTTTATACATAATGATGCCTAAAGTTAAAAATATAACCGAACCTGGTTATAAATCTTATTATCTGGCAAATAAATAAGACTTGAGATAATGACTGTATAGGTAGATATATCTCTTAGAGTTAGGTTTTGGCTTTTGATCTATGTTAATTCATAGTTAGCCACTAAGGTAAGAATGTGATGGTTGAGCAATGATATTGAATTCTTTTTTATAAACTTAAATGAAATAAGGTAATACCAAAAAAACCTTATTTTAAGCATATGTCTCTTACAACTAGAATTTGAAGTGCGAAAAGCAACAAACACATTTCTCCAAAAACCCTGTTCTCTGACTTTTTCCTCCAACTCTACACTAGGAGCTATGCATTCTATCAGTAGTTTTTTCTGTAGCACCCTAGATTCTGTAAGGGAAAGTCTGCATTTACTTAATATGGCCACTTCCATTTTCTCGTGTTAACACAAAAAGCTTGCTATCATTTGTTGTTGCAGGCATGGCAAGTGGTATTATTCACAAATATTTATTTCTGCTCCATTTTTGACTGACTTTTCTGTAGTCTCAGTATACTATCCTGCCTCACTGACATTTAGCTCAACCATGTGACTTTCTTTGGCCAAAGAAATATATCTGAACAGAAGCTTTAAGTAGTTTTTCTTTGCTACTCTTGTCTTTGCCCTCACATCATGAGATCAGAGTATTCCAGTCCATGGTTTTTCCTTAGACCTGGGACCTAGTATGAGAAGACATGTGGGGCTGAACCTAGCAGTCACAGTCAATTGAAGTCTGCATGCAACACAAGCAAGAAAAAAATGTTTTTTTGTTGTTGTTGGAAATCACTGAGTTATAGGATGTTAGTTACTTGGCGAACGCTAATACCAAAGAATACCAACAAAGTAAAACTTTCCTTATTCTCAGCATGCCTTCTCCTTAGTACACATGTTGTTTATCTAGACTTAGTCTTTAATCTCTAACAAATGAGGTGGAGGAAACAATTTAATCTGCTTTCTCATTTAAATCGTACAAACAATCCAGTGTGGTAAAATTAGTCTTCCTCCCTCCCTCCCTCCCTCCCTTCCTTCCTCCCTCCCTCCCTCCCTCTCTCCCTCCTTTCTTTCCTTCTTTCTTTCTCTCTCTCTCTTTTCTTTCTTTCTTTCTTTCTTTCTTTCTTTCTTTCTTTCTTTCTTTCTTTCTTTCTTTCTTTCTTTCTTTCTTTCTTTTTCTTTCTTTCTTTCTTCTTTCTTTCTCTTTTTTTTTCTTTATGGAAGAAAAGTAATTTCCAAAGCCTATAGCTGTTATGTGGTTAAGTTTAGAATTTTAAGCCCAGGCACTCTGATTAGAGAATTGACTTCCTAGCTTGTTTTATGATCTTCATATACCTTGTTATATAATCTTCACATATTGTATTTCAAAGATAAATTTAGTCTAAAGTTTGCATGACTTGATGTTTTGTATTGTCGTCAGAATCACTTTCCACACGTTGACCAGGTTAAAAGGTTCAATCACGTCAGACTTCGCAAGGCTGGTAGTGGCTTGAGTCATGGAGACAGACAACATCAGAAAGACTTTGTTTTGCCCTTCTCTTGGGCTCACCCTGACTAGCAGGTAATCTCTGAGGAAAGCTTTTATTCTTGACAGTTTTTTTCTTTTTTTAATCCTGAAAAGGGCACAAGGATTAATGAGACAATTGCCTGCAAAGCACTTGGAGCTCTGGGGAGCCAAGAGGTGATTTAAGTGCAAGGAATTATTCCCCTTACATAAGTCAGCACTGTTTTTAAACAGAAATCTTCTTTAAAGAGTAACACTAAGGTTGTGATAAAAATAAACAAATGCCAAGCAGTTCAGTGAAGGTAAAATGCCTCCTCCCACACTGAGATGTGAGAAGCTAGCAAAAGAGAAACATAGAGCCAAACTTTTAGCCAGAAAGGACCTCAGACACCATCAGGTCCAAACCATTTATTTTCAACACATGAGGAAACATGTCCACAGGGCACTTGCCCAAGGGCACACAGCTAATTTGGATGAATGAAGTGGAGAAATATTGCTCTATGGTGGATCCAATGACATACATCATCAGGAAGCAAGAAAGAGAGGTGCAGCAAAGGCTAGGTTCTTGTGTAAATGGGATCTCTCCAATGAAAAGGCAGTACTTGAGCCAGTTCTCAATGACTGGAAAGATTTGAATAAGTGCAGGAACAAGAGAGATATACTTCCTGTGGCTAAGACTATGCAACCTCAAGTTTAGCTGTTGGAATATGCACAGTAAGCAATATAACAACATCTAATACTATAATTTGCTGTAGGCTCCCTAGAAGATACAAGACCCGTGATTTATAGATGTTTTCTCAGGCTCTTCTCTCATGTCCGTCTTCCTTCTTTCTGCTAACACAAATAATGACTTGTATGTAAGAAGCATTGGACTGAGTCCTAGACTTTTGGAAAAGGAATGTATCCTTATCCCAAGGAGCTAGGAAACTAATAAAAATAGGACTATCTATCATTTAGCTATCTCTTTCTCTCTCTTTTTTTCTTTTTTGAGACAGAGCTTTCTCTCTTGTCGCCCAGGCTGGAGTGCAATGGCGGACTCTTGGCTCACTAGACCTCCACCTCCCAGGTTCAAGCTATTCTCCTGCCTCAGCCTCCTGAGTAGCTGGGATTACAGGTACCCACCATCACACCCACATTTCGGTATCTCTTTATAACTACACTTTTTTCTATCTCTGTATCTATCCATCTCTGTGTCTACCTATGTACCTATATCTATCTTTACTTACCTGTTATCTACCTATTATATCTACCAACCTACCTACCAACCAACCAACCTACCTACTTACCTAGCACCATATACTCCCTTGTTACTGAGTACAATTTGAGAACAGGCATAGTGAAGAGAGAATACCATTGTTGTTCAGAGGAGGCAGAGATTAATTCCAACAGAAGAGACAATAGTAGAAACCATAACAACATTTATCTTGAGCTTACTCTGAGCTAGGCTATGTTTAAGGGCTTTGCATGCATTAACTTATTTAATCCTCACCACTATCCCATGTGGTAGTTTGTATGTCAACAGGAATTTATCTTTTCACATCTCTTGGCTCTGTTTTTCTCGGTCTTGGCTGGATTGTCAGCAGACTCTCCAGAGTGGTGGCAAAGTTGCAGTGCCGTATTGAGCCTACTGAAGCCTGAGGCAAAAGGAAAAATCTACATAATCCAGATCCTATCTTTGTTTTAAAGTTTGATATGTTGTTTATTATATTTTCATGCATTATTTTTTATTTTTTAAAGAGTTAAACCTTTACTTGATTCCTGAGTTTTTAAATAACCCTCTTTAGATTTTGCATGCGAGCAGTGTCTTGCTCACTTCACCCTAGTTCCAGCCCTGAAGAGAACTTCCACTAGTTCCAAAAGAGCTTTCCTTCGTTAGCTTCCTAGTTCCTACCTCTCCAAGATATGACTGTCATTGGCTTGGCGTTGGTCCCATGCCCATCCCTGAACCAATCATCGATGCTTAAGAGGAATGCAGTGCTTTGATTCGGTGTTGCAGTTGGAGTGGGATCAGTCCCTTTCCATCTTGAGAGTGTTGGAGAAGGGTGTCTTATTAAGGCCTGCTGAAGGCAGAACCTGAAACGAGAATTCTCACTAGATTGATTGGGTTGCTACGGGGAGAGTTGTGCTCCAGAGAAGGGGGACAATACTACACAAGAATGTGGTTTCAGGTGAAGACTAGCTTCAAGGTGATCTCACTAAGTAAGGGACAGGGGGCTGTTTTTTGTGTTCCCATGCCTGTCAGTCATTGGCAGAGGTCTAGTGGTGGCAGAGGAAGGCAGTTCTGTTTGGCCAAGTACATTTCTTTAGAGAATGTGGCAGCCGTGAGTTGTTACCGGCCAACACACGCTGCAGCCAGGGATAGCTGCATGGCCCAGCAAAAGGGTCTTGCCAAGGCACGACCAGTGTCCACTTTAAGGGGTGGTCCCTAAAGATGCAATCAGTAGAAATGGATGCCAGTCAGGCATTCAACGGCTATCCTCTATACTTAGCTCCATAGCAAAGGAAACAGAATTGATTGTCCCTTAATGACATTGTTTCAGTTTTAAAAAAGTATACCATGCACACACTTTTGTACATCCTGATCCGGAATATTGAAAAGCAGAAGCTGCTTCCTGTGCTGCCTTCTGGCTGCCAGGCTTGTAAGTAAAAGCTTTTAGTGGAGAGCCGACAAGCAGTGCTGCTCACCTGAGCTCACCTCCCTGCTTTTGCACAACCCACCTGAGTCACAGCACATCAATGAATCATGCTGACGGGCCACATGTAGGCCCAGGGGTTGCTCAACAAGATGGCATTATGGTGAGCAAAATGGACTTCTTCCTTGAAAATTCCATTAGGGGAGGTGGCATAGCATTTAGACGTTCCATATTCCAGGAAGCTGTGCAGGTGCAGCAAACTGAAGTCGGAGGAGGAAAGAAAAGGGACCTGTTGTCAACTGCGTGCCAAGTGAGGGAGCCTGTATAAATGCTCCTCTGTCAGTGAGGGGAATGCCTGTCACCCTTTCATTAGCTGTAATTGAATGCCTACAGAGGCAGTAATTACAAATACCAGCCGGGCCTCACAGGCTCATCTGTTTTTGTTTGTCATCAGAGTAAGGGTATTGATCATTATTAGGGCCCTTCTTGCCTTTGCATAGGGATAGGAAATTGGATTAATAAAACCTCGCACGTATTGTGTAACATACACCTGTAGGGAAGGCAGATCGGAAGTGCTATAAAATGCCAAGTGCTTGATTTCCTGAAGTGCCCAGGCTGTTAACACTTGTGGGTACTTCCTTTGGAGGATCTTATGCTCAGATTCTCCATCACCACAGCATCCTTCCTTTTGCTGGAGCCAACAGAACCCCACAAATAAGAAGCAAACTGAGTAGCTCTCCTCTTATGTCACCTCCATGCAGGCACCTTCAAAAGAATGGCCTTGTTCGGAAGACAACTCATTATTCCGAAAATTGGTAAATAAAAGGAAGAGCCAAGCATTTAACTGGCTTTTGCTACATGAACTGTGTCAAGGTTACCAAAGAATTAATGAGGCGATGTTTCTCTTTATAGAAGCTGTCCAGCTAATCAATAAAAAATAAATGGTGAAACTAGAGAATAGTTCTCAAATACCAGCGTGCATTAGAATCACCCAGAGGGCTTGTTAAGAAAAGAGTTTCTGGTTCAGTAAATCTGGGGTGGGGCTGGAAAATGTGCATTTTTAAGAAGTTCCCAGGTGACGGTGGTATTACTGGTCAGTGACCACCACCCTTTGAGAACTACTGGATTATAGCACCACTGTTTTGCAATCTTAAGGAAATAACCGAGTGAGGCAGTGATCATCGGTGACTGTTAATGTCACAAAAAGAGAAGCAACTAAGCAGTATGTGTTTCCTGATGGAAATACACAAAACCACCTATGAGGAATTTTTTGTCAGAATATTGATCCTGAACCAGTCAAGCAAGATCAACCCATCAGGTGACAGGAAATACAGGGGGCAGAGGAGCAAGGCAAACAATGTCACCACAGGGATGCAAACAGCAAAATTCAGCTTGTGGGAAACTCTTCAAGGCAAACAATGCAGTTATTGTTTGGAAGCAAAGAAGAAGGAGGGAAATCTATGGATTCTAAGAGACTTAAGAGTCATATGATTCCAGTTATTAAACCTGTTTAGATCCTTATCTGATCCAAGGAACTGTGAAAAGGAAAATTGTGAAACAGAGAAATAGGAAAGCTGGCCAGATATTTGATGGCATCAAGGAATTACTGTCACCGTCATCTTCTTCGCACAGCTCAGTTCCTTCCCAACCTTTAGCTCTTGGTTTATTTTGTGTGTGTGTTTTTTTAATGTCTTTACTTTTATTTTATGTATTTATTTATTTTGAGACAGAGTCTTGCTCTGTTGCCCAGGCTGGAGTACAATGGCATGATCAGGGCTCACTGTAACCTCAAACTTTTGGGCTTAAACAATCCTCCCTCCTCAGCCTCCCAAGTAGATGGAACTGCAGGTGCACACACCACCACACCTGGCAAATTTTTAGATTTTTTATAGAGACGGGTCTTACTGTATTGTCCAGTCTCGTCTCAAACTCCTGGCCTCAAGCAATATTCCCACCTTGGCATCCCAAAGTGCTGGGATTGCTGGGGTGAGCCCCCATGCCTGGCCAACTCTTAGTTTAAAAGTCATCTTTTCAAGCAAGCTTTCTCTGATCACCTTATCTAGATAGCTCTCCTTCTCTATTTTAGTTTCTCGTTTGCTTATGGCATAGAACTGATCACTGGCTGTAATTATTTTTTCATTTGTTTTTTGTGTGTCTCTCCTACTACACCGTAAACTCCATGAGGCCTTTGTATCTTAGCTGTGTGCCTAGCCCATTGCTAGAAACACAATAAATAAATAAATAAACAAACACAATAATTATTTTCTAAATGAATTATCAATAAAGTCTTGGAGCATTTTAATGTTTTCAAATTATTTTTCCATACCTTTTTTTTAAGTTTCATTTTAGGTTTGGGGTACCTGTGCTGACTTTTTTATATAGGCAAACTCGTGTCACAGGGGCTTGTTGTACAGAATATTTCATCACCTAGGTACTAAGTCTAGTATTGAATAGCTATTTTTTCTACTCCTCTTCCTCCTCCCACCGTCTACCCTCAAATAGGCCCCAGTGTCTGTTTTTCCTTCTTTGTGTCCATGAGTTCTCATTATTTAGATAATGGCAAGGTTGTGGAGAAAAGGGAACACTTACACACTGTTGGTGGGAATGTAAATTTGTTCAACCGTTGTGGAAAGCAGTGTGACAATTCCTCAAAGAGCTAAAAGCTGAACTGCCATTCGACCCAGGAATTCCATTACTGGGCATATACCTAGAGGAATATAAATCTTTCTATCATAAAGACACATGCGTGTGAATATTCATTGCAGCACTGTCCACAGTAGTAAAGACATGTGATATGGTTTGACTCTGTGTCCCCACCCAAATCTCATTTCAAATTGTAATCTCCATAATCGGGGACGATGTGGGAGATGATTGGATCGTGGGGGTGGTTTCTCCATGCTGTTCTCGTGATACTGAGTGAGTTCTCACAAGATCTGATGGTTTTATAAGGCAGTTTTCCCTGCTCTTGCTTACTCTCTCTTGCCTGCTGCCACGTAAGATGTGCCTGCTTCCCCTTT
Organism: Macaca thibetana thibetana; assembly: GCF_024542745.1. Classification (NCBI taxonomy): domain Eukaryota; kingdom Metazoa; phylum Chordata; class Mammalia; order Primates; family Cercopithecidae; genus Macaca; species Macaca thibetana. The sequence goes on along the minus strand of NC_065579.1, from coordinate 137,854,410 downwards.
CACCATTATTGTAAGGCCTCCCCAGCCATGTGGAACTGTGAATCAATTAAACCTGTTTTCTTTATAAATTGCCCAGTCTCAGGGATGTCTTTATATCAGTGTGAGAACAGAGTGATACAACATGGAAACAACCTAAATGCCCATCAGTGACAGATTGGATAAATAAAATGTGGTACATTTACACCATAGAATAATATGCGGTCACAAAAAGGAATGAGATCGTGTTCTTTGCAGAAACATGGATGGAGCTGGATACCATTATGCTTAGCAAACTAATGAAGAGACAGAAAATCAAACACCCCATGTTCATACTTGTTTTTGATTAAGTTTCATCTGAACCTATCAGAGTCCTGTAAGGTAGGTAATGATCTTTTGACATCTTTTTGATGAAGTCAAATGTGCTGATTGACTTGTCTAAGATTTAAAATTTTGCTGAACCAGCAGAGCCAGGACAAAATCCAGTCTTTCTGATTCCGAACCTGATGACCTTTCTGTCCCAACAAGTTTTCATTCAGAGGTGTCTGATTATTAAAAATAGTCATGTTAACAGTTAGACACACACTTGATGGCCTTGGGGAAAGAGAGGGGATGCTGTTTGATGTGTTCTTTCTCTGTGTTTATAGAGGCAGGCAGGGGTAGCAAATATCAGAGATGTGCACATTTGAGTAAATGAAGTAACAGTGGATATGGTCAGTGAGCATCCTTGGAGTAGGTTGGTTTGCCCTGCCAGCCTGAAGATAACCATTTCATTCTCCTAACTATGTTAACGTGGAGTCACCATCTATTTTCAGCAGGATACTAAAATGTTCTGACTCTCCCATCTCCCTATCATCTCTATTTCTACCTCCACCTCAGTCTTCACTACCATCTCCATCTTCATCTCTATCTCTATCTCCATCTCCATCTCCACTTCTATCTCCATTTCTATCTCCATCTCCATCTCTATCTCTATGTCTCTATCTCCATTGCTATCTCTATTTCCATCTCCATCTCTATCTCTATCTCTACCTCCACCTCCACCTCACCTCCATCTCAATCTCCATCAGTATTTCTATCTTTATCTCCATCTCTATCTCTATTTCTATCTACCTCCATCTCTAACTCTATTTCCATCTCCACTCTATTTTCTATCTCTATCTCTTCATCTCCATCCCTATCACTATTTCCATCTCAATCTCTATCTAGCTGTATCTCTATCCCCAGCTCCTGCCATCTAGTTTTCTGCTCCCCTTCACAGCAAACCTTGTTAAAAGAATTGCCCATGGTGTTGCTTTCCATTTCTCATCTCCTACATTTTCCTCCATCCACTTCAATTTGGTTTCCCTTTCCTCCATTCTGCTCAAACTGTCTTTGATAAAGTGACCAACAATTTCCATATTACCAGATCCAATGCTCTGCCCTCATCTTACTAGACTTCAGAAGCACTGGACACTGACCAATCCTTTTGCATTGAATTATTACTCTCTTGCTGTATTAGTCAAGGTTAATTAACTGTCATATGAAATAAATAACAAAATCTCAGTGGTTTAACACGATAAAAACATATTTCTTGCTCATTATGCTGGCTATTGTTAAACAATAAAGGAGAAAAGAACAGGGATAATTGTGGTGGGAGATTTTTATGGGGTGGGTTTAGAGTAATATGCATCACTTCTATCCATATTTTATTTGACAGAAATCAGTCCTTTGGTCTTACTTGGAAACAAGGGGTGCTAAAAAATATAGTCCTGGATAGCATCTGCTTCCCAGCAATAACTCTACACTATGGAAAGTGAGTGTGAGTCTTTGGTGGCAAGCAACCCATCTTGGCCATAGGTAAAAAGGCAAGCAGGCACCAGGACATTATGTATGTGTCTAGGTCTGCAAGGCAGTGTTCAGTGCTGTCTCTTCAAGTCCTATGTCTGTGTTGGGCAGTTGAGGTCACTTTCTCCAGAGTACTTTGCCTTTCCTCCACTGGAGGTCTTAGCTCCTTTTCAGCCCACCCCACAGGTAAAACTTTCATAGGAGACTCCCTATTACTTTTGCACCTAGATCTTCTCTAGGAAGTGGACCATTGAATTCAAGCTTCCCTTTCACTAACCCCTGGAAGCTTAATTGTCCTAATACAGTGGAACTGAATTTCTCCATGGGAGGCACATTTTCATAGCTCCATTTTTAATGAACAGTATCCTGTGCTCTTTGGACTCTGGTGTATACCATTTGGATCATTTGAATCAATGAAAGGAACATTATTACCCAGCATTGTACTATAATTCTTTCTTTGTATATTACAGTTAGAAATATATATATGTGTATACACACACGCACACACACGTTACAACATTTTGTAGACAGTTACTAGCTTTATTACATACAGATGCTTACAGAAGCCACAAGAGCTCTCATCATGCTTCTCTTTTATCTCAAGGGAGATTCATTACATGGCTGGTCTCTCCATTGTCTCCCCATTGTGTTACAGGAGGTAGCTCAGAGCCAAACACATTCTAGCATTTGCATGAAAAGTGAGCACACTCAAGCCTGGCAAGTCATTTGCATAAAGAGCCTGTCACCACCTCCCAGATAGAGTTGCTGGATGAAGGGTATCATATTCTTCTTGACTATGACCCCACTTAGACCTTGGAGAAAGTATCCTTACAGACTGCCCAAGTCTTCTGCTCTGGTGCAGACATACTTTACTCTAAAAGATTTATTTGATAGGGAATGGTCCCTGCATAAGATCTGTTATCTATTAATGTCAACTAAAATTCTTAGAGCACTCCACTGCTTCTCAGAATTCTTGAGACTGTCACCCCAGATCATTCACAACCATTGCACTGGAATTCCTGAGATAGCGAAGGTTGCAAGGGTTAGGGTGCCTGAGGCCGTAGTATGGCAAGTCCCATCTCTGGCTATGTTCTCTTTGATACAGAGTAGTTCAATTGAACAGATTCATTCAACACATAATATTCTATGCCCAGGACTAGAAAACTAGGAATAGGAGCAATACACAAAATAACAGTGGATGCTATGGTGCCCCTTCAAGACTGAAGGTCTTAACTCTAGCCAGCTGTTGTGGGTGCTGCTGGCTGACAGCCTTCAGCTGTCAGCCCACGTTGGAAATGGACTCAGCTAGTGAGAGTTGCCTCACTCAAGGCTGTACCCTCTTCTTACAGTGGCCCATATATAATGATTGGTCTAAAGTGTTATCCCTAAAGGGCCATCCCATCTTCAGAGATCTCCATAGCATTGGCTTCATTGAGACTGCAGTGCAGTCCCACTGTTCCTTTTGCCCGGTTCTACTTCTTCCCTTCTGTTCCTCAGGTAGTGTTCTCAGAGTATTCCTCAGTAATCTTCCTGCAATCTAATCTCTATCTATATTAGCTATTAAGGGACCCTCTGATTGAGGAGGTCATAATCTAGCTGTAGAAATACATGCAATATGTAAGTAACTAACAGCAATTCTTCATATAAGTGCTGTACTCCAATTGGAATGGAAGCCAGTACTATGAGAAGGATGAAGGAGAAGCAATGAACAACTGTTCTGCTCTGATGCTGCTCTTCAAGGCAAGGAGACATGAGCTCTGTCCTAAATGGGGGCAAAGATGTGAGATAATTACCACTTTGTAAAGATGGGATGTAAAAGGAGGCCAAAGGGCCATTGATTCTTTCCTTACCTCTTTTTCAGAACTTCTTCCTCTTTACACTTGTATAATGTCATGATTTTTATTTCAAACAGTGGATAGGCTTTCAAAGACTCCCAGGTAGACATTATATATTTTGCCATGGAGCTAAAAGGCCAAATCTCAAGTAATGGGTTTTGTAAGATCAATAACCAAGTTGTTCCCAGAGTTGCTGAAGCAAGTTTTACATTTATAATGTAAAACACAAAAGGCTCAAAGAAAGAAGAGAGTCCCTCTAAAGAGAGTTAGATTACATCATTAAACCTTTAATTAACCTGATGGCTTTGACTTCAGAAAATCCATGGAGACTTCACCCTAGTAGGAAAGAATAAATTTAATATTTTATGTGCAAATGTTTTTGCCTTTTTTATATTTTAGTGTGCAGTTTCTTTAGTGGGTTTTTGTCAGGCTCATTTCCTTCTAAAAGTTTAAAATTGGAAATTTATGTTTTTCTAATGTATGTGATAAATGTATATGAAACAAGATTTTAAAAGGCCTTAAAACTTAAAAAAAAAAATTTCACAGAAAGTAAAATACCCAGCATTTGGATTTTACAAGCCTTATACAGGGGATGAGGTGAGGGTAGTAAAAGCATTTTTACATGGATATAACTAACTTCAAATTTGTTCCTTAAGGAGACTGAGATTTTTCTGTTGAGTAATTTATTTCAACAAGATTTTATTGGGCAATGAAATATTTTGCTAGGTACCCTGAAAGGACCCCAAATAAGAACTCAAATTTATCTAATGTTCAGTTATCTGTGACTACACTATTCTGTAAAACGTTCATGGGAACAGACAAATCTATTAGCATGTACGATTACCCAGTAAACAGCACAGAGTTAAACCTGCCAACACCAGGGACACCTTCAGATTTTTCTTCTATCCCCATTCACTGGCAGAGATTTGAAAATTATTTTAAAGGCCCAAACATCCACATATACAGTTTTCTTTTTCCTTTAGTCTAGCTTTATGATCCAGGATTTAGTGTGCATGAGAAATTTTTGATCAAGTTCGAGTAAGTTGGGGTTTAGTTTTAAAAAATATAAATGATTCTGGCTTTATTTGGCAGACATTCAGGGAATTAGATATTTACAACATCACTGTAAGGCCTGGTGGGTAGACTCAAGGCTGTGCCTTGAATTATTCAGGTATAATAATTCAGGGCCACTCTGCTGCTATAAACACACAGTGAACTTGAGGGGCTGGTAAGGACACTAAACTAATCAACAAGGCCTTACCCATTTGTCTTAGATGGTTTGGTTTGCTATAATGAAACACCATAAACTGAGTAGTTTACACACAAAAGATACGTATATTTCTCATAGTTCTGGAGGCTGAGAAGCCTAAGATCAAGGTGCCAGTAGATTTGGTGTCTGGTGAGGGCCCATTTTTTATTCACAGAGGGCACCTTCTTGCTGTGTCTTCTCAGGTCTCTTGTACGAAGGTACTAGTCCTATTCATGAGGGATCCATTCTCATAACCTAATCACCTTCCACAGGCCCTCGTCCTAATACCATCACCTTGGGGTGGGGATTTGAACACATGAATTTGGAGGGGATAGAAATGTGCAGACCATAGCACTCTTTCAGTGGGTAAGAGAAAAGAAAAAATGACTGGGACACTTATATGTTAATGATTGATTTTTGTTCCCAAACACATCGAAGTAGAAAAATAACTAATCCAACAGAGTGTACTGGTTAGCATTTTTATTTGACTATAAATTGTGGTAGTGGGATTTGGGTGCCTCTGTGGCCTGGAACATAATGACTTGGCTGCAGCATTAATTATTTTCACAAGGTGGAGAGAAAACAGAAGAGCAAGAGTTAATTATTCCACCTGGGAGCAGAAAATTTTCATGACATTTGGATAGAAATCACAAGACTATCATGGTGTGTGAGGAATGGCATGGAAAGGAAACAGCACTAAAAAGTATTTTTTATGGTATTTGTAAAATGCAGGGAGAAGACTTCAGAGTTATTTTGAAATTATGCTTTGGTTGTTGGACATTTTTTGTAAACCTTAATATTGCTGTAAGTTGGATCACCTAGATTATGGCTCTGAGAGGGTTACAAAAATAGTGCTACAAATACTCATCCTTAAGAATTTTTTACATCTGCTTGTTCACACCTCAGTACCCTCTCTCCTATTTTTTTATAGTAATTCATGTTTATGTACATTTTCATGTTGCATAGGATAACTGGAGTACATGGCTACTGAGCAAAAAGAAGTGGAGGAGATAGGCCCTAAAATGCCCCCTATTTTGGGAAGTTTTTCCTCCCTGAGTTCTCTTCCACATGATCTCATTTGTTTCAAGGAGTGATTTAAACTTCTAGGAAAAAAAACAAAAACAAACAAAAAAACTACCACATTGAGAGAATGTCCTTCTCCCTCCACTTTTTTCTCCCTGTTGACTGAAACTGGAGAAACCATCTTGCATCATGATGTAGAATTCCCAAGCAACAAGAGGGGAGAAATCTGTATTCTTGATTGTAATAATAGAGCAGCCAGATTAGTCTTGGACTTCCTACTTTCACATTTGAGAGAAATCAATGTAGGCTTTTTAAAGCCTCCGTTGTTTGAGTTTACTGTCATGGCCAAAGATAATTGTAATTAATCCAACTTATGTTTCCATATCTACCTACAACTGTCTTCTGAATCAGCAGCAATTAAGCTTCTGACTCTCATTTGTAAGCTGCTCTGATCCACCTGGTAAAAGGCCGTGATGACTTTCCTAGGTGAAGTCTTGAGAAATTGAGAAGAGGGATATGGCCTCTGGGATTTTTCCTCTTAGATGAAATTGTATTTTGTTTCAGATCTTTGCCCAAATCAACACACACATTCCATGCCTTTGTACCTTCATTGTCTCCCATCTCTTTCTTCCTTTCTCTAGGATAAAGAAAGAAAGAAGTATGTAGTGGTAGTGGTGCTAGGTGAAGTATGTAGTGTTAGGTGAATAAATGGACCACCTAGAAATACTCAACCTAGGGATGAAGGAGGAATGGGGGTTAAGGGAGATGGTTGGCATTGTTAAGTCAAGTAGTAAATGACAACATTTCCATGGAACTCCTTCACTGATCATCTTTATTTTAAACCTTTTAGTTTTAGAAGAGTTTCACATTTACAGAAAAATGGTGGAGATAATGAAGAGAGTTGCCATATACTCCACACCCAGTTTCTTCCCTTAGGTACTGGGTTAGTGTGTCAAATTTGTTACAATAGTGGACCACTGAGGATACATTATTATTAACTAAAGTCCATACTTTATTCAGATTTCCTTAGTCTTTACCTACCGTTGTTTTTTCTGTTCCAGGATTCCATCCAGGATACCGTGTAGCATTTAGTCATCATGCCTCCTTAGTCTCCTCTTGGCTGTCCTGGTTTCTTGTACTTTTCTTGCTTTTGATGATACTGACAATTTTGAGGAGTACTGGTCAAGTATTTTGAAGAATGTCCCTCAGTTGGGATTTGTCTCATGTTTTTCTCATGATTACACTGAAGTTATAGGTTTTGAGAAGGAAACCCAGAGAGGTGAAGTGTTGTGTTCATTACCTCACATCAAGTGTGAATATTGTCAGCCCTCTGAATCCACGGGTTCTGTGTCTGTGGTCTCCACATGCACAGATTCAACTAATTGCGGATCAAAAGTATTCTGGAAAAAAACAAGAAAAACTAACAATACAACAGTAAAAAATAAGACAGATAAAAATACAACATAATAACTATTTCCATAGCATTTACATTGTATTTGGAATTATAAGTAATCTAGAGATAATATAAAGTATAAAGAAGTATATGTGAAGGTTATATGTGAATAATGTGCCATTTTATATAAGGAACTTGTGCATTTGCAGATGTTCATATCCTGGTGGGAGGGGAGTCCTGGAAACAATTCCCCATGGATACCAGGAGACACTATGCTATCAACACGACTTATCACCGTTGATATTACTTTGATCTGTTGCTGAGGTACATCTGTTACGTTTTAACACTATAAAGCTACTATTTTTCCTCCTTTTTTTAATTGAGGAAGTCATTATGCCACTATGAGCAAGGCACACTACAGGTGTGGGATGTCATATAAAGAGGGGTCTCCCTTTATCTGCAAACCCCCACTGCAGTCATGAGAAACATGGCCTCACTATCTGCCATTGTTTAATTTCGGTATACATGTATAGACGTATCAGATTTGTTCATCTTTACTCAATGAGAAATAAGTTTATCAACTGGAGTACAGTGCTGAAGTACAATTTATTTTGCCTTTAGTCTTACAGACTCCACTCATTTTCAAAGTTACTTAGATCAACCTCTCTCTCCGTAACCCCTTTCAGTGAGGTTGTTTCATACATTTGTAATACAGTTAAGATGTCACATTCTGGATTCCATCCTGGAATCTTCAACCTCTTGAATGATTTTTAAATGTATAACATGTAGACTATTGTTAACAAAATTGTATTGGATTAGGAAATTTTGTTAAAATCACTCATCAAAAGAAGTAATTATATGAGCTGAGAGATAACGTTAATTTGCTTCACTATAGCATTTATTTTACTATCTATATGTATTCCACAATGTCATGTTGTAAATGTCAAATATGAACAATACATTTATTTAAAAAATCTGTATACATTAAGGTTCACTCCATGCATATAGTTCTAAGGGTTTTGACTAATCTGTAGTGTCATGTACCCACCATTATAGTACCATACAGAACAGCTTCACCACCCTAAAAATATCCTCTATGCTTCATTCACCTAGTCAACCCTTCTCCTCATCTTTGAAACCTTTGACAAACCCTGATCTTTTTATCATTGCTATAGTTTTGCCTTTCCAGAATGCCATGTAATTGTAACCAAACAGTATGTAGTAGTTTTAGAGTGACTTCCTTCACTTAGCAGCATACAGTTAAGATTCATCTATAACTTTCCATGGCTTGATAGCTAATTTATTTGTATTCTCTTATATGAATATATGTATATCCATAAAACATATGTGGAATATTATATACCTATATAAACAGAATAACATATAATTTTAAAATAAATATGTTATATGGATATAGTGCAGTTAATCCATTCCACATCTATTAAAGAACATCTTGCTTGATTTCAGTAGTTAGTGATTATGTATATAGATGCTATGAAGATTCACAGGCAGGTTTTGGTGTAGAGAGAAGTTTTCAGATCATTTGGGTAAATACCCAGGCGTGTGATTAATGGGTTGTGTGATAAGACTATATTTAGCTTTGTAAGAAAATGCCAAACTTTCTTCTAAAGTGTCCATATCATTTTGCATTCCCACCAGCAGTATGTGAAAGTTCCTGTTTTTCCACATCCTTGCCAAAAATTGGTATTGTTATTATTTTTTAATTTAGCTATTCTAATAGGTATGCATTGGTGCCTCATTGTTCAATTTATAATTGACTAATGACAAATGACATTGAGCATATTTTTATATATTCACTTGTCATCTGTATGTCTTCTTTGGCAAGGTGTGTGTTATTTTTAATCTGATCAACTTTTCCAACCCTGTAAATCTCCCTTTGTTTGTTATGGTGGCTTTTGTCTGATTTTATTATTAGCAAAAACACAAAACTCTTTGAGACCTTCAAGAGGGTTACGTGCTTAATTGAAATAAATGGATAGAAAGAACCATTTGGAACCTGTTGGCCTGCAATAACTAATGTGTGCTGAAACCTAGTCTTTGAGTCTAGAGTTAAAAGGACATGAAATAATTCAGGTGTGACTTGGAAGGATCTCTCAGTGGTCCTAACATCTTTCTTCAGTCTCTACCATTTTTATATTTCGTGATGTTTGTGTTCCTATTTGTCAGTTAGATATCACTTGGCCATCTCTTCTAATGGCCAGTAGAACCATTCTGGGAGCACATCATCCTGGCTGAAGATCTAAGCAGTCCATGGATCTGAACCATCTCTCATGAGAAGATATTTGGAATTAAGACAATTAGAATGGCTCAAGCATCATTCTTCCTCTCATATTTGTATAAATTCTAGTATTTATTGCATACTCAGTTCTAGTTTGATGGATCGACTTGCTGAAAATCTGGCAGGACTATTCAAACTCCCTGGCAGCTATGAGGCTATGGCTCGCCATCTAGAGTACAGCTTGGGTGGCAAAGAAAACTCTTGGCATGCTGCTTCACTAAGACTTGTAAACAATAATTAAGTGGACTGATGTATCATAATTCTGCTGTTTCATTTCCTTCTTTCAAAATACATGAAGGAGTTTTAGTTCTGGATGATAAACGACAAGAATCGTAGCACTCTGCATTTAAACCAAATGAGCTCAATGAGGGTATACAATTCTTGCAATTACAATTTTACTGTTTTGCATATATTCACAATGGAAGAAGAAAACAAGGAGATGCAGGCTTCTTGGCTTGCTGAATGGGAGCTCATAAAACTTTGTGGGGTCTGGTTGTGTGACCATTTGGAACCCAGTCCCAGCTCTGTCTGTGGCTGGTTCTATCACCCTGGGTGAAACATTCGCATCTCTGAGCATTAGTCCCCAGGTTGAAAATGAGTAAGTGGAGGCAGATGATATCTGTTTTCCTTTCAGATGTATTAATAATATGTGATGATAATGCATTCCAAGAACAGGCTGCAGTCTTTGTGCAAAGGGGAAACAAGAAGAGCTGGTAGTGGGCCATTTATGAGACATGTATTGACTCTAGTCAGCCACCAGGGGACATCCAAGAGCACATGTACGTAGTAGCTGCACAGCTCACAGTTTGTAAGTCAGATTCTTATACATTGGACCTTTCTTTCCTAGTGATAAAGTATCAGAGCTATAAACTATCAGAAAAAAAGTGACTCCTAGAGCTAAAAAAAGTATGAGCCAGTATATTCTTAGTTTTGGCAGCAGTATTTAAAGGGAACATACTAAATATATCTTTGACACTATTTCACCTTGCATTAAATTAGATGTGTGGTAAGGCAACAATTACATAAGTTCATGAAAATAATTTAATTTATTTTGGTTATGTTTTTATGTTTGCAAGGGTGGGACCAGGGTGATTTCAATGATCACTGTGGCATACTGAGCATGCCACCCCAGACATTCAGAATTGCCATTCCTAAGTTTTGTGGGTGTTTAGCATTCAAAATACAGCTTTCAGTCTGTGACATGGCAATCTTCTGATGTTTTAGGCTTCTGAATTGAGAAAGAGTGGGGCCTTAAATGGGGGACTAAGAATTTAACTGATCAGAATGGTGTAAGCCTCATTGGAAACTAGCAGATTGGCTTATGGACCATGTGCCTCAATCTCATATGTTTGATTACCTGAGTCAGCCTTCCCATGTCAGGCACCTCTGGGACTTTGGCCAAGGTAAGGCTCAGGCCCCAGGTTATGGGGTCATCTACTCAGGGAAACCTCTTAGTACAGCATCCTCTACTTCTTTTCAGAAAATCCTTTCCTCTTCTTGTTGACTTTTCGTTTAGACCATCACCTGCCTAGCTCCCTTCTCACTCAGGCTTTCCTGTTCACCGATGTTGCCAACTCACTCACACAAGCAAATGCATTTCTATGTCTACCTCTGGATGGCAACCATTCTCATTGCTCACCTCATCCGTTTACACTCCCAGAAACTCTTCCAAGCTCCCACAGTTGTATTTATAGGTTTACTCTTGTATTAATAGTTTGGCACTTAGTATCTTGTTGATCTTCACTGACTGTTAATTGAACAAAATGAATTAAATTCAAGGAAAGAAAGAAAATCAGACAGAGAAAACTTAGACTAAATTTCTGGTGAATGTAAAAGTTACCATGTAAGACAAAGCTTTAGCTTCCAGAAGAGGTAAAAAAAAAAAAAAAAAAAAAAAAGGAAAAAAAGTAAAATAAAATAAAGGAGAGGAAAGAGAAGGAGGAAGAGGAGGAGGAGAAGCAATGATCATTTTGTGCCAGAGAAAACGGGAGCTAACATTTAGAAACAGACTCACATGCTATCCCGGGCTTCCAACTAGAAAAGAAATCACAAATATTTGCACAGCATAATGTGTCGATATATCCTTATATGAACCCACCACATAGCTCATTTATTGCCAAACATCTAAAACTCAGCCTTTACATACAGATAGGTTCTTCAAATGCTGTTTGCTTTGCATATCACAGACACAAATAAAATATAATAAACAATTTCTGTTTGAACTAGCCTCTGGTAATTAGGACAGGATGACTGGGCCAACTTTAGAAATCAAAATAACTTACAGTTTCAAGCATAGCTGATATTCAGCCTGTCTAACCTAGCAAAGTCCTAGTGAAGCTTTTTATATGGCACAGCCATTCTGATTTGGTTCTAACTGTCTGGATTGGGCAATGTTTCTGCTGTATTGTCTAGTACACGTTTTAACTCTCACCCTTAATTTTGAGTAAAATGTTCTCCATCCACATCTTTCTCTTACAGAAGGCAGCTAAAATGTATGGATGACCTGTTAATGTGCCTTATAACTTCCATTTAAGGTAGAGCATTTGCCTCATTATATACATGAGAAATTGAGGGTGCTGTAAAGTCAAGTGTTACTTAAGGGCACATTCTTAAGAGGCCACGTCAAAAGCTGAATCCTGGCTTGTTCATTTTATTCTCCTTTTATTCTCCTTAAATGATCACATTCCTAATCTTATGTAAAAGTATGTACCTCATCTTCACATGTTTAATTAATTCGGCCCCGAACCAGGCATCAGGTGAAAGGCATGAAGTAAAATCATAGCTCCAAAGCTTCAGGGATAAAATCACTATATTGTTGTCCTTTTGTTACTTTAAACTTTACTGTCTTTCTAATTAGAAGAAAACACACACATATACACCCTCCAAAACACGTAATGTGGCTACTGCTGTCTTTCATTGTCTTTCTGTCTTGATCTCTTCCTGTGTGCTTTTCCAAACTATTTCGCGCCTTACTTTTTGAATCATAAGATGAATTTTGTGGCAGCAACTATATTTTTGCAGCTTATTTGATCCATTATTTCTATTTTCAACTTATTACAGTCTACCTTCAAGTGATATTACAAGGCCACACATAGTGCGAAAATCCTAGAACAGGGTACTTCCAATTCCCCTCCTTTGTCCTTTGTGCAATTGCCATCGTACATTTTTACTTTTACAAATGTGGCAAACTCTACAAAACAATGTCACAAAGTTTTCTTTAGTGGATTTTCTTTTAGCGACATTACAAGAAAGAAAAAATTATGTTTATCTTTGTTTTGGCCATTTCAGATCTCGTTATTTCTTTATGTAAATGCAAATTTCTGTCTGATTATGCTTCTGCCTAAAGAACACCCTTTGAAATTTCTTAGAGTACACGATTGCTGGTGATAAATTGTAAGTTAATTTATGAGCCCAAGAAAGCCTTTATTTTGAGTTTATTTATTTTATTTTATTTTTTTGAGATGGAGTCTCGCTGTGTCACCCAGGCTGGAATGCAGTGGCACGATCTCGGCTCACTGTAAGCTCTGCCTCCCGGGTTCACGGCATTCTCCTGCCTCAGCCTCCCGAGTAGCTGGGACTACAGATTCCCACCACAATGCCCGGCTAATTTTTTTTTTTTTTGTATTTTTAGTAGAGATGGGTTTTCACCGTGTTAGCCAGGATGGTCTTGATCTCCTGACCTCGTGATCTGCCCACCTCAGTCTCCCAAAGTGCTGGGATTACAGGCATTAGCCACCATGCCCAGTCTATTTTGACTTTATTTTAAAATAAATGTTTATTTTAGGACAATTTTAGTTATATAGCAAAAATGTGAAGATGGTACAGAAAGTTCCCATATACTCCTCATCCAGTTTCCCATTAACATCTTAATGTTATTTTAGTATGGTACATTTTGGCATAATGTTGATAAGTTTTTATTACCTTAGTTGCATATAAAATTCCTCATGAAATATAAAAATATGTAAAAGTTATATTGTCATTATTACATTAGTATTGTATATCTGTTAAAATTAATAGATAAATATTAATTGTTTTATGATGGTTACAGACTGATTTACTTAGTTTTTACCTAATGTCCTTTTTCTGCTCCCAAATCCCCAGGATCCCACCCTGGGAATCAAATATGTCAAGACAAAGATTAACAAACTAAGCTACTGCTCAAATCTATGTACTCACCATGAGAATGAACAAGTATGAACACTGAGAGAAAATTTACTATAAAAATTGAATGGGTCTATTACCCTGTAATATCACATTACATTTCTTCAGCATGTCTCTTTAGGCTCCTGTTTTTTTGTGACAGTTTCTCAGTCTTTCCCTGTTATCGATGACATTTTTAAGAAGTACTGGTCAGTTGTTTGGTAGACTGTCCCACAGCTGAGTTTTCTCTGATATTTTTCTCATAATTAGACTGGGGTTGTCAGTCTCAGGGGGAAGATCGCAGAGGCAGTGTCAGTTTTTAAAAAGATTTTTTTCAATTTTTAATTAATTAATTAATTAATTTTGAGACAGATTCTCACTCTGTTACCCAGGCTGGAGTGCAGTGGGGCAACCTTGGCTCACTGAAACCTCTACCTCCCGGGTTCAACTGATTCTGCTGCCTCAACCTCCCAAGTAGCTGGGATTATAGGCATGCACCACCACGCTTGGCTAATTTTTGTGTTTTTAGTAGAGACAAGGTTTCACCATATTGACCAGGCTGGTCTCAAATTCTTGACTTCAGGTGATCCTCCCACCTTTGCCTTCCAAAGGGCTGGGATTACAGGTGTGAGCCACTATGCCCAGCTAATTTTTGTATTTTTAGTAGAGGCAGGGTGGCAGTGTGGTTTGTACCACATCATATCAAGTGTAAATACTATTGGTGTGACTTATCACTGTTGATGCTGACCTCGATCACCTACCTATGGTAGCATTCGTCACTATAAATGTGGTAGCATTTTGACACTACAAAGCTATTTCTATTCTTCCCCCTTTCCATACTGTGTTCTTTTTAAGGGAATCACTAGGTGAACCATACACTTGAGGAATGGGGAATTATGCCCCACCCTTGTGAGGGTAGAGTTTCTCCGTAAGTTATTTGGAACTCTGCGTAAAGATTTCCATTATCTCTTCTCTCTTATGTATTACTTGTATGTTCAACTATTTACTTACATCAAATGGACTCAGATATTTTGATTTTATACTTTGGGTATTAATCCAGTACTATCTTATTCTGTTGCTTTAACAGTTCTAGGTTTGGCCATTGGGAGCTTGAAATATTTTACCCTACTTTCTTTCTCACTTGCATGGTTTCTGATGAGAAGTCTACTGTAATTCATATTCTTGCTCCACTATAAACAAAGTGTTTTCTTCCTCTGGCTTCTTACAAGATTTTCTCTTCTCTTATTTACTTGTTTTTGTTCACTTTGAAGATAATATGTTTAAGTGTACTTTTTGGCATTTATCCTACTTGGTGCCTCAGAGCTGCCTGGTTCTGTGGTTAATTGTCATTAGTTTTAGGAAGTTCTTGGCCATTATTATGTCAATTATCTCTTCCACTCTGTTTTCTGTTCCTTCTCCTACTGGCTTTCCCATTTCAGTTATATTACTCTTTTCGACATCACCCCATAGTTCTTGGAGGTTCTGGTTTTTTATTTTTTTGCAATTCAATTTGACTAATTTCTGTTGACCATTTTTAATCGTAGTTATTGTTGCCTCAGTCTGGGTCAGTCTACTTTCAAGCCTACCAAAGGCATTCTTTGTTTCTGTTACCAGGTTTCTGATGTTTGGCATTTCCTGTTGCTTCTTTCTTAGAGTTTCCATTTCTTTGCTTGTATTGCCCACCTGCTATTTCCCTTTGATCTTTGAAATTTACTCAGTGGTAACATCACCTGCTAACTCAAAATTAAGGCTCAAAGCATAAGCAAGTGGGATGGAAATGGGATGTAGGGTCCTTGGGCTTGGATCTGTTGTTCAATTCTATTGCTCTCTAGATTGTAACTTGGGACAAGTCTCTTAACTTTCTCCTAATTTCTATTTTCTCACCCTCTAAAATAAAAGTGAAAACATCTATATTTTAATCCTGCAAGAGGATTAAATTAACTTATGAATGTGACAGAGTGCTCTTCAACTCCAAAGTTCCGTGGAAATATTGACTCATATTATAACATCACATTCTCCTTCCCTCGAAGCGATAGGTCAGAATAATAGACCCATTCAATTTTGATAGTAAATTTTCTCTCAGTGTTCATATTTGTTCATTCTCATGGTGAGAACATAGATTTGAGCAGTAGCTTAGTTTGTTAATCTTTGTCTTAACATATTTGACTAAGAGGATTTTCTTTTCTTGCAAGCTGAGAAATGGAAAATTAGAAAACTGTAAGACCTCAGACTTAAAACAATGGTCAGTGGAGGAAACATAAACTTAATGTGAATACCGTGGAGGTGTAGCAAAAGTCAGATTATTGAAAAGAAAAAAATTACAGCCCGAAAAGAAAACATATTTGTATGTTTTTGGAAGACTTGCTAGTCCCAAATTTACCTTCTGGCTGAATGGTTTTATGGTGTGGAGATGAATTTTCTTTGCTACTTTTAACTAGCTCTCTGATCTTCAACTCAGCTCCATTCTGATCAAAACTAAAATTTCTAGCTTACAAGCAATAAATGAGAACTGTGGCCACAAATCTAATGCTGTACTTGAGGTGACAATGATGTGACAAATCTTTCTTCACAGCTTGAGCTGACTGTTTTATTTGGTCATAATTTTCATGGACTTATGTTAGTATTTGTATATTTCTACTCCATCTCACTTTTGATTAAAAGAGTATTAGAATATAGAGGTGTGTGCATGCGTGTGTGTGTTTATATGTGTATGTGTGCACGCAGGCATGAATATGTACATTGGAAGGCAAAATTGGCATCAGCCAAGCATTAAAATTCCTTCTTTCATCTTTCAATTGTGTCCCAAAGAATTGTGTTTATGCCTCAGTATACCAACTCTTAAACGTGACTACCCATCCCCCTAGAAAAATGCATGTAAGGTTAGAGATGACCTCAACTTTTATTTGGCATACTATTAAAGGATCTAAAAAAATGTTTTGTATATAACAAGTGCTAATTAGTGTGTCTATGTTGTTTATCATATACCTTTGTCTATTATAATTTCATAAAAACAGAATAAAACAAGGACTATGTAGGGCAAACCAGGATGTATGGTTACCCATCCATATACATTTGTTGATTATGAACTGAATCTAGTCTTTCCCATGGTTAATTTTTTTTTTTCTCAGAACTTAGTGGAACAGTCAGCCTGGTCAAAAGAAAAAACATTGTACTTGATTGCAATAATAATGTGAATCAACTTTGATTGAGCCCCTATGTTCCAGGTTCATCTCATTAAATCCTCACCACAACACTATGAGGTAGATGTGGCTATATTTCTCCTCTTATTGATGAGGAAACTGAGGCTCTCAGATGTTGAGTAACTCTCCCAAGATTGCACCACTAGGTTCACAGTGCTGGCTCCAGATTCAGAGTGCCCAGGTTTGAATCTCAAATACAAAATTGACATGGAATCATAGTTCAAAAAATCTCATGGGCATCGATGAAACAATGTGTTTAAAAAGTTTTGCAAATGGTAAATTACTCAAATGTGAATTGCATGCCAATGTGTAGTTCTTTGCAGCATATAGTGCCAGAGCAGTGGGAGGTGACTTTATCCCCAAGGAAATTTGGCAAAGTCAGGAAACATTTTCAGCTGTCACAAACAGGAGGGGGAATTGTTATTGGCATCTAGTGAATAGAGGCTAGGGACACTGTTATACATCCTATGATGCACAGGATGCCCTCCCATAATAAAGAATTATCAAGCCTCAAATGTCAACCATGTCAGGGTTGAGAAACCACCGTGCTATAAAAATACAGATTAAGAAAATGTGAACCTTGGCTTTTAAAAGCTCACGGCTTAACTGGGGAAATAGACACATAGGTAGATATGAAAAATACAATGCAGGGGCTGAGGGCAGTGACTCATATCTGTAATGCCAACACTTTGAGAGGCCTAAGAGGGAAGATTGCTTGAAGCAGGGAGTTTGAGACCAGCCTAGGCAACAAAGCAAGAATCCTGTCTCTACAAAACAAAAGCAAAAACAAAAACCATGCAGGGTTCAGCAGAAGTGGTTCAGTAGAGTTGGAGAAATTCAGATGAAGAGAGGGAAGGGATGTAGCACATCTTGAGCTATTAAGGGCTGTAATGTGAAAGAAAGAGAGAGGGCTTTTTATATGTAACAGTAGTGGTAGATATATTTCAGCTTCAGAAAAGATGAACCAATAAGCTCCTTGCAGGTATGAAATGTGTGTGTCTCTTCAGCAGTTACATCCTCATGTCTAGAACAGTGCCTGACAATGGAGTAAGGCTTAATAAATGATTGTCGAATAATAGTTACATAGGTAAATGAATGAACTGAAGCATCCAAGGGCAAGTTTTGAAAGTTAGGATTGAGTCCCATCAGAAGATTATCTGATATTATGACAGTAATTCTCCAGGATTTGGGAAAGAGAGCTCTTCTCTGTGGCCAGTTACCATCTGAGGTTTGCAGGAAGGAGAGAAAATGGAGCCTCTTTTCTGTATCAGAAAAGATTGTGAACAAAGGTGTAGGCTTTAGCAACCTAGAAGCGTGGCCTTCATCTAACGAAATAAGCTCTATATGAAATTCTGGAAAATAAAAGAGGAACATAGATGAGTGACCCACGTGGGGTAGGAATGATAATAGCAACTGTTCCTCTTTTGTCAATTTGTCTTCTGTGTAGGGTATATGTGTAGCTGGAATAAGCCATGAATAAACACACACACATGCACACACATATAAAAATAAATTATTTTCTGTTATTATTAATTAGTCATCATATGAGGTATGATAAATGGAAACTCTAAAACATTCTTCAGCATTTGCCTTTCATCTTTCTCAAATAATTATTATCAAACAGAAAAAGTAGAACAGTGGATTTAATAAGTATTTCATGGAAAAAAGTTAGATGGCTGTATTTATAAAATTTACCCACTGAAATTATAGTATCTGTGTCCACTTAATATCCTCAAAGCCCCTGGGTTTTCATTAACTCGTATCTTTGAATTTTTGGAATGTGTGGGATTCTACAGTAATATATTTACAATGTGCGAAGATGACTTGCTGATTGCCACACTGCACAGTAGCCTGGAGGCATGTCAAACTTTGATGTGAGCTGGTGTTTTCTGTATTGTCCAAGTTTCTATTATACCGAAACGATCAAAGACTGCTCTTGTCTTTCTCAATGTGCAGCAGAAGATTGTATTTTGTTAAAAGATCAGAAATAAATGAAAATTAAAATGTCCAGGTTTTGACAGGTTTGAGCAATAATGTGATTAGTGATTCCAATTCTGCAGAAAATTGTCATTTTCTGCATTTTACTACTTATTTCATGTAATGCTAAAATACTAGTGGCAGTAGTAGTATTTAATTTAAAATGATTCAGAATTCCCAAATTTAGTAAATGAGTGAAACTAAATATTTAATGTATTTCAAAATATAAATTTATAAGCACTTTGAAATGCAGGTGAAATGTAAATTGATGAAAATACTAATGTTATATAAGCACTATACTTATCATATCAAATATTAGCCATACTGCTTTGTGGCATCCTTCAACTTCAGTCCTCAGCCATTTTGATTTGTGTCTCCTGGTTGACCTTAGGGGTGGTCTTGGCCCTTAGTTCTTCTCTTCCCTTAGCCTTGGTGGAGATAGCTGCATGCTTTACGAGGCTTCTCTCACCAGCTTCTTTTTCAGTCTTGATAATGAAAATTGTGATGATGATGTTGATTGGTATTGCTGCTATTATTATTAGATAGGACATTAAGGGAAGATGGAAGAAATCAGGAGAGTTGTAGGAGCTCAGTGATATAAAGGGACTGGGTGAGTTTGTGGTAAGGCCATTGAAGATGAGCATGAGGAGGCTGGGAAAAAGAAGGAGAGAGGGACCGAAGAAAGGATCAAGAAAGGTAGAGAAAGTTACTAACTCATGACTGAAATAATGTTATTACAGTAACAAAATTCCAGGCATTGGTACGTAAAAATAACATAGATTGAGTTTTGGTCTAAGTAAGATGTTATAGACCCGTTCTTTCTGCTCCTGTCTGCTAAGCACAACTACAAACCCTGGAAATGGTATAAGAGACAACCAAAAGAGAGCTCTGACACATGGTCAGAAGCAGGTTAGCTGGTACAGAGCCCTAGATCTGGAGGAGCAACATAGTGGCAGGATGTTTTGAAGCCCCTCACCCAACAGAAGAAAGCTATCACAACTGGCATTTCCTGACACCTGACCTAGCAACAGAAAACAGCTCAGGAACACTTTTTCCCTGTGGATTGGACAAAAGTCCCTCTGACACCATCAAGTGACCCTGATACCACCTGCAAGTGAGATAGATTGAGGGCTCTGCCAGAAACAAGAAGCTGCTTCTCCTTCCCCACTGGCTGAAGACTCCTCTTTTATACCAAGAGATACACAGGAAAGGTGGGCAGAGCTGGAAAGAGAGACTCTAGAAAGAGAGAGACTCTAGAAAGAGAGACTATTTCTAGAGAGAGACTCTAGAAAGAGAGAGACTCTAGAAAGAGAGACTGTTTCTAGAGAGAGACTCTAGAAAGAGAGAGTCTAGAAAATATCTTTGTACCTGCAGGCCCAAGACTTTTCTCCTGACCCCAAAACTGCAGGAAGGCACAAAGAACCAGAAAAAGGAACCCAGTTACCGCAGGTGGCCTAGTCCAGGAAACCTCTTTTGTCCTCAAGGGCCAAGACCCTACTCCTATGCTCACAGTCACTGGTGGTCAGAGAGGAGGCTGGTAAAGGAGATCCCCTCACACCATCTCCCATTGAGAAACACCTGGTGGCCCAGCCTGGGGAATCTCCTTTTTGTCCCACTGGGGCAGCACCATCAGGGGCTGGAAAGGTCCCTGTCATCAACCACATAAACCAAGCAGATCAAAATAAAACTACAGAAACTCTAAAAATTAAGCTTTTGGCCTAGCATGGTGGATCACGCCTGTAATCCTAGCATTTTGAGAGGCCATTGCAGTGTATCACTTGAGGTCAGGAGTTCGAGACCAGCCTAGCCAACATGGTGAAACCCTGTCTCTACTAAAAGTACAAAAATTAGCTGGGCTGGTGGCACACTCCTGTAGTCTCAACCACTTGGGAGACTGGCTGAGGCAGGAGAATCGCTTGAGCCCAGGAGGCAGAGGTTGCAGTTAGCCAAAACTGTGCCACTGCACTCCAGCCTGGGTAACAGAGTGAGGCTCTGTCTCAAACAAACAAATGAACAAATGAACAATCAGAAAAACTTCCACTGAAAAAAAAAGCTTACAAAAATTAGGCCAAGATCTGTGTGCAAAATCTGAACTGGGTGACTGTGCTAAAATAAAATATATAGAACCCATAGTCTCTTAACATAAGAGACAAAATGTCTAGCATATACTGAAAATTATCTATCATAGCAACAATCAATAAAACTGCAAACTGAATGAGAAAAGACAACTGACACCAATAACGAGAAGAATTACACATTGGAATTATCTGACAAGGATGCTAAGGTAGAAATCATAAAATACTTCAACAATCTACTACAAACTATCTTGAAATAAATTCAAAAATGGAAATTCTCAGAAAAAATAGAAGTTATAGGAGATAATTTAAAAATTACAGAACTGAAAACTGCAATTAAAAAAATCAAAACCTTCTGAATGGGCTAAGCAGTAGAGTGGAGGATAGAATCAGTTAAGTTGAGCACAGATCCACCCAATCTGAACTAAAAGAGAAAACAGACTGAAGAAAGGTATGAATTGAGCTTTAGGAATCTGAACATTAAAAACAAAATATCTAATATTTTATCATTGGAATCTCAGAAGGAGAGGAGAAAGAAAGTGATGCTGAACGATTGTTCAAAGGAATAGTTGTTGAAAATTTTTCCAATATGGCAAAGACATAAATCTACAGATCCAAAAAATTGAGTAAACCTCAAACAGGATAAACCCAAAGAAATCCACACACCAAAATACAGCTTAATTACACATTTGAAAGCTAAATACAAAGAAAACACTGAATGCAGCCAGGGAGAGATAGAATGCATGACCTACAAGGAATGCATGACCTACAGTAGATTTCTTGTCTGAAACTATGGATGCCAGAGGAAGTTGCAGAATGTGTTTTGAAGTGTTGAAAGAAAGGAATTGTCAATTGTGAATTCTATATCCACTGAAACTATACTTCAGGAATAAAAAGAAAATGGAACCATTCTCAGATAAAGGAAAATAGAAAGAATAAAACTTTGTCACTGACAATTCTACCCTGAAATGTTATGACTAAGGAGGTTCTTTAAACTAAAATTACAAAAAAAAAAAAAAAAAAGAATTTGGGGGCAATAGGAAGGAAAAGGGAATGATGGAAAGAGCATAAATATGGACACTCACAATAGACCATTTTTTTCAACTATTTATTTGAACAATCATTCAGCATCACTGTCTTTCTCCCCTTTTTCTGAAATTTCAGTGATAAAATATCAGATCTTTTGTTTCTGAAACCCAGATCTCTAAGGCTCTGTTCGTGATGTTTTTTCAGTCTCTTTGCTCAAAAATTTGTTCAGATTGGATGGATCTGTGTTCAACCTCACTGATTCTAGCCTCCACTCTACTGTTTAGCTCATTAAGCAGAAATATAAATCACCCTTGGTGATTGAAATAAAAATTGTAACATCATCTGATACTCAAGACAATGATATTTAAAAGTGGGAAGGATAAAACCTTAATGAAAATGAGGTTTCTATACTTCATTTGGTAAAATGGTAAATGGTAAAATGTTGATATAAGTAGCTTGCTGTAAGCAGTAGACTGTTAGATCATTGTGATATGTACATATGTATATATGTATATATAGTGTGTATATACATATATACATGTATGCATTAACATATAAACATTTGCATTTATATATACATATATGAAGATATATAGTGTATATATACTATATTGTATACGTAGTGAATTTAGTATATTTTAGTGTATATATAACATATATACACTATATATAGTGTGTGTATATATAGTGCATATATATATGATATTAATACACACCTATTAAAATGTTAACATAGAAAATAGCGACAACACTAAATGCTGAGGGGGATGCAGAGAAACTGGCTCACTCATACTTTGCTGATAGGAATGTAAAATTGTACCACCATTTTGGAAAATAGTTTGGCAGTTCTTATAAAACTAAACATGTAATTGCTGTATAACCCAGGAAATGCACTGTTGGGTATTTATTGCAGAGAAATGAACTTATGTTTACACAAAAATCTATACCTGAATATTCATAGCAACTCTATTTATAATTGCCCCAAACTGGAAAACAACCTAGATATTCTTCAATGGATGAATGGTTAAACAAATTATGGTATTACATATGATGAACTACTACTGAGTAGTGAAAGGAACAAACTATTGAGACACGCAGCAAGATGTATGAATTTCCAGGGAATTAGGCTGAATTTAAAAAGTGAATCCCAACAGGTTATATACTGCATTATTCCATTTATACAACATTTTTGAAATAAAAATAATTTAGAAATAGAGGGCAGATTAGTGGGAGCCAAGGGTAAGAGTTGTAAGTATGAAGGGTTGGGAAGGAGGTAGGTGTAGTTATAACAGCAACACAGGAATCCTTGTGGGGTTGAAATTGTTCAGTGTCTTTACTGTGGTGTTAGGTACACAAACCCACACACGTGGTAAAATTATATGTAACTGAATACACACACACACACACACACACACACACATGCACACACACACCCCAACGAGCATAAGTAAAACTTGGGAAATCTGAATAAGATTGGCGGATTGAGTCAATATTAATATCTCTGTTGGGATGTTATACTAGAGTTTCCCAAAATGTTACTATTGGAAGAAACTGGGCAAAGTGTACGACATGATCTCTATATTATTTCCCACAACTTGTGTGAATCTACAATTATCTCAATAAAAACCTTAATTAAAATTGATTTTTTCCAAAAAACATAGGTTATTAGAATATTCCCAAAGCAGGATTGCAAATATCAGTATGGCTGGCATTTTGTATGGCAGGAACCCTGAAACATGGTAGGGATACAGTGTGATGAGATAGGTGAGAAGGTGGTGTTAGAGGTTGAGATCAGACTGGCAAATGAAGGCCGGTGACAAAGACTCCTGTATGTTTTGTGAAAGACACTGGATTTTATCTAGTAGGCATTAAATAGCCAATGGAGGGCTCCAAGCTGGGACAGGAGAAGGGTGGAAGCAGGTGGAGGGACTCTTTTTATGTAGATAATTACCTTGATATTGTGGAAAGGAAACAAACACAGATTTAAAGGACACTTTGACCTTCTAGCTGTGTGTTCTTGGCAAGACATTTAATCTGTTTTATGCTTTGTTTTCGTAGCTGTCAGTTGAGTTAGAACACAATCCTCCAATTATTTTATAGTTTGTGTGAGGGTCAAAGAGCATCATGTGTACAAAAATCCTTTGTCAACTGCAGTATGCATTTCTCATCTAATGAATGAAGGTTGTCACATTGGCACATGTTTCCATGCTTCAATTAAGGTTCTGTTATAGGCCAGGCATGGTGACTTATGCCTGTAATCCCAGCACTTTGGGAGGCCGAGGCAGGCAGGTCATGAGGTCAGGAGTTCAAGACCCACAAGTTCGAGACCAGTCTGAACAACATGGTGAAACCCCGTCTCTACTAAAAATACAAAAGTTAGCTGGGCATGGTGGCATGCACCTGTAATCCCAGCTACTTTGGAGGCTGAGGCAGGAGAATTGCTTGAACCTGGGAGGCAGAGGTTGCAGTGAGCTGAGATCATGTTTTTGCACTCCAGCCTGGGTGACAGAGCAAGACTCTGTCACAGAAAAAAAAAAAAAAAGAAAGAAAAAAATAAAGATTGTATTATATATGTTAGATCTGACATTATATATAACATAGTCATTAATAAATGATTTGATGATTGTCTAATACATTAAATGGCTTCACTTAATTTTTTTAAAAAATGTACAATGCCAGTATGAAGCCAGTTTTGTTTCCCTCTTGTGACACTGGCATATGCCAGGAAACATTTGAGTTTAAAGAAAATTAAAAGAATTCATCACATCTCTCCCTTTTGGCTGCAAAAGTTTCCCTGCTCAGATTTTTCACTGTGCTGCAGTGAAGTTTCGTAAGGGCTGCCCCATCACAGCAAATGTATGTTGCTTATTTCCACACATAACAGATTATGCTTTCATTAACATCCCAGCTGCTGCATTTCTCTTCCAGCTTTTTAACTTCCGTAAATTCACATCTTTACATGTTCTCGTTATATAGATTAAGTTCCACAAAGCGACAGAAATGCAATTTGTTTTTAAAATTTCGAAGCAATTTTAATGTGGACAAAGCTGTATCTAAGATAATCACACTGAGAAGTTTGTTTCCTATGTTTTATTATCTACAAAGACTTTTTTCCTTAATGCAGTAGCATCACTATTCTCTTCTCACCATCTTTGTTCATTTTCACTCCTCCGTATCCTCTTTCTGTAAAACTAGGACTTTTCTTTTGAGGCTCACTTCCTCGGAAATCTGAGCTACTCTTTCCTGTGGATGACCCTTAATTTTGTACACTCAGATTTGGCCTTTCTCCTAGATGTTAATTAGACCTTTCTAACTTCTGCCAGGCATTTCTGCTTGGCTATCCCATCTTTCCATCAAATGTACCAGAAGGACCCCATATTACACTCAACACTCTGTTCTTTTCCCATCTTTCAAATAGCTCCTGTCCTTTAAGTGATCAATGCCACCTAGAGCTTCTGCTCCACTAAACCAGAGATACTAGAATTATCCTGGCATCCTTCTGCCTGTTATCATTTCCAATCATTGAAAACCTCTTAATTTGCCCATCAGACAATTTCCCCAGCAATTTGTTTTCCTTGATCATTGTTGTTACATTATGCTATTACCATATATCTAAAGTGTTGCACTTGTTTTGCAACTCTTCCAACTTCTTATCTTTGCTCTGCTAAAATATTTCCAATGCCTGACACTCTGAAGCTCAAAATGTCATGGGTCTATATTGCTTCTACCATAAATTTAAAGCTCTCTGACTAGCTGCAATAGGTTGTATTTGCTCTTTCCAATTCTTCACTTCCCATAGCAGGAATATATCTCCCAGCCTTTGCAGTACCTCTCCATGTCAGCAGAGTATATACTTGTCCACTGCAATGATGTTGAACTTAACCATGTGACTTGTAGGGCCTGAGGGAATGGGAGTGAGCACGATGTAAACAGAGGTCTGCTGGCAAGGATTTCCTTTCTGTACTCTACCATAAGAAAAGCATGCCCCCAGCAGTCCTTACCATATTAGCCTGGCTGCAGAATGAAGACCTGTAAGTGACCGTGAGCTCAAGCCACAGTCTCAGGCAGGCAGGAATTCTTCACTTCCCATAGCAGGAATATATCTTCACTTCCCATAGCAGGAATATATCTCCCAGCCTTTGCAGTACCTCTCCATGTCAGCAGAGTATATACTTGTCCACTGCAATGATGTTGAACTTAACCATGTGACTTGTAGGGCCTGAGGGAATGGGAGTGAGCACGATGTAAACAGAGGTCTGCTGGCAAGGATTTCCTTTCTGTACTCTACCATAAGAAAAGCATGCCCCCAGCAGTCCTTACCATATTAGCCTGGCTGCAGAATGAAGACCTGTAAGTGACCGTGAGCTCAAGCCACAGTCTCAGGCAGAGCTGCTGGCACTGACCCAAACACTCATGAGTGAGAAAAAAAAATGAATTCCTTGTTGTAAACCTCTGGGATTTGGGAGTCGTTGGTTACACAGTATTACTACAGCCCTAATAAATGCCTGTCCTGACATTCGAGGACTCAAATGCTCTTTCTCATCTTTAAACACTCCCACATATGGGAATGCTTACAGCTGGTAAAGTGGTCTCTGTAACATGCCCCCTTCACATTTTTTGACCATTTTCCTCACCTTTTGCTCTTTCACTGGTTCTTCAAGTTCCGATATCTTTCTTCTTCCGTCGTTTTTGCTGCGTTGAACACAACTCCTAGGGATGTTTCCCTTCTTCAGACTACTTAATGTTCACATCTCTTATTTCACAACTCAAACTTTGTCTGATATTCTTAGTTCTCTAGAAGCATACATCAGACCACATTAGTCCCCTTTTTAAAATCTCCCAAGAGATACCTCTGTCCTCAGGATGGGGAACAAGATTCTTACTAGAACCCACACAGCGCCAGCCTCATTTCTTGCTGTCTCCCTATTTATAAGCTCTCCTCTAGCCATGTTGGGCAATTTTCATTTCCTGGAACACATTGTACTATCTTCACTTTTGGATGTTTGTGCATTCTGTTCCTTACACTTGAATCACTTTTCCCCCTACCTCTGTCTCCTCAACACATGCTTGAATCCAGACAGTTACCATAGTATGCCAGGCATTACATTGCAAAGCCTCTTTCTTCCTCTCCATAGCTAGATCGTGTCCTTTGTCTCAGTCAAGATGGGCTGCTCTGTGCTGCAGACACAAATCAGAACTCAGAGCCTTGGCAGCTTTACCAGCAAAACAGAATTTCTTTCGCTCATGTCCAACAAGTCAGTTTCAGGGAGGATGGGGATGCTCTACTTCACTCACACACTTACCAACAGGTTGAGAGGAGCTCTGCCACGCTGGAGCTGCACCAACTAGAACCTATGATTCTACTCTTCTTCTAGACCACAGCCCCAACTAGCTACAAGGCCCCGACTTCAAAGCCAGGGAGGCTTGGAAGCTTAGTGGGTCTCATAGAATACTTGGAGATCACTAGCCATCTTCACTACATGTTTCCCAGAGGTGCTTCTGTGAACGTCCACAAGCATCCTTTATCACACATAGCATCATGGCATCTTCTTATCTTGTCTGTGTCTGTATGAACTTAAAGATCCTGAGGGCAGACACTGTACCTGATTTCATGTCATCTTTTCAGGAGCAAATTCAGAACCTGACACATAAGAACTGGTGGAGAATTATCCTTAGAATAGATACTGAATCTTTGTGTCTCTCTGCTCTCCAAGAAGATGGCCTGCTCCTTGATAACAAGAGCCACCTCTGATCTCCCCCATCCAGTCAACATCTTCCAGAAAACAGACCATCAGTATGGATTTGCAGCATATATTGCGATTGTTTAACATAATTTTCCAACAGCTAATTATGTGTGGCCACCATACATAGATATTTCTGTAGCTCATATTTTAATACCTTTCCTGTCATTCTACATTACATATGTGGAAGACCTTTAACCCAGTTTAGTTTATACATGATAAGTACAAAAGGGAAAAAAGAAAGCTTCATTTCGTCACCTCTTTGGGGACTTCTTCAGCCTTTTTCCAGATGTGGAATCCAGATTGTGTTATTTTCTTTCCAGTTTGGGCCTAGGAGTCATACTTCAAGAGTTAGCAAAGCCTCAAGAATCATCGAGCTCTTTTCTCCTCTTCAAAACTGGCCTTGTTTTCTCTGAACATTAATGTATCTCTCTGCTGTGCAGCAAACTACCTCAAAACCTAGCACTTTCAGACAGCAAACACTTATCAGTTTCTGAGATCAGAAATCAAGGAGTGGCTCACGTCGGTGGTTCTGGCTCAGTCTCTCATGGGGCTGCAGTGGAGGTGCAGAACCTGATGGGGCTGACGACTCACTTCCAAGCTCGCTGATGCAGCTGTTGGCAGAACTCCGCTCCCTGCCACACGGGCCTTTCCATAGAACGCTTATAACACAGCAGCTGGCTTCCCCCAGAGGAAGTGATTCAAGAGAACAAGCCACCAAGGTCGGGTGCGGTGGCTCATGCCTGTAATCCCAGCACTTTGGGAGGTGGAGATGGATGGATCACCTGAGGTCAGGAGTGTGAGACCAGCCTCGCCAACTGAGTGAAACCCTGCCTCTATGAAAAATACAAAAATTAGCCAGGCATGATATGATGGTGGGCGCCTGTGATCCCAGCTACTCTGGAGGCTGAGGCAAGAGAATTACTTGAACCTTGGGGGCAGAGGTTGCAGTGAGCTGAGGTAAAAAAGAAAAAGGAAGCTACCAAATTGGAGCCACACACCTTTTTATAATCTGGTCTCTGAAGTCATCTATTGTATCCTATTCTGTAGAAGTAAATCACTAAGTCCAGTCCTGGAAGGGCAGTTAGGCTCTCTCTCGAAGGAAAAAGTACGAAGTTTTGCATGTACAGTCATGCACTGCATAATGACGTTTTGTCAATGATGGACCACATATATAACGGTGGTCCCATTAGGTAATGGAACTGAACCATTCCTGCTGCCTAATGACATTGAGGCCACCACAGCATCATAGTGCAAGACATTCATTATGTGTTCGTGGTGATGCTGGTGGAAACAAACCTACTGTGCTGCCAGTTGTACAAATGTCTAGGCCATACAATTATGTACAGTGCATAATACTTGAAAATAATAACAAATGACTATCCTACTAGTTTATGTGCTTAATATATTTTTATCATTATTTTAGAGTGTACTCCTTCTTTTTATTTTTAAGGAAGAGTTAACTGTGAAACAGCGTCAAGCAGGTCTTTAAGAGGTTTTCCAGAAGAAGACATTGTTGTCTTAGGCGATGACAGCTTCATGCATGTTATTGCCCCAAAGACCTTCCGAGAATTAAGATGTGGAGGTGGAAGACAGTAATATTGATGATCCTGACCTTGTGTAGGCCTAGGCTAATGTGTGCTTTTATGTGCCAGTTTTTAGCAAAAATGTTTAAGATGTAAAAAACAAATAAAACTTTTTAAAAAGAGAAAAAAGCTTAAAGATTACGGATATAAAAAAGAGAATATTTTTGTACGGCTGTACAATCTGTCGTTTAGGCTAAGTGTTATAAGAAAAAAAGTCAGAAGTTTAAAAAATTTTTAAAATTTAATGTGAATTTTAAGTGTAAATTTTAAATTGAAATTTATTTTTACCGTAATAGATTCAAGTGAAGTCTTTGTTGCATCTGGTTTGGCATAAGTGTACAGAGTTTACTAAGTCTAAAATAGTGCACAGTAATGTTCCAGGCCTTCACATTCACTCACCGTTTACTCAATGACTCACCCAGAGCAACTTCCAGTCTTGCAGGCTCCATTCATGGTAAATGCCCTAAACAGGTGTACCATTTTTTTTACCTTTTATATGGTATCTTTATTGTATCTTTTCTATGTTTAGCTACATAGATCCTTACCATTATGTTCTAGTTTGTTTACAGTATTCAGTAGAGAAACATGATGTACAGGTTTGTAGACTAGGAGCAATAGGCTATCCCATACTGCCTCGGTGTATAATGGGCTATGTCCTCTAGGTTTGTAAGTACACTCTGAGATGTTCACACAACAACAAAATCACCTGACCACACACTTCTCCAAATGTAGCCCCATTGTTTAGCAAGGCATGACTGTATTTTTAAACCACCACACTGTCCCTTGGACAAACTTTGGAGGCAAATGCCATTTTCATAGCCCCATCTCCCATGGTTGCTGAGGCAAACATATCCCTGTGTCTCCTTCCTTCACCTCCCTGGCTTCAGGGTGTTTATTTCTAGTCACCAAAGGGAAATGAATAACAAAGATTTAACATCAATAAGATGCAAAAATAATGGGTAAATTTTATAAGTCTTTAATCATTCTGGAAGCCATTGAGCAGTCTGTGGTCCAGACCTTCTTTCTTAGGTGGACGTTTCATCAACCTTGGGCTTCAGTTTTTATTTCTGAGGGTGAGCCCAGGAGAAGCTGTAGTGCATCCTTGAGACCCACCCTTTCCTGGATTATGATGTAATTCCTGCAGGAAGACCCCTCTCTTGTTGGCATGGTCCTAGATGTGGACAGTGCTAATGCAGGGGGGCTGGAGGTCCTGGAATTGCCCCTTTGCCTCAGCTGAGACTCTGTCACCTGGGGTGTACTGAGGGCCAAGTAGCATCATCTTGGTTTCCACGAAGAAGCATATTTTTCTAATGACTCCTCAGTCTTTGATATTGTATGTAGAGGTTTTCCCAGGCCAAAAAGGGGAAAAAATGGAATGAAAGAGTGTGGGGCTGAGCAGAGAGAACAAAATGCCACCCCTGATATTTATCGTGATGCTTAGGGATCTTTCCATATGCATATATTTCCTTCTTCTGCACTCTCTAGCATCATCCTCATGAAGCCCTAGCACCACAGTGAGAAGGAAAACTTTTCTTCTGTGCTTCTAACAAAGAGCAACATGGCATACTGGAGACAGTATGAGCTTTGACATCAGACAGACACTGGTCCAAAACCAGCTCTACTGCTTTGTTTCTTAACTTGGAGAAGTTATTTAACCTCCCTGAGCTCCCAGTTTCTTGATCATTACATTAGGATAAAGTGAGGATTGAATGAAACAACATACAGAGGAAAATATTAGGTTGGTGCAACATAATTGCGGTTTTTGCCATTACTTTTAAACCAACCTAAGAAAACATGTCAGGCATACAATAAGCATCAACCAATGTTCATTCAGCAAATGAGTGAATGTGCTTCAGAGCTACCTGGAATCCCTATGGAAGATACTGATGGGATATTGTGATCCTGAATGTCTTTCTCTTGCTTGTAGAAACTGACAAAGAGCTGGTTTATATACTTCTAAGGCAGCATTTGCTTGGTATTACATGATTTGCTGAGTTCCTTGAATGCATTCTCTTGGAAGATTTTCATTTGTGGCAAACAGAAATGCAATTCGTCTTGTATTTGAAAACTCTGACAACAAAATGTGAAGAAAACTGAAAGGGTTTTTTTTTCTTTAAATTATCTCGTATTTTAAATAAGCTTCTAAGAAATCGGATCTTGCTTTCTACGAAGAAGCATTTTTCTCTAATGACTCCTCAGTCTTTGCTATTCTATGTGGAGGTTTTCTCAGGCAAGGAAGGGGGAGTGTGGAATGAAAGAGGGTGGGGCTGAGCAGAGAGAGCAAAATGCCATCCCTGAAACTTATCTTGATGCTTAGGGATCTTTGCATATGCATATATTTCCTTCTTCTGCGCTCTCTATGCAGATAACTGCCCCAGCCTGATGGATGGCACAATGCAATCTGCTTCTCTTGCTTTCTCTCCCACTAGAGATGTGTGGTTTCACCTTAATATATTCAAGGGAAGTCTTTGCTGCATCTGGATTGGCATTTGTAATTATGCACTGTGAAAATATAATGTAAGGGGAGAGTATAACTTTTCTTCCCAGATTACACAGAAGAGTTTAATGTGTTCATGTGCTTAGATACCCACACACAAGGAGCAACAGATCAAGCTCTGCTTGACTTCTGTATAATAATCACGTTCTATGAACTTAAAAAATGTGAAATATTTTGTTGTGTACTGCACAGAACCTCTGCAATGCTCCCAACTATTTTTTCTTTGGTTATTTTCCAAGTGATTATATGTTTTCAACAGCACTAATTGCACCAAGGTCTAATAGATTGTAATTCATATGTTTAGACCTTCCTTCCTCAGGCTGAAGGAAGTAAACAGCAGACACCCTAAAGTAGAGAGGCTTAGACGATGACCAGTGGAATCTTAAAAAAAAAAATCAATAGCTGTTTATACATTACACAGTCCAATAGCCAGATAACTGTATGGGCAGATAATTTTATCTTCCTAAATATATATTCTGTCATCATATTCTTTAAGTTATTTGACAGAAAACAAGAGCAGCTCATCTACAATAACTAGAATTATTCCAGTAATTAACAAGCAGACCACAAATACGAAGTGTCAAAAGA
Source organism: Macaca thibetana thibetana (assembly GCF_024542745.1). Lineage (NCBI taxonomy): Eukaryota > Metazoa > Chordata > Mammalia > Primates > Cercopithecidae > Macaca > Macaca thibetana. The sequence goes on along the minus strand of NC_065579.1, from coordinate 137,821,975 downwards.
CTTTTTCTGTCTTTCAGGGATATTTTGTCTAATAATATGTACCTCCTGACATCTCTACTGATCTGAACAAAATGAAATGGATTAAAACCTTAGTACAAGAAGCTTAAATGAGATAAAAACAGGACTTTCAAAACTGAAGGTTGTTACTATATGAATATTTATTATTTCTGCAATCCTTGCTCCCTTATTTATATAAACTATTCCTTACCTTTTCTTAGGGAAACCATTCCTTGCACACTCTTAACTCAGGTGATTTAAGGTTCACTGGTTCCCTCCATACCAGGGTGGGTCCAGATTGGTTTCAGCCAATTATAATATCCCATTCCCCTGACCACGGTGATTGGCTTGGGACGGGCACATGGCCTAACTCTGGCCAGTGAGCATCATACCCAAGACTTATCCTTGACTAATGTGGGGTGTGCAGTGCTTTAATCTCACTGATTGGGAAGCTGAGAGGAGGTAAGGTCTGGAGCTGCAGCAGCTACTTTGAGAACAGGAGGAGAGCCTGGGTGAGAAAGAAATCACATGGGGAGAGCAGAGCCGATCTCAGAGACAGAACGGATTCTTGAGAAATCATTTGATCCACTGTCTGAAGTTGAGTTTAGATACACTGTTAGCCTTGGAGTTTCCTGGTTCAGAAGTCAAGAAATTTCTGTTTCACTCAAGGAAGATTGAATTTCCTGCCACTGGCAATTTGGAAGACTTCTCTTTTTAAAATATTTTTATTTTTAATTATTATGGTTACATAATAGGTGTATATATTTATGAGGTATGTATGATTGAGCCAGACTATCGGGAGAACCAGCCCCAAATATTTCAATGTAAGTTCTTTCCTAGTTTCCCTAAGTGTTGGCCAGTCTGAGAAATAAAGAGAAAGAGTACAAAGAGAGGAATTTTACAGCTGGGCCTCCAGGGATGATATCACATATTGGTAGGACCGTGATGATGACCCCGAGCTGCGAAACCAGCAAGTTTTCATTAGGGATTTTAAAAGGGGAGGAGGTGTATGAACAGGGAGTAGGTCACAGGATCACATGTTTCAAAGGGCAATGAAGATCACAAGGCAAGGTAAAATTAGAATTACTGATGAGGGTCTATGTTCTGCTGTGCACATATTGTCTTGATAAACATCCTAACAGGAAACAGAGTTCCAGAGCAGGGAACCGGTCCGACTAGAATTTACCTGGCTGGAATTTCCCAATCCTACTAAGCCTGAGGGTACTGCAGAGACCAGGGCATATTTCAGTCCTTATCTCAACCGCATAAGACAGACACTCCCAGAGCGGCCATTTATAGATCTACCCCCAGGAATGCATTCCTTCCCCAGGGTTATTCCTTGCTGGGAAAAGAATTCAGCGATATCTCTCCTACTCGCACATCCATTTATAGGCTTTCTGCAAGAAGAAAAATATGACTCTACTCTGCCCGACCCTGCAGGCAGTCAGACCTTATGGTTATCTTTCCTTGTTCCCTGAAAATCGCTGTTATTCTATTCTTTTTTAAGGTGTGCTGATTTCATATTGTTCAAACACACGTGTTTTACAATCAATTTGTGCAGTAGTGGTCCTGAGGTGACATACATTCTCAGTTTATGAAGATAATGTGATTAAGAGATTAAAGTAAAGACAGACATAAGAAATTATAAGAGTATTATTAGGGAAGTGATATAAAATCCATGACATTTTCACAATTTATGTTCAGAGATTGCAGTAAAGGTGACGTAAGAAATTATAAAAGTGTTAATTTTGGGAACTGATAAATGTCCATGAAATCTTCACAATTTATGTTCTTCTGCCTCGGGTCCAGCCGGTCCTTCTGTTTGGGGACCCTGACTTCCTGCAACACTGGGCACCAAGAGGACTAGTGCTGGCCCTTTGCATTGGGGAGTGGTGACCCATATTTTGATGGGCGGACATTTATCTTTGATGAAAGATGGTCACCAAAGTGATGGCTTCTTTGGTTTGGACTAACTGGCATTCCAAGGTCCCTCTCCATGCAATAATTTCAACCTGATTTTCTTCTACTGATTATTTAATTGCAGTTTAGATTTTAGTAATTCTCTCAACATGTTTTCTAGTTTATCTTTTCTCTTTTTTTGTAAAAGTAAATTCTGGCCACTGATTACCAATATTAACCATAACATATTTTCATTCTTAAAATCTTATCCAAGCCTCAAGTGAAAGGGGAGATTTCATTTCAGCAGCTTCTACCATATTGTCTTTTTATCTTCTTCTTTCCATTTCCAAGTTCCCTGCCAAATTTAATAATCGGCTTTGTGACTATATTGTAAATCTTCTTTAATGTTCTTTACTGTAGTAAATTTCAATCTCTTAACTTCAGGATTCGTTCCCCTTCTGGGCTAATGAGATTTTCCAGGTATTTAAAATGATTCACCTGCTTGACTAGTTTATTATCCACCACTCTATATTTTCCCACCCCTCCCAAAGACCCACAACTCTTTATAGATATTGCCACACTTATATTCAGGCTGTTTTAAAAATTGTCATGGTTTAAATTTCTCGGCTAGTTGTTTCCAGGGTTCATACAATGTTGTAGCATTGGCAGATAAATCTTTGAACAATTCAAGGCCAATTTTTAAATCTTTCATTTAATAATTCTTTCCCCCGTCCTCAAAATGCACATGCACGTGCTCTCTCTCTCTCCCCCCACACACATTTATTATTCCTGTTTTATAATTAAAAAATAGGTTTCTTAGACAACTGCTCACTCCTCTCCTCCCTGTGCCTGGAAGCCCTAATGTTTCTCTCGTTACTTATCATAGAACTTCCAGTCTGTGAATGGGCCAGATGGGATCTAGAAATGCCATTTTTCCCCATCTCTCTGCCTCTATGCAAATCATGACTTAAATAAATCCAAAAAGAAGCCAACTCCTATGTTCTTTAAAGGGCCTTAGGAAAAGAAATACAAAATCTTCCTTGGAGAACTATTTCAGTTTTATGACACTTTCATTTTCTGTTGGCTCTTCTATCTCCCTCGACTAATAAGAACACTTTCCTCTCCTGACTTCTATGTCTTGTACCTCTCTATCCATTTCTCAGCTCTACCATTAGTTCTGTGTCTTTGGTCTAGTTCTGAAATGTAGGCACATCCTTCAAGAGCACACTATATATCAGTATGGAGTACCCCATCCAAATTTCCTTCTTTCAGTTGAATATACCCGACAAGGTATTTCATTGGTACCTCAACTCAATATGTTCAAAGAAAAATCCATCAATTTTCTACTCTCCTTGCCCCTCCAAAGCAAGTTTGTTTGTCTGCCTCTGTTTTTGCTTTAGTCAGTGGTTCCACCTTCATCCTAATTGCTCTGGCTGGACACCTGGGGTATCTTTGACACCTCTATTTCCTCACATCACCTCCTATGATGTATAATATGTGCCAGGTAGTGTCATTTCCTCAAGTACTCTACCTTTATCTTAACTCCACTTAGGACAGGTGCTCCAGTGGCTGCTTAGCTGGTTCCATTGCCTCTAACTATTTGCTCCTGAAATGCATTCTCCACATTGTTGCCACAATGATCTGCCTAAAACAGACATTATGTAATGTTGGTTTTCTGTTCAAAAGCCATCAATAACTCCCCATTGCCACATACTTAAATCAAACTTCTTGTCATGGCATTCAAGGTCATTTATATTTTGGCTTCAAGTTTATGCCATGCGTACTTTGAACTACAGGATTCTGATCTCCACTGCTACATAGTTAGGTGCAGACTTTAGGAACCCAGACTTGACATTATGTAGATCTGGATTCTGATTTTAGCTCAGCTACTTACTGTCTAACTTGGGCAAATCTCATAGTTTCTCTAAGCCTTGGTTTCATAAATGAAGATAATAACTGCCTTCTAGAGTTGTTGTAAGGATTAAACTAGATGATGTCTATAAAGAAATAGCACAATAGCTGAGACTTACGCAGCACTCAGCAGGTAATCACTGCTGTCACCATGATTGCTGTTGTTACTCTTATGCAGCAGTATAATAATAATAGTTGTTATCAACTTGGCCTCTGAAGTCAGCAGGCCAACTCTACCTCTTCCTGGCTATGTGGCTACTGGAAAGTTGCTCAACCTCTCTTTGCCTCATCTGTGAAATGGAGGAAATAATCATAGCTACCCCATATGGTTTATTTGGAAGAACTAAATTTACCAGTACAGAGCAGCATTTGAGACACAGTAAAGCACTGCAAAAATGGTGGTCTTGATCTTGTCATTTTCAAAACAGTCATGCAGTCAAACATCTATGCTTTTGTGCATGCTGTTTTGTGACATAGGAGCCCACTCATTTCTACCTGTCTTAGCATGGGTTCTTAGCTCTCTTTTTACCGTGAATCTACCTGGCACCTGGTAGAGTCTATTCACATCCTGTCAGAATAAAATTTTAAATCCATAATTAAAAATTCATAATTTTACAAAGAAAACCAATTATGTTTATAAAAGGTTAACAAACTAAAGAAAAACTAAAATAACTAAACTTGTGATATGGCAATAGATGTGTTTTTAATAGACACATTAAATAGCAAGATCCAATAATTAATCTAATAATTACTGTTGTTTTAAAGGAGTGATTAACATAAATAATATTTCAATTATCTGCAAAGTAGTAGCATGACATGAGAATATCTGGGATTTCTGCTGGTGACAAAAATCACTGGTTCTGCTAATACTAGTGTGCATGTAGTCTACCTTAGTACCTGAAGGAAACACTGAATGTCAGCTAGAGATTGGTGAAAATAGAGATGTAATTTGTTTCCCATTCAAATTCACAGACTTCACCTGAAGGTCCATGGACTTCAAGTTAAGAAGTCCTCATTCAAATCCTACTCATATTCTAAAGTTTAGCTCAAATATACCTTCTCAAAGAAGTCTTCCCAAATCCCACTCAGTTAGAATTAACCTACCTCTTTTAACCCCTCATGGCATTATGGCTTTTTGTTTTTTAAAAGCTCATGTGCATTACTTATGGTTTGCTTATATGCTACCATAAGCACATATGCAGTCCCATGAAGAGTGTCAGGCCATGTTTGGTCCTCATGCTGACACGTACTGCCTATGGCCCAGGCAGTGATGGTTGGGTAGGAATGAGAGAATGCAGGCAGCAGCCCATTACTTATCTCTTTTTCCCTGACTGCCCATTGCAATATAAAGTACAGCATTTCTGAGAATGTAGCTCATTTCATTTTAGTGTTATTTACTATGCTAGTTCTGCCAATGGGGCTGACAAATTGCCCCTCCAAAAGGCAGGTTCTAATCTATATGCAACCACTGTTCAGTGGCAATTTATGTGACAAGCTTTCCGAGTTTAGGTAAATATCCTGATATTTTAGCTTAGTTATTCTGACAACAACAATTTCTGCCTTATGGAGGACATATGTCATAGAGAAATTCAGCTTCCCATGTTTCCTGCCTGTTGCAGGAAGCATACATTTTTATGGTAAAATTGAAATGCAGATTATTTGGCTTGATCTTCTTCTGCACCTGGCAGCCATCTTTACAGAATTTGGACAAAAAGGAAAGAGAAGAAATAGAAGGAGGGACAGAGGGAAGGAAGAAAGTAAGGAAAGGATGGAGGGAAGAAGGTGTATTAGTTCATTTTCACATGGCTGTAAAGATACTACTGAGACTGAGCAATTTATAAACAAAAGAAGTTTAATAGACTCACAGTTCCACATGTCTGAGGAGGCCTCAGGGAACTTAAAATAATGGTGGAAGGCAAAGGGGAAGCAGGCACCTTCTTCAAAAGGCGGCAGGAGACAGAGAGGACACGGGAAATGCTAGACACTTATCAAAATACCAGATCTCCTAAGAACTCCCACATTATCACAAGAACAGCATGGGGGAAACCGCCCCCATGATCCAATCACCTCCTACCAGGTCCCTCCCTCTACACATAGAGATTACAATTGGAGATGAGATTTGGTGGGGACACAGAGCCAAACCATATCAGAAGGGAAGGAAGGTAGGCTTTATTTTCTGCTTTTTCTAATACCTGGAACTGAGCAACAGTCAACTTTCTTGACTCTTGTATTTTAAGAAAACAATTATTTATTTTGAAAATGTAGCAAGAATTAATGTCTCATATTTATAACTTGCTTTGGCATTTGTTCTAGCACTAATTTAGAGCAAGGTTTCTTAACCTTGACACTATCAACATTTTGGGCTGATTAATTTTTTGCGTGGCAATCTGTCCTGTGCATTGCAAAGCTGTTTAGCAGCATCTTTGGGTTATACACAGTAGAGGCTGGTAATATGCCTTCCCAAGTAGTGACAACCCCAAATGCCTCCAAACATTGTCAAATGTTCCCCAGAGAGAAAATAACCTTCTCTCCCCACTATAGAGAGCGACTGATTTAGAGGATAATGAACATTTATGCCATTGTCTGAATGTTTGGGTCCCCCCGAGCATTCATGTGTTGAAATCCTAACTCTTGGCCGGGCGCGGTGGCTCAAGCCTGTAATCCCAGCACTTTGGGAGGCCGAGGCGGGCAGAATACAAGGTCAGGAGATCGAGACCATCCTGGCTAACACAGTGAAACCCTGTTTCTACTAAAGAATACAAAAAATTAGCCTGGCATAGTGGCGAGTGCCTATAGTCCCAGCTACTCGGGAGGCTGAGGCAGGAGAATGGCATGAACCCAGGAGGCAGAGATTGCAGTGAGCCAAGATTGTGCCACTGCACTCCAGCCTGGGCGACAGAGCAAGACTCTGTCTCAAACAAAAAAAAAAAAAAAAAAAAAAAAAAGAAAAAGAAATCCTAACTCTCAAAGTGATAGTATTAGGATGTGGGGTCTTTTGGGAGGTAATTAGGTCATGAGAGTGGAGTTCTCATGAATAAGATTAGTGTTCCTATAAAAGATTCCCCAGAGAGCTACCCTGCCACCTTCTACCATGTGCAGACAGAATGAGAAACCTCTATGAGTGGGCCTTTATCAGACACCAAATCTGCAGGTGCATTGATCTTGGACTTTCCAGCCTCCAGAACTGTGGTGTATTTGCTACCCAGTCAATGATATTTTATTATAGGAGCATGAATAGAGTAAGACAATCTATCGTTTGTCAAACTCTGTGTTTATTGTTCCATATACATTATTTAACTTATTCTTCACACAGTCCCATAAAGTAAGTGCCATTATCTCCATCATAAAGTTCATGGAGGTGAAGGATAGTGCATAAAAAAGGAAATGCTATAGACTCAATGCTTGTATTTCGCCAAAATTCAGATGTTAAAACTTAATCCCTGGTGTCATGGTATTTGGAAGTGGGGCCTTTCAGAAGAGATTAAGTCATGAGGGTAGAGCCCATGGAATGAGATTAGTGCCCTTATACAGAAGGCTCTAGAGAACTCCCTTGCCCCTTCTGCCTCCATGTGAAGACATAAGAAGTGCCTTCATAAGCCAGAAAGCTGACTCTCACCAGACATGAAACATTCCAGAGCCTTGGTCCTGGACTTTCTAGCCTCCAGAACTGTGAGAAATGAATTTCTGTTGTTCATAAGCTACTCAGTCTATGATATTCTGTTACAGCAGCCTTAAGGGACCAAGACAGGAAACTAATACAAAGAGATGGGAAACTAATGCAAAGAGAGAATCATTAAATGATGTGATCCAAGATATCAGAGTAAGGATAGCACCATGACCTATCAATCACAACACTCTATCCTGAAGGGCCAAAACAACTCTTCAGGTGGACATTACCAATAGGTTGAAATTGGCAAGGGATATATAAATAATTTACTAACCTTGGTTAGCTTATGTCTTTTCTAAAAGTCATTTGTTTACAAGACTACATGCTTCCATAGGGCAGGAGCCACTTTCACAGGGCAGAGCCATATCTCTGTATTACTAACACATAGGGAGGGCCTTGAGCATGGATCCTCAGTAAATATTTGTGGAATGAACATGTGGTGCTTGAAATCTCACCACTGGTGAGTCTTGACTTATAATACAGCATTGTTGTCTTTTTATATTCTCCTTTAAATTAATACGTTATTTAAAAATGAAGTTCCCAGGGGTGGTGACTTAATAGTAACAAAATTGTGGGACATTGGAAGTAAAACCATGGAGATCAACGTTTTCATTTGGTAGGTGTGGAAACTGAAGCACAAAGAGAAGAAGAAACTTTTCCAAAACAAACTATGAACAAAGTCTGGACAGAAAAAAATCTCTGAAGGCCAAGTTCCAAGTTCCAGTGCTCTTTGTAATGTGTCACTCATCACTTAATACATTCCAATATACACATCACAGGCTGCTTCCTGGAGGAAAGGAAGGTCCTTGGTTAACTTGAAAGAAATAGGCTGTGGAGGACTGAAGCGTGAGAAGAAACTGAAGCAGTAGGGCAGAGGGAAAAGAACACAGGGAAGCATGTAATCCCAGCACTTTGGGAGGCTGAAGTGAGTGGATCATTTGATGTTAGGAGTTCGAGACCAGTCTGGCTGACATGGTGAAACTCCGTCTCTACAAAAAATAAAAAAATTAGCCAGGCATGGTGGCAACCACATGTAATCCCAGATAGCTATTCAGGAGGCTGAGGCAGGAGAATCGCTTGAACCGGGGAGGCGGAGGTTGCAGTAAGCCAAGGTTGTGCCATTGCACTCCAGCCTGGGTGACAGAGTGAGAAGTCTCAAAACAAAAACAAAAAACAAAAGAACAACAACAACAACAAGAACACAAGAAAGAGTATGGAACCCCACAGAAATGCTTCACCTGCAGCTTCAAAGGCCTGGGTTATATTTAGTAACAAATATTTTGGACCTTACCTCTTATATGTGCATTTCATTTCCATTTTCAGTCTTTTAAAGGCAAATAAAAGAAATTGAAGAGTCAAAGATTTTTTTAAAAATTGCTCAGAGGCATATTAAGGAAGCATAGGCAGCACTGGACAAAAATGAGGGGGCTGAAAAAGGGGCAGAGGGCTGGTGTTCAGAATGACAGCCCAGCTCCAGACCAGTCACCCATAAGGACCTGCATTCAGTCCCCTTGTGAGGTCTGTAGCACCACAAATGTTTTTTAAGCACCTACAATGTGCCAAGCTTTGTGCAAGGGGACTACAGAGTCACATCAGATATAGTCCCAGTCCTTTAAGAAATCCAATTTAATGAGGGGAGATAGATACACAGCAGGAGCTTATTAAATAAAGTATCTGCATAGGGAGGGAATGAATTGAGAATAAATAATACAATCTCTTAGAAGTGTGTAGGAATTGCTAAGGAAGCATAGGGAAAGAACCGAATCATGTCAACAGAGGAAGCTTTGTCTTGGAAGAGATGGCATTTGATCTGAGGTTTTAAGAATGGATGTGGATGTGACGTCAGCAAGAATGGTGCAGTAAAGACCTCAGAAAGTCTTCTCCAGCAGTCAATGAAAACACAACAAAAAGTGTCAGAATCAAATTTTAGAACTCTAGAAATTAATGAAATGATGTAGTCATTTGGGGAGGGTTTGCTTAAGAACAATGGCTGAATCTCAGTAAGAACAGCAAGCATTCTGGTGTTTTCTCTTATTCTCTTGCCCTCCCCATCACCCTAGCATCGCAGTAGCCTTGTAAACCCATATTCTATGGGCATGGTGAAAACCAGAGTCCTGGGAGGCACTGGAGAAGGCATAACAGAGTTGGAAATTCTTCAAAACCCCATTCGCAGGGAATTGTCATTAGACCGGTCAGGTGGAGGATTGTCCTCGTTTGACCTGTCTCAGAGCTCACCTAGTACAAACAGCCTTTCCTTGAAGGGAGTATTTATCAAAAACAATAAGCAACAAATTGATTGATTAAGATTGCAGCTGCCAGAGGCAGTATATAACAGTTAAGGCAAGCAACAGGCTAACCAGAACACTTAAAAGAAAAATCTGGGGAATTAAGTGTTCATAAGGGGTTCTAAAAAACCCTTACATATTCCTTGGAACCTGGACTTTTATGTACTGTGCCTTATATATAATTAAAAGTATGGTTTCCTGGTGGGTCTAGCACATTTTAGAAGCTCAATAGCCACACATGATTACCATACTGGATAGCACAGAAATTCCCACCATCTCAGAAAGATAGTCCAGGTTCTACTGGACATTGGTGGTTTAGAGAGAGATGACTTGAGAAGAGAAGAGGGGGATCAGGAACAGTAAAGGAGTCTTTGCAAGTTTTCTGAATTTTAAAAATCCTCTAAATTCCAAAACCTTCTAAAAGTTATTCAACAATCTTTACTGACTGCCTGTCTAGTTATGTCTACTATGGGTCTGGAAGATGAGGCTGGAAAATGAGGATTGATTAACTGCTTTATTGATTCGTTCATTATTTATTGAACAGCAACTCATCTAGGAACTGTGCTAATTGCACAGTATAAAATGATAAAAATAAACTGGAATGCTGTCTCCTCTCAAGCAGCTTACATTCCAATGGAAGAGGGACAGATATTGATGAGGAATGACATGAGTAAATATAAAATTACAACTGTGAGAATTGCTTTGATGGGGAAGAATTAGGAACAATGAGTGCATAGAAGGGGTGTGCTTGATCTAGTCTGGAGCACATTTCCTAAGGAATTGGACTGATATAGATGGGATGTTTGTCCCCTCCAAATCTCATGTTGAAATGTAATTCCCAATGTTGGAGGTGGGGCCTGGTGTGAGGTGTTTGGGTCAGGGAGCCGGATCCTTCAGGAATGGCTCAGTGCTGTCCTCACAGTAATGTCCTGGTAATGTCTTCACTCTATGAGTCCATGTGAGATATGGTTGTTTAAAAGATCCTAACACCTCCTTCCTCTCTTGCCATGGGACATGCTGACTCCCCTTTGCCTGTCACCATGATTGGAAACTTCCTGAGGCCCTCATTAGAAGCAGATGCTGGCACTGTGATTTGTGTATAGCTTGCAGAACTGTGGGTCAAATAAACCTCTTTTCTTTACAAATTACACAGTCTCAGGTATTTCTTGATAACAATGCAAGTGGACTAACACATGGACCCTGAGCTAATATTTAAAAGAGTAGATTAAGTAAACAGAGAAGAAAAATCTAGCCCAGAAAAACAGCATGCACACAGGCCCTGGGGCAGGAGGAAACATGAAAATAAGGAGAGGCTGAGTGTGGAACATCCCAGGAAGTGAGGGAAAGCCAGGTTGAAAGTGAGGCTAGAATGATAGAGACACTATTCTCTGGACAGGCAGCATTAGAATCAGCTGTGAACTTACTAACAATGCAGAATCTCAGACTCCATCCCAGATTTTTTTTTTTAATACAGATTTTCACTCCTGTTGCCCAGGCTGGAGTGCAATGGTGTGATCTCGGCTCACTGCAACCTCCACCTCCTGGGTTCAACCGATTCTCCTGCCTCAGCCTCCCAAGTAACTGGGATTACAGGCGAGCACCACCTTGCCCAACTAATTTTTGTACTTTTAGTAGAGACAGGATTTCACCATGTTGGCCAGGCTGGTCTTGAACTCCTGACCTCATGTAATCCCCCTGCCTCCACCTCCCAAAATGCTGGGAGTACAGGCGTGAGCCATAGCCCCCAGCCTCCATCCCAGATTTATTGTGTTCAAATCTGTATTTAACAAGATCCCAGGTGATTACAGTGTGAAATGCACAATCCATACCAAGGGTCAACACCCTATTCTTGCAGGTCAAATCATTCTGCTGCCTGTATTTGTATACAAAGTATTGCTAGATCACAGCCATGCCTGTGCATTTGCCAATTGTCTATGGCTGTATGCATACTACAATGACAGAATAGAGTAGTTGCTACAGACATTGTCTGGCCTGCAAAGCCAAAAATGTTTACTATCTGTCCTGTTACACAAAAGTTTCCCAATCCCAAGTCTATATTGTGGCATGCCTTATAAGGAACATTAAGGATTTTACATTTATTCTAAGAGAAAGGGAAGCTAGTGAAGACTTTTCATTTTCAAAAGATCACTGGCTGCACAGAGATAAAAGGCACACAGACAGTACATGCCCCAGAGGAGCTTAGGGTCTGGCGGGAATTCACTTTTATCATCAAAATTGGATGTTTGCTGCTTTCATTAGATGGATGACTGTGTTATTCACCCATTCTTTGTTGCTGTAGTTAACTCCCTCAGTGCCTGGCAGAGTTCTAAGTATTTAACCAACGTTAAGTGCTATTTCCTGACTCAATAAATGGTTTAAACCTGTAACAGTTAATGTCTACCAACCTTAGAAACTTATTTTGCAGACACCTCAAGAATCAAAATACTATGACTCCTGACCTACTTTCAACAGTTTCCTTTTACTTGACATCTAAGCTGTTTCTGACATAAAATTTAGACTACCATAGTGGAAGCCAAGCCCTTGGTCACCTTGTTAATTTCAAGAGAGAGCAGACAGATAAGAGTCCTATTCCAGTCTCCAGCTTGCATAGGACTGCAGGAAGGAGTTGCTCTGAGCTTTAGGTTCTCTGTCTGTGACATGGGGAAGGTGAAACAGTTTGTCTCTAAGGTTTACACAGCTTGAGCATTCTTTTTATCCTTAGAGTTGTACAAGGTGACAAAATGGGGACGCTAGACAGGTCTCTGGCTTACCTGATTCAATTCCCTGCATCTTTATTAAGTCTAAATGGAGCTCTTTATATGGCATATATGAATGACAGTTGATGAGAATGTTGGAGAGAAAAAAAAAAAAAAGCAGAAAACCTGCAAAATTCCACAGTCACAAAAGAGGATTTTGTGCACTGTTTGAGATTTTGTGCATTTCTGTTCCCTTTCATTTGTAAAGGTGATTTAACATTACTGGCTCAACTACTAGTCCAACCTTTTCTACCCATTAGGTGTGATTGTGTAGATACTGGCTTTACCAGCTGGTTAGCTTACTTTTCATGTCATGAGTTGGCAGTACTTGAATAAACTAAATATTCCATGGCAAGAAGCTGGATGCCTATAAACTCACTGTGACAAATGGACCTACCATCAAATCCACAGTGCTACTGAAAGATAGTGTTTTGAGAAAGTGGTAGGTGATGTTTTCTGGATGCGGTTACAACTTGGTGCATAGAAAGAGGCAAAAGATTTGAGGATAATAAATGGTTTTGAGCAGAGATAGATTTTTAGCAGTATTGTCATCTTCTGGGCAATATGCCTGCTACAGAAGTGTTGATTCAACCCATAAAAAAGCAGTTTGCAAGTTAAGCAGACTATCTAATGGATACTATTAAACTGGAGTAGAATATTGTGGAGCCATCTCTATTACGTTTTGTGGATGTTGTTGCTTGGCATTATCTTCTGTTGATTGTTGTTGATGGCATTCAATTAAAATAATATTTTATCAAGGCATATTATGTTACGTGCTGTGGAAAATAGAGAAACAGTGCTGACTTCAAGGGTATCTGACTTGTACAGTTACACAGAGGCTTGCACTTGGATTAATGCTCTGCTATTGCCTTCTTAAAATTATTAAATTTTGGACAAGGGGCCCTGCATTTTTATTTTTACAGGGCTCTGCAAAAGAGGCAGCTTTCTCTGCATAGAAGATGGCAGATTCTGTTTCTTGCCTAAGGAGTTCAAAACATTGTGTATTAGAATCATGTTAGGACAGTAACATAGGAACTTGCTTAATTGTTCTGAGCCTTGGTTTCCTCTCTTTATCTCTTTATATATATAAAGAGACGCACTGCATGCTGTCTAAGGAGAGAAGCCAAAGGCTTAAACTCTAAGGATTATTTTTCCAAGTAAGCAGTAGAGACAGGATGTTGAAACTTCCTCTCTTGTCTGTGAGTCCAATGAGAATAAACTGTGTCAACAAGGATTTTTGCTGAGTTCAAGATATGACTCAGCACAGGATTAGTGGCATCGGAACTCCAATTGCCAGGGAACTAGAGAACATCTGGGTGTGTTAAAAAGAGTGCTCAATAAAGTAGCTGGAGAGCTGCAGCAAAGCTGTGGCAAGGCTGTGGCTGAAAGGTTCATCAGAAATGGGAACCAGTATCAACAGGCAAGCCAGGGGTCCGTTCCCCAATACCTTATTTAAACCTCTGGGGTCAGATTTGTTTCAGAATTCAGAAATTTTCTTATTTTTGAAAGGTAACATGATGCATACTCCATTAATTATGTAAAATCCCTGCAGCATGTCTGGGTAGCAACTCATAAGCAAGTGTGTTGCTTTTTCTGCAGTGAGATGTATAACCGCTAGTATCAAATAAGAACATTTTTAAGCACATGAATAGTTATCTCAGGTCAGTCAGATGTTGCTGCTGAATGTATTCAGGTCAGGGCATGTTTCACAAAAAAAGGAGTTAAAAGTGTTTGGTTTTCAACGTTTGGAGTTTGAAGTTGTGGATAAGGGATTGTAGACCTGTGTCAAAAAAGGGACAGGAGATGGGTGTTTAGCGCTCAGAAGAGCAGTGACAGTTTAGGCATTTCTCAGATGAAGCTGTCTTGGTCTAGGGACTTTTTCTGATGGCTTGTTAAGAAGCCCCAACCTCCTTACCATGACACATTCTTCCTAGTGAAGCAAAGGCATAGATGCAAGGCTGGGAGCATCCCTTCTCAGCAGCTTTTAGCAACTTCGCTGCCCTCTTTTCTCTGCTACTCTAGCTTGGCGGCTTCTTGAACACATGGTCTCTCTGGCCATATTTTCACTGTGGAAAATGACATTTTCAGAACTGACTGTCCCTGGGATTCATCTGTCACTTTCCCTCCGTGTTCTTCATATGGCAGTTGGCACACGAGACTCACTCTTCACTTCTCAGATGGGTTTAAAAAACCTTGGCCAAATATATAGCCTCTTCATTAGCACCCGTCTGGTCCTCACACCAAATAAAGCCAATGAAATGGACCGATACATATATATACACACAAACTCACATGCACAACATGCACATACACACAGACACACACACTTTATATACAGATGCGTTTTCCCTAGGAATATAGAAGTGAACGCTATTCAGGTTTAATATTGGCTTCTTCATTTACTTGCTACTTTGTTTGGAACATAAAATTGACTCCAGTAGAAGCTGTTACAGACAAAGCAAAACAAATCCAGTCTTCTTTTTGCTGGAAAGAGGCTCAGACATGTCCTGGGGACGTACACTCATAGTTAACCTTCTGCAGTGCGGACTCCATCTTCATGGTCACAAAGTGGCTGCTCTCTTCCAGACGTTGTGTCTGCCTTCGAGGAAGAAAGAAAGAAGTACCTGTTTTACTAGGTAAGTGGTTCTCAAAGTATGATCCCTTGACTGGCAGCATCAGCATCACCCAGGAAGTTGTCAAAAACGTAAACTTTCAGGCCACACTCCAGACCTACTAATCAGAAACTCTGGGAATGGGGTCTGACGATCTGTGATTGTGATGCTAGTTAAAGTCTGAGAATCCCTGCACCAGACAAATTAGTTTTCTTCTCATATGTCCAGAACTTCAATTTCCCTTAAGAAATATTGCTAGTTAAAAATCTTCTCTTCCCCATGTCCCTCAGAGTTAAGATTGCCATGTGATTCACTTCTTACCAATGAAATATACATAGAAATGTACAATATTTACACAGGGGATGATAACTAAAAGAACTGACAATCTATATGAAATATAGACTGTATAATATACATTACAGGCATATGGAAAAATTATATTTCGATTATATGTCTCTCCATATAGCTCTTCTTTTTTTCTTCCTTGAAGGCAGACACAATGTCTGGAAGAGAGCAGCCACTTTGTGACCATGAAGGTGAAGTCCGCACTGCAGAAGGCTAAAGAGAAAGATACTATGAGTGTATGTCCCCAGGACATGTCTGAGCCTCTTTCCAGACTTCTTGTTAAATGAGAAAAAGGGACCTGTGTTCCATTAAGCCACTGTTTTTCATATGTTGTTATTGTAGACGAACACAATTTTCAATGAAATATATTCAGTCAACATGTATTAGCATTTTATCCTTGTTGTTAGATGAACACAGCCACTCTTCTTCTCCAACAACCATACACTTTCAAGAGTATATATTTCATCTCACAGATACAGAAATAGAAGTTACAATAGGTAAATAAGTTACTCGAATTCTCACAGTTAATAAACAGCAAAGCCAGAGATAGTAAACTGAGGTTTTCTTATCTCTAAAACCTTGAAGTAAACTTCTATATTGGGGTAAAGCAGGGACAAATGTAAGCTTGGAGGGGCCTGAAACCTATAATATTTCAAGGACCTTCTTTAAGACAAGAAAGAGAAAAGTATTTATTAAATATGGTCCAGGCCCTCTACGGGCCTTGAGAGGCATCTGGGAAAATGAAGAGTACTTATCTTTACAGGAAATCTGCTTTGGTTTCACCATTTATTGTTAAGGATAACTGTTTTCTATCTCCATGTATCATTCTTACATGAAAACTGAATATTGCAAAATACCAGGAGAAAATATTTAGGTATTTCTTGAGACTCTCAAACCTATTTTCATTTCTAATAGCCACTACTTGCTTAAATGCAAACAAACAGATGGTTCCATCACCATCACTTTATAAGCTGGGTAGATTCTTCCCTTTCTATGGATACTGTCAGGTATTAGACCAACTGTTGACAAGTGGCTATGGGATTGAAATGCAAGCCTGTTAAAGGGATAATTTTTTTTACATGTTGGAGTTAAAAGAACTCTGGATAATGCAGTATGACAGTGAGTAGAAGCACTTTCTCTGATGTCATCCTGCCTAGATTTAACTCTCAGCTCAACAGCTTCCCAACTCTATAGACTTGGGTCTCAGCATTCTTATCCAGAAAAGGACAGATAATAATAGTACTTATCTCAGAGGGATTTTGTGAAAATTCATGAAAATAAGCTATGCCAAGTACTTTTTACCAGGTACTTGGCACATAGTTAGTATTCAAAAAGGGTTAATAATGCTTATTACCACCCATGATCCTTCTGCCCACTACCTGTGTAATGTTAGGAAAGTCATTCTTGGGGCCTCAGTTTCTCCGTCTGTATAGTGATAAGGTAGGCTGAATTGCTCTTCACGATACCTTAATTAGAAATGGAAAATTCTAAATTCTGCATGCGCCTGCATCTATATGTATTCATGAGGACACAGGCTTTGTCTGTTTCATTCATACATGTTTACCCAGTCACCCATGCTTGACACACAGCAGCTATTCAATCAATATTTGTTAAATAAATGAATGTTTGCAAATATTAACTCCTTAAGAATAGTACTCTATGGCTTATCCATGAAAAAAACTGCACAACTGAAGTCAAAAGCAAGTATGTCTCAGGAGAATCTGGCGTCGGTAAAGGTCAACACTTAGTCATGCATAAAACTGGAAGGGTAGTGTGATTTCACTCCTGCAGTATTCACTAGCAAGGATGATCTAAAGCCCCTTAACCCAGCAGGAATCCAAGTGGAAAGTATTGAGGTCTCTGGGGAAAAAAAATCAACAGCTATTATGCTTCCTATTCATCTACTACTTGATAACATCTTCTATTTGTACCTTGTGAAAATGTCAAACCCACTTTCATGTACTCATGGTCACTATTGGATTTAACTCCAACTTCAGGCTTTTCTTGCAATTTGGCTGTGAAGGTGATCTTCGTCCAATACCTATCACTGTGCAAATGGCCAGGACTAACCCTATTAATCTAGTTAATAGAGTAGACAACCTCTTCCTCCTTCCTTGCTGTAGATGTGGTAGCTTTTACTTATGATGACTTTCTCAGAAAGGAGAGGTCCATTCTCCAGTCAAGGGCAGAAAGTGGTAAATTTACTCTAAAAACCTTGAAATGGGTCCATAAGGCCCTTTCCATTTCTGGGATGTTCCCTTCGGCCTGTTTACAAAGCAGTCCTGAGACAGAAAGCAAAGACAAATACGTAGTGTGTCCCCATTTGACACCCACAATCACCAGACTACAATGACTATTAAAGAGTGTTTAGATTGCCAGTCATATAATGTGTGGAAGGCTTTTTATCTCTGAGAAGCAGATCGCTGAAACTCATCAATAAAACTCCAGGGTCAATTTTATTTTCCCACTGGGGGAAATACTGACATTGTCATCACAGGCCCCAGAGAGGCCTGATTGTACCAAGGACAAAGAGTCAGGCACTGTGAGGCAGGTGACAAAAGTAACAATATCCACGCACTGAGATCAAGCAGGATGCAGATCTCCCTGTTTCACCTCCAGACAGAAGACCATGAAAGTAATGAGGTGGAAACAGACCCATATGACATCCTCTCTCCGCCTTCCCCTCCACCTGTCCATGTTGGCATCTCCAGCAGAAACAAATTCTCACTTGTCTTCACAGTTATTTAATTATAATTTTAAACAGGAAGTTGATTATGCATGATATGTATAATATTTGTATATTATATATAATTATACATTTATATATTATACATATATAATATATGTATATTTAAAGCACTTACTGTAAGTGAAAATTATCTCATTTATTTGCTACTCCTTTAGTGTCTGCTCCCATCATTAAGATGTAACTGCATGAGGACAAGGCCTCAAGCAGTGCAGCAAAGCCCAGCATACCTTACATGTCTGATTAAGTATTTGCTGAAGGAATGCATGCTCTCCTGTACATAGTGTATCATCTCATCTACACAACAACCCTGTGAAATAGTTTGGGGGGCTGTTACTATTTTTTATTGTGACTACCCCTACTAGGTGGTTAAGGAACCAGACAGTGGCCATTAGAGATGAGATAGTAGCCTCTTTGTTCTGATTCAAAGGCATGTTCATTTCTCACCATCTCATACTGCCTTAAATATCAAAAGGCTATGATTACAATTTGAAGGCTAAAGTACTTTGCAAATAGAAATTATTATTCCCACATCCTACCTACTTATTAAAGGCACTACACAAATTCTCTTTAGTTGCCTGAAAGTACTTGCTTGACACCGAGCCTTCCACCCCTAACCATTTACAGCAATTCCATCCAGAATATATATTCATTCATATATAAAATGAGGTCTCCAAGAATGTCCCCCTTCTCCAATATATTTCACTTTTTTTTCAGAGATTTCCAACAGAGTATAGAAGCTCTTAAGAGCAGGAATTTTGTCTTCATTGTCACTATCATCAGGCTTAGGAGTGTGCCATGTGTATAAATGCAATGCAAATATCTTTTGAATAAATAAATGAAGATCAGCTGCTTATAGCAATAAAATGCAGTTAATTATAAGAAAATAGTTATTAAAATACTTAATATGCACCAGACTTTTCAAAGCACTTCTTGTGTTAATGTATTTCATCCTTGTAACAACGAGATGAGGGAGAGACTATAATTATCTACATTTTACAGAAGAGGAAACTGAGGTATAGACAGGTGAAATATTTGCCTATGGAGGCATGGCCAGTAAGTAATAGAACTGGGATAAGAATATTGCTATTCTTAGTCTTCTTAGGTAAATCTCCAATCTCCTTTCCAGGACTCAGTCAGTGAATTCTATGAGATTTTTTGGAAGAGAGGAAATTGTGGCATGAGAGTGAGGTTTTCCTCTGCTTTTGAAATATCACCATCCCACATTTCTCTTTGTTTCCCCAACACCTACCCAAGAACCTATAGTGAAAAGTAAAACTAAGGTTTTCTCACACAAGTGTTGGGGGCTCCACTTCTATACTGTGAGTTCTCTGGCATCAACTTCTATGAGCAGATGTCTGTTGGTGTCTAAAGAATCAAAAAATAATCTTTCTTTATTTTGCTGAGAGCTAGCCAGTGAGAAGCCATGCAAATAAAGATTGAAATAGTATCTTTATTACCAATGGCCTTAGGCATGTGGCAATGGTGGGATTCTTTACTTTCAACCCCTGAGTATTACAAACTTTGCTCCCCAGTCTAAGACAACACTGCATTAACACCGTCCCCCTCTCTCTCTTACCTGGGGACTGGCCACTGATCAATGTGCCCTTGGGGGAGGAGACCAGAGCCCATAATCCTAAGAGAAAAAGAAAGGGAGGGACCAGGCCACACATGCCCTGTTCCTTCTTTCACATTTCCTACTGAGGAAGAGCAAGTGAGAGGGTAAGTGGAGAGAGGCTGGAAATGTTCCAGTGATGGATGGTTCTCCTTCCACAGCACAGGGAAATCTGGTCTCAACATGGGGTCATGGAAACATAAAACAGGTGAGCTCAACATTTGGAAGAGGCCCATATTGTCCAAAATTTCCTTAGTCGTTTTGACTAAGACACATTTAAAGTCACATGATGTTTGCCTCACAATCTTCTCTTCTTCTTTGAGTACATGTCCACCCAACCACTGAGAATCAATTTTCTTTCAATTGACGTATTTTGGTACTTCTCTTCCAATGGTGGAAAATAATGCTTTGATTATTATGAGGTTGAACTACATGAAACTTGATTTTTTCACCCACCATGAACATCAGCTTCATGTAGCTCACCCTAATAAATACAGATAGAACATGTTGCAGAATATTTATAAGAAAATGAGGAAAGAGAAAGAGTATTTGAATATTAATCAGTTAATTAACCCATGGTCATTGGTTATAGATTTAGATAATAAATGAAGTATGAAGTGCGAAGTCTATAAGCACTATGGATTTTGGTTGTGGAATTAGACTGGAGGGCTCCAGATTTGGCCTTTGAATGCTCTGTTTGATTAAGAATCTTTGTAAGTGACAAAGTCAACCAACTAGCAGGAGGGGGAGGGAAGAAAAAGGAGTGTACAACTAGGAAATAAGCTCTTCGAGGAAGGAACTGGGGTCTGTGTGGAGGGATAGCATGTTGTATTTATCCATGAGTACTTGCTAGTTTTTGACTCCAAGCTTATCTCTAATTTTTTCACAGGTGGAAGTAGGAAAGAAAGGGAAAAAAGACATAATTTAAGACAGTAGTTAAATTATCAAAGTCTGGGCCGGGCGCGGTGGCTCAAGCCTGTAATCCCAGCACTTTGGGAGGCTGAGACGGGCGGATCACGAGGTCAGGAGATCGAGACCATCCTGGCTAACACAATGAAACCCCGTCTCCACTAAAAATACAAAAAAATTAGCCGGGCGTGGTGGCGGCGCCTGTAGTCCCAGCTACTTGGGAGGCTGAGGCAGGAGAATGGCGGGAACCCGGGAGGCGGAGCTTGCAGTGAGCCGAGATCGCACCACTGCACTCCAGCCTGGGCGACAGAGCGAGACTCCGCCTCAAAAAAAAAAAAAAAAAAATTATCAAAGTCTGCTCAGTAATCCCCTGGGTTTCCCTGAGGCCCTTTCAGAGATTCTGAGAGTTCAAAACTCTTTTTGCAATAATACTAATATATAGTATACATTTTCCACTGAAATTTTATTGATGATGCAAAAATAGTGAAGTAAAACTACCAGTGCTTTAGTGCAAATCGAGATAGTGACACCAAATTATATTAGCAGTTATTGTATTTTTCATACCATGCACTTACATAGAAAAATAAAGTCAGCCTGGAGATGGAGCAAGATAGCTGAATAGAAACCTCTACTGATC
Source organism: Macaca thibetana thibetana (assembly GCF_024542745.1). NCBI lineage: Eukaryota > Metazoa > Chordata > Mammalia > Primates > Cercopithecidae > Macaca > Macaca thibetana. Next base: position 137,800,596 of record NC_065579.1, on the reverse strand, counting down.
ATCCTCCCTGTGGCAACACCAAATTAAACAACTATCCACACAATAAAGCACCTTCATAATAACCGAAAGTCAGGTGAACAGTCACAGTACCCGGTTTAACTTCATATCACTGAAAGAGGCATCGAAGAGAGCAGGAATTGAATTGCTGATACCACTCCTTCCCCATACCTTGAAAGTGGCCACATGGCACAGAGAAAGAATCTGTGTTGTTGTGGGAGGGAGAGCACAGTGATTGTGGAACTTTGCCTTGGAACTCAGTGCTAGGGTGCATTTATACCAGCCCTAGCCAGAGGGGAATCGCCCGTCTCAGCACTTGGAACCTGAGTTCCAGCAAGCCTTGCACTGGAGGCTCTGGGGTCCTAAAGAAACTTGAAAGGCAGTTTGGGCCACAAGGACTACAATTCCTGGGCAAGTCCTGATGCTGTGTTGGGCTTGGAGCCAGTGGACTTGGGGGGATATGACCTAGTGAAACACCAGCTGGGGCAGTCAAGGGAGTGCTGGTGCCACCCCTTCTCTAATCTCAGGCAGTGTAGCTCTCAACTCCAGGAAAGACTCCTTCCCTCCACTTGAGGAGAGGAGAGGGAAGAGTAAGAAGAATGAAGAGAACTTTGTCTTGCAACTTGGATACCAGCTCAATCACAGTAGGAGAGGGTGACAGGCAAAATCCTGGGGCTACCATTCTAGGCCCTAGCTCCTGGATAACACTTACAGATACACCCTGGGCCAGAAAGATAACCTGTTGCCTTGAAGGGAAGGACCCAGTTCAGGAAGGATTCACCACCTGCTGACTGAAGAGTACGTGGGCCCTGAATAATCAGCAGTGGTAGCCAGGCAGTACTTACTGTGGACCTTGAATGAGATTCAGGCAATACTTACTGTGGACTCCTTCTGCTTGAGAAAAGGAGAGAGAATAGTAAAAGGGACGTCATCTTGACGCTTAGGTACCAGCTTGGTCACAGAGGGGTAGAGCAGCAAGCGGGCTCTTGGCATCCCTGATTTCAGGTGTTGGCTCCTGGATGGCATTTCTGAACCTGTCTTTGGTCAGAGAGGAGGCCACTGCCCTGAAGGGAGGGTTCCAGGCCTTGAATGAACATTGGCAGTAGTTAGGCAGTATTCACCATGGTCCTGGGGTGGTGGTGGCCACACGGAGAGACTGCTCTGCTTATGGAAAGGGGAGGGAAAGTGGAAGAACTTTGTCTTGTGGTTTGGGTGCCAGTTCAGCTGCAGTAGAATAGAACATTAGATAGATTCCTAAGGTTTATAACTCCAGGCTGTTGCTCCCAGTTGGTCTCTCTGGACCTGTCTGAGGTTGGGGGGATCTCACCACCCTAAAGGGAAGGACACAAGCCTGGCTGGCTTTTCCATCGCTTGTTGTAGAGCCTAGAACCTTGAGCAAACATAGGTGGTAGCCAGATAGTGGTTACTGTGGGCCTTGGATGAGACTCAGTGCCATGCTAGCTTCAGGTCTAACCCAGGACAGTCCCAGTGGAGGGGCTTGTATCACCCCCTGCCCAGCTCCAGGCAGCTCAGCACACCGAGAGAGACTCTGTTTGAGAGAGAGTAAGAGAAGGGAGCAAGAGTTACTGCTTGGTAATCCAGAGAATTATTCTAGATCTTATCTAAGACCACCAAGGCAGTACCTCTAAGTGTTTGCAAGAGCCACCACAGAGTTACTGGGGTTTGGGTATCCCCTAATGAAGATATGACTGCAGAGACCAAACATTTAGATTACAATACCCAAGTCCTTTCAAATACCTGGAAAACCTAACCAAGAAGGATGAGTACAAAACAGCCCAGACTGTGAATACCACAATAAATCCCCAGCTCTTCAAAGGCCCGGTACCAATGGGCATCCATAAACATCAAGACCATCTCAGCAAACATGACCTCACCAAATGAAACACATAAAGCACCAGATACCAATTCTTGAGAGACAGAGATATCTGATCTTTCAGACAGAGAGCTCAAAATATCTGTTTTGAGGAAATGTAATGAAATTCTAGATAACACAGGAAACTGAAGAGAATGAAGCAGAAATTCTGGAGATGAAAAATGCAGTTGACATACTGAAGAATGCATGAGTCTTTTACCAGAATTGATCAAGCAGAAGAAAGAATTAGTGAGCTTAAAGATAGGATATTTGAAAATACACAGTCAGAGGAGATAGAAGAAAAGAAAAGAATGAAGCATGTCTACAAAATCTAGAAAATAGCCTAAAAAGGGCAAATCTAAGAGTTATTGGCTTTAAGGAGGAGGCAGAGAGATAAGGGTAGAAAGTTCATTCAGAGGGATAATAACAGAGAACTTCCCAAACATAGAGAAAGATATCAGTATTCTAGTACGAGAAGGCTATAGAACACAAAGCAGTTGTAACCCAGATAAGACTATCTCAAGCCATTTATTAATAAGACTCACAAAAGTCAAGGATAAAGAAAGGATCCTAAAAGCAGCAAAAGTAAATAAAAATAATATACAATGGAGCCCCAATGCATTTGGCAGCAGACTTTTAAGTGGAAATCCTACAGGTCAGTAAAAGTGCCATGACATTTAAAGTTCTGAAGGAAAAAAGTTTTATCCTAAAATAATATATCTGAAAAATTATCCTTCAAATATGAAGAAGAAATACTTTCCTAGACAAATAGAAGCTGAGGAATTTCATCAACATCAGACCTGTCTTATAAAAAATGCTAAAGGGAGTTCTTCAATCTGAAAGAAAAAGATGTTAATGAACAAAAGTAAATCATCTGAAGGTGCAAAACTCACTGGTAATTGTAAATACAAATAAAACACAGAATATTATAACACTATAACTTATATGCTGTGGTGTGTAAACTACTCATATGTTAAGTTAAAAAAAACAAAATATAAATCAATTAAAAATAATAATTGCAACAACTTTTCAAGACATAGACAGTACAATAAGATACAAATAGAAACAACAAAATGTTAAAAAGCAGGGTGACACAGTTAATGTGTAAAGTTTTTATTAGTTTTCTCATTGCTTCTTTGTTTGTTTATGCAATCAGTGTTTAGTTGTCATCAGTTTAAAATAATGGGTTATAAGATATTATTTGCAAACCTCATGGTGACCTCAAATCAAAAACATACAACAGATACGTGAAAAATAAAAAGCAAGAAATTAAAACATACCACCAGAGAAAATCACCTTTACTAAGAGAAAGACAGGAAGGTAGGAAAGAAGGAAGAAAAGACCACAAAACAACCATAAAACTTCACAATAAAATGGCAGGATTAAGTCTTTATTTATCAACAATAACGTTGAATGTAAGTGGACTAAACTCTCCAATCGAAAGACATAGATTGGCTAAATAGATAACAAAACAACACTCAATAATCTGTGGCCTACAAGAAACACTCTTCACCTATAAAAACACATATAGGTTAAAAATAAAGGGATAGAGAAAGATATTCCATGGAAACGGAAACCAAAAAGGAGAAGGAGTATCTGTACTTGTGTCAGACAAAGTAGATTTCAAGACAAAAACTGTTAAAAAAAGGAAAAAAGGCAATAAAGCTCACTATATAATGATACAGTAGTCACTTCCTCAAGTAGGCATAACAATTGTAAATATATATGCATCCAACACTGCAACACCCAGATATATAAAGCAAATATTATTAAAGAAAGAGATAGACCTCAGTTTAATAATACCCAGACTTCCACACCCCAGATCATTCAATCTAAAATCAAGAAATAAACATTGAACTTAGTCAGCATTATGGACAAAATGGACCTAAAAGATATTTATAGAACATTTCATCCAACAGCTGCAGAATATACATTCTTTTCCTCAGTGTATAAATCATTCTCAATGATAGACAATATGTTTGGGTACAAAATAAGGTGTAAAGATTTAAAAAATGAAATTATATTAAGAATCTTTTCTTACCACAATGGAGTAAAACTAGAAATCAATAACAAGAGAAATTTTGGATGCTATACAAACAGTTTAAATTAAATAATATGCTCTGGAGTAGCCAGTGGGTCAATAAAGAAATTAAGAAGGGGATTCAAACATTTCTTGAAACAAATAATAATGGTAACAAAACATACAAAAATGTATGGAATATAGTAAAAATAGCACTAAGGGGAATGTTTATAGCTATAAACATCTACATCAGAAAAGCAGAAAAACTTCAAGTAAACAATCTAACAATGGATATTAAAGAAACAGAAAACCAAGAGCAAACCAAACCCAAAATTAGTGGAGGAAAACAAACAATAAATATCAGAGCAGATATAAATGAAATTGAAACAAAGGAAACAACCCAAATAATCAACAAAATGAAAAGTTTTTACAAAGATAAGCAAAATCCACAAACCTTTAGTCAGACTAATTAAGAAAAAAGAGAGAAGACCCAAATAAATAAAAATCAGAGATTAAAAAAAGGAGACACATTACTACATATACTGCCAAAATTCAAAGAGTCTTTAGAGGCTACTATGAGCAACTATATGCCAATAAATTGGAAAACCTAGAAGAAATGGGTAAATTCTTAGACACATACAGCCTACCAAGATTGACTCATGGAGATATCTAATACCTGGACAGACCAATAACAAGTAATTAGATCAAAGCCATAATATAAAATTTCTCAGCAAAGGAAAGCACAGGATCCAGTGCCTTCCCTGATGAATTTTACCAAACATATAAAGAAGAACTAATACTAATCCTACTCAAACTATTCTATAAAATAATGGAGGAGGGAATACTTCCAGACTCATTCTGTGAGGCCAGTATTACCGTGATACCAAAACCAGACAAAGACATACCAAAAAAAAAAAAAAAAAAAAAAAAAAAAGAAAACCATGGGCCAGTATTATTCCTAATGAACATTGATGCAAAAATCCTTACAAAATACTAGCAAACCAAATTCAACAAGACATTAAAAAGATGATTCATCATGACCAAATGAGATTTATCCTAGGGATGCAAGGATGATTCAACATTTGCAAGTCAATCATTGTAATACATTATATCAACAGAATGAAAAAAAAAACCATATGATTATTTCAATTGATGCTAAAAAGGCATTTGATAAAATTCAACATTTCTTCATGATAAAACCTAAAAAAACCTGGGTACAGAAGGAACGTATCTTGACACAAGAAAATATATATATGACAGACCCAAAACTAGTGTTATACTGAATAAGGAATAACTGAAAGACTTTCCCCTAAGATCTGGAACAAGATAAGGATGCCCATTTTCACTACTGTTTCTCAACATTGTACCAGAAGTCCTAGCTAGAGCAATCAGAGAAGAGGAAGAAATAAGGAACATCCAAATTAGAAAGGAAGACATCAAATTATCCCTGCTTGCAGATGATATGCTCTAATATTTGGAAAAAAACTAAATATTCCACTAAAAAACTATTAGAACTGATAAACAAAATCATAAAGTTGAGGAGACAAAATCAACATACAAAAATCAGTAGCATTCTATATGCCAACAGCAGACAATCCGAAATAGAAGTCAAGAAAGTAATCCTGGCCAGGTATGGTGGCTCATGCCTGTAATCTCAGCACTTGTGTAGGCTGAGGCAGGAGAATCGCTTGAGGCCAGGAGTTTGAGACCAGCTTGGCCAGCATGGTGAAACCCCATCTCCATTAAAAATATAAAAGTTGGCCAGGCATGGTGACATGATCCTATAATCCCATATACTTGGGTGGCTGAGACATGAGAATCACTTGAACCCAGGAGGTGGAGGTTGCAGTGAGTGGAGATCATGCCACTGCACTCCAGCCTGGGTGACAGAGTGAGACTCTATCTCAAGGAAGAAGAAGAAAGAAGAAGAAGGAGAAGGAGAAGGAGGAGGAGGAGGAAGAAGAAGGGGAAGCGGAAGGGAAAGGGGAAGGGGAAGGGGAAGAGGAAGGAGGAGGAGGAACAGGAGGAGGAAGAAGGAGGAGCAGGAAGAAGAAGAAGGAGAAGAAGAAGAAGAAGAAGAAGAGGAGGAGGAGGAAGGAGGAGGAGGAGGAAGAGGAAGAAGAAGAGGAAGAAGAAGAAAGAAGAGGAGGAGGAAGAAGAAGAAGGAGGAGGAGGAGGAAGAGGAAGAAGAAGAGGAAGAAGAAGAAAGAAGAGGAGGAGGAAGAAGAAGAAGGAGGAGGAGGAGGAGGAAGAGGAAGAAGAAAAATTAGAAAGAATAAGAGGAAGAACAAGAAGAAGAAGAAGAAGAACAAGAAGAATAACAAGAAGAACTAGAAAGAAGAAGAAGAAGGAGGAGAAGAAAGAGAAGAAAAAGGAGAAAAGGAAGGAGGAGGAGGAAGAGGAGAAGAAGAAAGAAGAGGATGAGGAGGACAAACAGGAGGTAATCCCATTTACAATAGCAAAAAATATAGGAATTAACCAAAAACGTGAAAGATGAAAGAAATTGAAGAGGACACACCCCCCCCCCCCACACACACACAAGGATAGTCCATGTTCATGAATTAGAATAATGAAAAAAATCGGTATTACTAAAATGCCCATACTACCTAAAGTAATCTACAGATTCAATGCAATCCCAGTCAAAATAACCATGACACTCTTCACAGAAACAGAAGACAACCCTAAAATTTATACGGAACCGTGAAAGACCCAGAATAGCCAAAGCTGTCCTGAGCAAAAGAATGAAACTGGAGGAATAACATTACCTGACTTCAAATTATACTACAAAGCTATAGTAATCAAAACAGCAGGGTACTGACATATAAAAAAGACATATAGACCAATGGAACAGAATAGAGAATCCAGACACAAGTCCATGCATCTACAGTGAATGTGTTATCAACTGCACTGCCAAAATTGGGGAAGGACAATCTCTAACAAATGGTGCAAGGAACACTGGATATCCATATGCAGAAAAATGAAACTAGGCCCCTATTTCTTTCCATATAAAAAAATCGAATCAAAATGGATTAAAGGCTTAAATCTAAGATCTCAAACTATGATACTACTACAATAAAACATTGGGGAAACTCTTCACAACCCTGGACCAAGGAAAGATTTCTTGAGTATTAGCCCACAAGCACTGGCAGCTGAGGCAAAAGTGGACAAATGGGATCACATTAGGTTAAAAAGCTTCTTCACAGCAAAGGATACAATCAACAAAGTGAAGAGACAACCCCCAGAATGAAAGAAAATATTTACAAACTCTCTTACTGACAAGGAATTCATAACCAGAATATATTTAACACAAGAAACTCAAACAACTCTACAGGAAAAAAAAAACTAATAATCTGTTTTAAAAATAAGCAAAAGATATAAGTAGATATTTCTCAAAATAAGACATACAAATGGCAAATAGATATATGAAAAGGTGCTCAACATATTTGATCATCAGAGATATGCAAATCAAAACTACAATGAGATATCATCTGATTCCAGCTGAAATTCCTTTTATCCAAAAGCCAGGCAATAATAAATGCTGACGAGAATGTGCAGAAAAGGGACCCCTCATATACCATTGGTGCGAATGCAGATTAGTTCGATTAATATGGAGAACAGTTTGAAGGTTCCTCAAAAAAAAACTAACAATAGAGCTACCATATGATTCAGCAATCCCACTGCTAAGTATATACCCCCCAAAAAGGAAATCAGTATATTAAAGAGATGCCAGCACTCCCATGTTTATTGCAGCACTATTCCCCAATAACGAAGATTTCAAAGCAATTTAAATGTCCATTGGTAGATGAATAGATAAAGAAAATGTGGCATATGGCATAAAAAGAATAAGATTCCATCATTTGCAACAACATGAATGAAACTGGAGGTCAATATATTAAGTGAAATAACCCAGGCACAGAAAGACAAACTTGGCATGTTCTCACTTATTTCTGAAACTAAAAATTAAAACAACTGGACTCATGGAGACAGAGTAGAATGATGGTTATCAAAGGCTGAGAAGGGTAGTAGGGGGGAAATGGGGATGATTAATGTGTACACAAATGTAGTTAAGTAGAATGAATAAGATCTACTATTTAATAGCACAACAGGATGACTACTGTCAACAATAATTTATTGTGCATTTAAAAATAACTAAACAAGCATAATTAGATTGTCTGTAACACAAAATAAGGATGAATGCTTGAGGTGATGAATACTCCATTTACCCTGATGTGATTATTACACATTGCATGCCTATAACAAAAGATCTCGTATACTCTGGAAATATATGCACCTACTACTTACTATGTACCCAAGAAAATTAAAAATAAAAAGTCAGTTTAGTGTAGGAATGCCCTTGATGAAGGAATAAAAGTATTAATCTTATTAAATTTTGAACCTTGCATACTGTACTATGTGAAGAAATACGAAACCCACATGAAATATTTCTGTTTCAAACCAAGTATGATGGCTGTCTTGAGGGAAAGTACTTTGGCAATAGTTGAGGCTGTGAGCAGAACTAATTCCTTTTTTCACTGAACACCATTTTCACCTGAAATAAATGACAGACAAACCATGCTTAGTTAGACTTGGGCATTGGCAGACATTTCCTTTTAAATAAATGAAATGTTCTCGTTACTTCAAGAGACATAACTAACAGCATTTGTTGCCATTGAAAAATTCAAGCATCAGTTGAGTAACAAACAGTTTTAGAATTTTGGAAAACCTTGTGTCTGCTAAACTGAGCTTGGTGACTTGCCAATGCTTACAGAATTTCTTATTCTTTTTTATTTTCATAGAAACATGTACATTAACATGTAACATACATATTTTATTACTGTTATTTGAAAACAACTTAATAAATATCCTTTATGTTTCTCAACTTTAATTTTAAATATAGAACATATTGAAAGATGTTTACATCCCACAAGTAAATGGTCTTTGGGGTCTTTTTTTTTTTTAAGTATAGAAAGATATATTAAGACCTAAAGAGGGTGAGAATTAGCCGTTAAGAGATACCTTTGTCCTTCGAATAAACTCTTGAAGAGGAATTTTGCTAATCACCTTCTTCATCATTTCTGAACTCCTTCAGTGGTTTGTTTCTTCATGTGTGTGCATCTCTCTCTGTGTTTCTCTCTGTGTGCCTCTCTCTGTCTCTTTCTATCATGAGCATTTAGGTAAAGAAAATATCTGTGAACAGTTAAATTAGTGGCAATGTTTCTAAAAAATAAAAAAGTTTCCACTGGGCTAGGAGATTTTTCTGTATTATCTGCTATGTAGTTCCCCAAATAATTTCCTTCTTTTTTTACTAAATTAATTTTATATTTTCAGTGACTCTACATGCAGGACTGTAAAAGAGGAAAAAATAGTATCTTATACCATATGTCATTAGGAAGGCAGAAAGAATAAATGGGAAAGAAACAGTCAGTGAAAATAGAACCTACATACACAAAATGTAAATGCAAGTGCCAGGGGTCATTCTATTTTTGTAAAGCCTGCAATGTGTCCATTTCCCCTGAAATATCTACTCTGTGTTATGCTGGTTACAGATGTTGTCACAATTACCGCTGACAGTGTGGCTTTACAGAGACTTAATAACAGGATGATTACTTGTGCAGAAGAGTCACTGGAGCCCACATACGTGAACAGAATGACACAGGCCCACACGCTGAGATTCTCAGCAAGTCAATAGCGATGACCATTACACTTTCTAAGTGATATTATCAATAATGCTGTCAAATCAGCCAAGCACAGTATATGTTATAGGGAGAAGGCTCTGGGGGCTGTTTGGATAGAAAGTGAGGTTTAGGCCACTTAGAAACTATTCCACTTGGAGGAGGCTATCATTTTATTTTTACCATGTGTAGAATTCTGCTGTGAGTTTTAAGCCACCAATTCCCTCCTCTATCTGGGTGTCATTTCCTTTTATGTAATATGATAGGATTGGACTCCTCAGTGGTGTTCAGTCAATGAAATCTTACCAGTGAAACCTCAATAAACAGAACAGAGAGAAGTAGAGATGCCTGGTTTAATGAAAGATAAGGAAATTTTACATCTCCCTTTGGGTCCCTACTGAGTTTCTCCTGGTCAGCTTCTGAAATACAGCCGTGGACCCTGAGGCTTTGGGGTACACTGTTTGAGAATGATTAGATTAAGCACTGTCTAGGTCCATGTGCTTCTAGGGACTCTGTCAGAAATCTGAGTAATTTCTTTTAATTAGAGAACTAGTTGGTGTCAAGTTCAGAAATATATATATATATATAGTGTGTGTATTTTATATATATATGTGTGTGTGTGTATGTGTATGTGTGTGTGTATCCTATTGGTTCTGTTTCTCTGACGAACCCTGGCTAATGGCTAACACAATAAGCATATACTAGATGACCTGGGTGACCTTCTTATAATTGAATTTGAACACATGATGTCTGGTTAGAGTGACCCAGTTTGCTCAGGACTTTCCTAGTTTTAGCACTGCAAGTCCCACATTTCAGGAAATTCCTCAATTCTGGGGCAAACCAGGATAGTGGTCACCCTGAATTAGAGCCACCTAGCAGACACTCAAGAGGTCATATACAGACCCCTAGTGATCTGCAGACCCCAAAGTTACACACGTAATTTTATGTAGGAAACAGAGTCCTGCTCTGAAAATCAAGAAAACCAGTTTCCTATTCACAGCAGTGAGATCTTGGGTAATGGGTTTAGATAAAGTCAACGATTATTTGCAAAAGAATGAGTAAGCGACTGTGCATGTAGATTTGCCCATTTCACCTACATTTATGTTCCTTGCTATGGAGGGTAAAGTCAGTTCAATAGTAGGCATTGGTAGTTTAGTTAAGCAAAATCACTTGCTTTCTGCTTCCCTATTGCTAATTATATGTCAGTAGTAGTTTATTTTAAATATTTAAGTTTAAAATACATAATAAATCTAATCAATAATTCATTCAAATAATGAATACAGAACATATTAGCATTATGCAATGTTCACTTAAGAATACAAATATTTTATTTAGCTTTCCCATGTTTTATTCAGGAATTTTGATCATTTTTATTAAACTTAGAATTGATATAAAAGATACCATGAGCATTGGGAATTAAGGGAAAAAATCAAATAGGAAGAAGAGAAACTATGTTAATGCATATAACCCACTCAGGAGAATTGGATCGTGAATTCTAGAACTTGTGAATCTATTTTAAATGCTTATAGCAGGTAAAATGAATTCTTTGTAAAACTGTGTAATAGAAGTGATATGGGAGTGCTGGGAAGGGAAGAGCGTGGTCCCTTTAAATGCTTCAGAAGTGGGGAAATGAAGTGCTAGATAGAGGAGGGTGTGGTTCCTGGCTAGGGCCCTGCCCCCAAGGACCTAGGTAAGGACAGGCATTTCCTGCCCAAATGCTGCATTTCCCAAGTCCACCCTGGCCTGCCATGCCCCCATCCTGTGCCTTTAAAAACATGAGACCCTAGCAAAGCAGAGACGGAAGATGCTGGATGGCAAGAAGAACAAATCGGAGGAGGAAGACAAGCAGCTGAACAATGAGAGGATGTCAAGGAGAACATGCCTGTGGAAGAGCACACTGACAGACGCCAATAGGCTGGCAGGCCATCCACTTGCAGAGCAAGGCGGAGTTAGATCAGGGCAGTCAGAGAAGAGCCCGGGCCAACTTTGGGGAAAAACCTTCCCACTACATCCCCTTCTGACTTCCTCCATATGCTGAGAGCTACCTCCACTCAATAAAACCTTGCACTCATTTTCCAAGCCCAAGTGTGATCGGATTCTTCTGGTACACCAAGGCGAGAACCCGGGATATAGAAAGCCCTCTGTCATTGTGATAAGGCAGGGGTCTAATTGAGCTGACTAACACAAGCTGCCTATGGATGGCTAAACTAAAAGAGCACAGTGTAACAAACACCCACTGGGGCTTCAGGAGCTGTAAACATTCACCCCTAGACACTGCAGTGGGGTCAGAGCCCCACGGCCTGTATACTCCCCTAGAGGTCTGAGCAGCAGGGCACTGAAGAAGCGAGCCACACCCCCATCACATGCCCTGCAAGGGGGACAAGGGAACTTTTCCTGTTTCAAAAGCATTGGCACAAATGGGGTGAACTCAGAGTCCGCTGGAAAAAGCAGGGGCTTAAGAGTCCAAAGACATGGATTTCAGCCTTGCTTGACTTTGTTGCTTAACAGCAATGTGACCTCAGGCACGTTATGCTTCAGTTTCTTTTTCTGCCTTCTTATTTCATAGTGATTTTGGAAGTGTTAAATAATATACTGAATATATAAGTAATCAGGGACAGTGCAATGATCTGTGGTGAGCAGGAGGAGGCCTGAGGGAGAAAGGGTAGTGAAAGGCAGGTCCAGGGGAGCCTGCCACAAGCAGCAGATACTCTAGAGAGATGTGCAACTGTCTGTAGCCTCTAGCAATGAGCGAATAGGCAAATAAGTCCTTGAACAGCCTTTTCCTGCTGCCCTCTGGTCTTCTGACAGTGCTTTTCTTCAGCCAAACCAAACTGAATGCCAGAGGACAACGGACCCTGTTGATGTAGCCCAGAGACATGAGTCTCCCAAGACATGGTGAAAGCCCAAGGGTCAATTTGGAGGAAAAAACAGAAAGCGGGAGGTACAGCAGTAGACTCTACCTATATTATAAAATTACACACAGGTAAGTATGAAAATTCACTGTCATAACCCTGGAAGTTAGGTTGGAATTTTCTTATAAACTCAAGCATACTCTTACCATATGAACGAGTTCATTTTCATGCTGCTGATAAAGACATACCCAAGACTGGACTTACAAAGAAAAGGAGGTTTAACGGACTCACAGTTCCACGTGGGTGGGGAGGCCTCACAATCATGGTGGAAGGGTGAAGGGCACATCTTACATGGTGACAGGGAAGAGAGAAAGTGAGAGCCAAGTGAAAGGAGTTTCCCCTTATCAAACCATCAGATCTCATGAGACTTATTCACTACCACAAGAACAGTATGGGAGAAACCGCCTCCATGATTCAGTTAACTCCCACTGAGTCCCTCCCACAACATGTGGAAATAATTCAAGATGAGATTTGTGTGGGAACACAGCCAAACCATATCACCATACAATCCAGTGATCCATTTCTGGATACTTCTGGAGAAATGAAAACTTACAGTCATACAAAAATCTGTATATAGGACAGCTTTAGTCATAACCATTCCATACTAGAATCTCCCCGAATGTCAGGTGAATGAACAAACAGCTGTGGTACATCCATACAATGGAATACTATTCAGTGGTAAGAAGAAATGAATCATTAAAACTACAGCAGCGTGGATGCATCTCAAAAGCATTATGCTGAGTGAAAGAAGTCAGCCTCAAAAGGTTACATAGGGAATGGTTCCATTTCTATGACATTCTTGAAAATACAAAACTATAATGATGGGGACAGGAGGGGGGGTAGAATTGTTGTTTGTGTTGATTGTGACAGTGGTTACACAAATCTAGACATGTGTTAAAACTCATAGAACTGTATACCAAAGTAAAGGTCAATTTTATAATATGTTAATTTAAAGGTAAAAATAAATATTTGAGAAATACTGTAGATGGAAGCTGCAAAGGATAAATTTATTCTCGTAAACATGTTGACAATTTATTACTCCCAAGTTTGACCTTGAATAAGCTTCAATATAAATTGAAATAAGAGTTCTATATGCAGAAATGTCTGAAAGTAGGACATTACAGAAAAATGGCAGGCTTGGCATAGGGCAACAGGTGCAAAGGGAAGATGTGTGTAACAGGATGAGAGGTAACAGGCAGCATAACCTAGCCAAGGGGCCAGAGCGTCAGAAAGCAATTGTCTCCAGGTAGACATAAAGGTCAGGGTCAAGTACAAGGGTCTGAGAACAGACACCAAAAGCAGAAGTTCAGGCATGGAGCCAAGAACACATACTGGAGATGAAAAACCAGACTGTAGTTTAGCTGCATCACAGAGCTCAAGGCAAGAGACCATACAACTCTTGGTGTCGGGTTACTAAGGAGTGAGGCAGAACAAGAATAAAGCAGATGGAGGTATCCTGTAGGCTTCAGGGCACAGGCGCTGGAGTGAGATGAGACCTCTGGTTCTGCCACCTCCTGGCTCACGTCCTGAGATAATTGTTTTACCTTCTCATGAACACAACTGGATAAGAATATTTCCCCCCACCACTCCACGACTGCAGTGCTGAGAGAATTAAATGAAGTCACATTTGTAGTACTCTCAGTTGGTTGCGGGCTCCAGAAGAAGTGTTCAGATAACATAAAAGTATATTAAATAAAAGGCCACAGGTCACATCGGGGCTGCAGAGTTCATGAGCTGTGTATTTAGCAAGTCATTTCTCCTTAAGTCTCAACTTATAAATATGTAAAATGGCTGTAATAACACCTACTCCATGGAATTTGGGGAAGAAAGTTTTGTGGGGATAAGAACTGTGACAATGCTTTGTGACTGATAATTGCTATTTATATGTATTTAAGATTAGAGCAGGCCAGGAAAAAATCTTTTCTTGTTGCTTAGTTGTTGGCCTGAAGATACAGACAACATTACCTGCAGGTTTGGGTTGGTGCCAGAGCTGCGTAGGCCCAAATATAGAGAACAGGATCAAAAGAGTCCAGCCATCACATGCCAAACAACTTTGTTCATGGGTAAGAGGGATATAATATCAACATAACCATGAGAACTCACCTTTGAAGGTCGGGGGCAGTTCCCAAGGAAGTACAGTTGGATGGTTAGCAGGATGAGTTCTGGAGCCAGAACTTTTTGTAGGAACTTAGGTCAATGGTACAGAGTAATTTACTGTTGGAGATTCTTAACTATGACCCTTCTCCCACCCCAATACACACCTGCGAGAGGAGTATTCATCTATACCCTTAGTCATGTAACTTTGAATACTTACCAGTAGATAGACAGATTCTATGTCTTTATCTTGCTGACTTTGTGTTTGTCCAGTGACTTGTTTTGGACAATGATAGGTTAGTAGATATGACAATGGCATGGGCTTTAAATACGTTTGATGTTTAGCTTGGCCTCATGCCACCCATGATGAATGCTACTGCCATTAGTCAATAGATTTTGCCCCAAGTAGCTACTGCTTCAGCTTAGGTTACAAATGAATGACACATGGAAGATAACTGAAGCCAACCAATAGCCTAAATCAGAGTGAGCTCAACCCTCCAGCTGATCCTTTTAGTGAGAAATAGATGTTGGTTGCTGGAAGCTGTTTGAGATTTTTGAGGTCATTTGTTACGTAGTATTATTGCAACAATCAGTGACTTAACACAGAAAGTTTCTTAACTTTAGTTATCCTCAGTTTTGTTCTTTTAAAAATAAAATTAACCATGCTCATCACCTAGTAGGACAATTGTCAGGAATAAAGGAGGAGGTGATACATGTTGAGTACTTAACACGGTGCCCAATACCAAGCAAGAAGACAATATGTGAAAATTACTGCTAGAAGGCAGAGAGTGGGTTAGTTTGCAAATTCTAAAAAGTGTACGGCCTGCTAAGTTTCAGCTCCCTCATCTGTGAAATGCATGTGCCACCTCTCTCTAAGGGATGCTGTTAGGGGACACAAAGAGATGGATACAAGATTAGGTTTTGAAGAGCTTTGCATGATTTAAGAATTATTATTTTTCTATTATAGAGAATACACTTTCAAAGTATTATTTATCATCATCCCTGAAGGTACAAAGATATGGAGGAGAGTGGGACAAAAGACATCATTGATGACAGCCTGTCCTAATAAAATGATCACTTATTAAAATTAGTCCCCATGCAAGGGTCCCTCTTCGCTCCATGCTCTTCTCTCTATATCCACAGCATCAGTATCTTTGCCGGTTGCTCTCAAACATCTGATAACATGGCTCAAATATATTGCAATTTGATTGCAAAAGGAAACTGCATATCTTGGAAAACAGGGTTTTGCCAAGATGAAAAGGATGATGGAGAATTTCTCTAATCACATGCAAAGTAATTGACAAATAAGGATCTGACAGAATTAGACTGTTAATAACTGAAGAAGAGAAAATTGACAAGGATGTTGACACTATAGGCTTTTAAAGAGAATAAATTGATCATTTAAATATCAAAGGATGCAGTGAGGCCTTTGGGAAAACTGATGAAACCTCAATTTTTTTCTCAAAAGGTCTTTATGGTTGTGTATTGAAGGGTGTCATATCATGCTAATATGTCATAATTTCTTTGAAAACTGGTCTCAAAATACTTAATTATTTGTTAATTTTAATACCTAGCAAATAATTGCAATATAACCTGTGCTTCTATTAAATTCCAAATCATCATATTTTCATACATTTTAGTTTTTTAAGATAAAGTCTAAAACTTTTCTCTCCCTTTTTCTAGGAAATGTTGGCTTCCATTTTTAGTGGCCTTTTTTCACTATCATTTTTTTCCATGTGTAATTGGAATCTTTTCTATTTATTATTTCCTTCTCTCTTTTATGTCCAGAGAACTACTTCTTATTTAGACATTTAGGAACTGAGGTTTTTGATGGGTTCGTAAAGGGAGGAAAACATCTTCCCAAGGTCCAGTAGACTCTGCTCTGGCCATTTGGGGTGAGTTATGTGGTTGGCCAAATGAACTTTTAAAAACCCAAGAGTGGGGAGTTGTAAGACATAGCTGCAAGGCATCATGATGCCTCAGACCAATCCTCTTCTTCTAACTCACTTCTGTCTGACTTCGGCCAGGAGGTACATAACTTTGAGTCTTTTCCCCCTCGTAAAATGGGAATGATAGTATTTATCCTGCAGCACCTTTATGAGGACTGAATGAAATTACACACATTACAGTATGTTGGAAAACGTTTGCACAATAGATGCTCGAAAAGCTGCTGTGATTATTTCTACTATAGCCATGGTTACAGAGAGAATATTCCACTAGGATATTTCCGCTGCTGCATTCTCTTCTCTAACTTCCTACCTCTTGAGCATCTTTGCGCACACTTCAGCATTATCCTCCAGACTATCTTGTGTCCTCTGCCTGGTTGCATAAGATGCACGTTCTGGAAAAATAGTGTCTTGTATTTAAGTTATTCTTCAGACAGTGTAAAGAAAGAGCTGTCTTAACATCCCGCAAAAAACTTGAGCTCACTGAAGGGATGCTTGGGGTGAGAGGAGGAAGAAGGGTCTGAAGGTGAGTGCTGGTGCAGGCACCCAGAAAGCAACTTAGCCTCCTCCAGGACTTGTCTTGTTAATATTCCATGAGTTGACTCCATTTTTTAAACAAACACTGCACCAAATGGAACCAGCAGGGAATCAAACTTTCAGAACATCCAGAGCTGGAATCAACTCACTAGTGTTAAATTTTGTCATCCGTGGAAGGAACCTGACAGTAACTATGAATTAACTATTTTGTAGATAAGGAAAAGAAGGTTTATAGCTAAATTTGAGTGATTTGCCAGGGGTCTTACCTGTAGCCAGAGTTGGAGGTGGATTAAAACCCTGTGGAACCCTTCAACATCCCACCTTACAAGTAAGCCCAAAGTTTTTCTGCTGGGGGTCAAATGAATGCTCTGCAGGAAATAGCTTGAGTCTTTACCTCAGATAGATGATGTGTGATAATATTTATCAAAACACTTTGCATTTCTAATGTCATTTTCACCTTCAAATTGGCTCCTGAAATAGATAAGGCAGGAGAAAGAATCTCATTTACCAATGAATTTATGTGATTTGTGCTAAGTCACATCTTTAGCTAGTGTCAGAGCCAAAACTAGAATGGAATACTCTGACCCTTTCCACTGTATTTTAAATCCCCAAATTCCCTTTCTCAGAGCATTTTGCTGTGTCTTGGGATCTCTGTGTTGTGGTTCTGTGGCTGCCGGCTGTGAGATGATACACCTTCAGAACAGAGAGATGGAGAGAAGCTCCAACCCATGGGAATGCATCTCCTTTCTACTCCACAGAGCCCCATCCATCATTTTGGCAGTGCAGAGACTCAGCTGATGCATGCCCAGCAAGGTTGAGAACATATAAATATAATGGAAATCAGTCAGGGGCCAATTTTCCCTGTCAAGAAAGGAATTACATTTCTCAGGCATGTGGGGAAAGAGAGGTTGATTACATGTAACACATTTCCACAAAAGGAGTAGCAAAAGAGAGAACTCAAGCCATGCATGTTTTGAGAGGGAGTTCTCCTGGGCTAAACACAGTGGAGTGCCATCTGTGCTTCTGATAATTTCATCTGACTGCCTGTTTAGTTATGGGATTGCTGATGTGAGCAACTTGGAGGCACTTATTTGACCCATATTCCATTATCTCATAAAACTTACAAGAGTTTGAAGTTTTCAGAATAGGACGTGGAATGTCAAATCACCCAAGAGAAAATGGGGTGGTGCATCCTACATGAGTTCATGTCACTGGATGTTAACAGAGATCAGTAATTTCTTTTGATGATGGCATTCTTGCGTATTGAATGCTGATACCTCCGGATAGCTGGTGAGCTTTTGTGTCTGGGGGATAGTGAATGGAAAAAAAACCCAGTAAATTAGTATCCAACGTTAGTATAATAACTGACCTACTCACCAGACAGTACGTGGGTGAGGTAGAGGATGGCCACAAAGAGATAATGATTCAACATCATTGTGTAGACGTAGCACCAAGGATAAAGAGCTAATTGTCTGGCCCAAAAATTGTATGGAAGGGGCAGTGGTAGAGTCATGATTTGAGTATGGACCTGCAGTTTCAAAATCCAGCAATCTTTTTATTCTATTATGCTAGCTGTCATTTCCTTCAAACTCACCTTCATCATATTTACTTTTTATCATTATTTTCTAACAATTTTTTAAACAATTACCTTCATCATTTGCTCCCTTTGGACCAAATTACTTTTATCATTTGCTCCAGAAGTTTTTGGATGATTTTTTTTTTTTTTTTTGACCTTAAACACCACCCATTGCAATTACTTTTCTTTAAGTCTCTGAATTCCCCCATTATGCAACAGCTCCCTGCATAGTGCTAAATATGTGACCATGCCCCAAAGGTACATTTGTATTGACGGATTTGTTGGTTAACTGATTCCATTATTAGTATAATCCCTGTGTTTGAACTTTTTATTTTTATTTTATTTTACTTTTGTTTTGAGGAGTCTCACTCTGTCACCCAGGCTGGATTACAGTGGCGCCACCTCAGCTCACTGCAACCTCCACCTCCTGGGTTCAAGCAATTCTCCTGTCTCAGCCTCCTGAGTAGCTGGGATTACAGGTGCCCACCACCACGCATGGCTAATTTTTGTATTATTTTAGTAGAGACGGGGTTTCACCATGTTGGCTAGGCTGATCTCAAGCTCCTGATCTCAAGAGATCCGCCCACTTCAGCCTCCCAAAGTGCTGGGATTACAGGCTTGAACCACTGCCCTGTGTTTGAACTTTCTAAAATTACTATGCACTTATCCAACTAATTAGTCATTAAACATTAGTTGTGTGCCTAGCAGGGGTAGAGAAATTAATCTCACGCCCTCCGATCAATATGACGTAGTTTAATAGAATAATCTGAGAGAGAGAGATTGATTGAGATTGATTTAAAGGAATTGGTTCAAGTGTGATGGCGCCTGGCAAGTTCCAATCTGATGGGATTGGCCAGCAGGCTGGAGACCCAGGGAAGACATGCAGTTTGAGTCCAAAAGCAGTCTGCTGGCATAATTCCTTTTTGCTTGGGTGAGGTCAGTCTTGTTCTATCACTGCCTTATTATGAAGGGTAATCTGCTTTACTTAAAGTCTACTGATTTAAATGGTAATCAGATCCCCAAAACTCCACATCTAGAATAGTGTTTGACCACATATCTGGGTAATGTGTTCCAGCCAAACTGACACATTAAATTAACCGTAGCAGACCCCTTTTAATCACACAGGCTCTCTTGCTGGGCACAGATTTAAATCACTAGAAAGGAAAAGCAGTTCTGTATCCTCTGCTGACCCCTGCTATGAGCCCCTCGCCCCAAGAAAAAAGAAAACCACATAAACACACAGCACCATAAGAATGAGCGTATATTTATGTTTTAACATGAATACATCTCAAAAATAGAATAGTGAGCCAAGAAGTGTGTGTCTATGTGTGTGAACAGCTTGCAGAGACATGTATATATGATATATATGTATGATAGCCTTTATATAAAGTTTTAAAGTACACAAAAATTAAAGTTTATAGGTAACAAGAATAAAAGCACACATGTCAAGCTAAACCTCACTCTCAAGAGAGTAAATATCTCTGTGGAAGAAGATGGGCGAATGGAAGGTATAGAAGGAGTCTTCAGTGAAATTTCGCCTATGCCTCTGACATTTCCTTTCTTTTTGTTTCCAAAGGGTCTGACACAATTAAGGCAAAACATTGACTTGACAAAGTTAAATCAAAAAACGTAGCTATGATTATTTCTAACATAGCCATTTCTAATATAGCCGAACAGCTATTCTATTAGGCAGTAGGTGCAAGGGTGTTCATTTTATTATTTTGGATGCATTTTATATGCTTGAAATATTTGGCAATAAAATGGTTAGAGTGTCTCCTTTTTCTCTCAAGAGTCCCTGCCAAAGGTAAGGTGTCTAACCTTTCTCTGTACCGGCTGCTTTATTTACCAAGGCCTCAAACACACACAAGAGTTATAGCATGTGTTCAGAAGTAGGATGGGAAGGAGGGGTGGAGCTTTTCATCAGAGGAAAATTCCATCAGGCCTCTGTGTACCAATCTATTCCTGTGTCTGAGCCCAGTCTATGTAGTGCTCAGCAGTCAATCTTGAACATCCCAACAGGCACATGCTATGTAAATGTTCCAATGAGAAAGCTAGGAATACATAAGTAGTTAGCCCAAGTCTCTTCCTTCTGAACCCTTCTAAAGGGCTAGACAAACAGCTGCTATGTATCAAGAAGGAAACATTATTTAGATTTAGTAAGCACAGTATTATATAAATAATTTGTTAAATTACTGATACCACCAACTAAACTAGGGGATATGGAATTAGTTTTCATTCTATTAGTCATGATTCCATGCCCGTGGAATTATGGGAGTTACACAGTCATCAAAAGATCAGAATTATGCCTTTTCCTTTGTACTAGACTAGTATGATCATCTTTCTAACAACCCTGATGTGAATCTTGGATTGTTCATATGTAAAGTAGGTATGAAAAAAAAATACTTTAAATTGGCAAGGTTAAAAAGTGGATTTTGGTTTTGGGTGCAGTCTGCAAATTTTGATTCATCACTTGGATAAAACAAAAGTGTTTGCATACCTGGAAGACAGAGAGGAAGTGATCTGCTTCAGATGCAAATAAGTAATACTGAGATGAAATTCTAATGAAAAGCAGATAGTTCTCTTGGTACACCCCTTTAGGCACATAAAGTAGCAAACGGAGTATATTTAAAAGCCCTGCAGATAACCACTGATCCTTTTAGGGGCAAGTAGCAGTTTATCTAGTAGCAAATTGATTGGTTGATTGATTTTAATCATGTTGTGTATGAGCTTAACGGTCATTAATAAGTAAAGAAATATTAACTACTTAATATAATATGAATAACCATCTAATATTCATGTATTTAACAAGTATTTGTTGAAAAGCTACTATGTGCCAGATACTCTTAGGCATTCATGATAAGATGGTAAGGAAAAACCTACAGGGTTGAATCTGCCTTGATGAAGCTTGTGTAGTCACAAAACCAATACAAAATTGAATCTCTCAAAAGTGCTGTGGAGGAGAGAGAAACTGAACCTATAACTGCAGGAATTGATCAGGGAGGTCTGAGAAGGTTTCCCTGAGGAAGTGATGTATGAAATGCAACTTCAGGTCATGAGAAAACAGACCAGAATGGACACAGCATATGCTTAGTCAACAGCTATTTATTGAGCATCTGTTATGTGACAGGCACTTTGCTGGTTGATAGGGATACATGAGCAAGATGGTCAAAGGCACCTGTCCTTGAAAAGCTTATATTTGGAAAGCAGGGGGTCAACCAAAAATAAACATAATAATTAAGTTCCATAGTATAATAAGTGATATGGGAAAGGGGGAAGTGGGCAAGGAGGATCATGAGTGTCTCAGTTGGGGTGAGTCACTTTGAATAGAAGGATCAAGGTAGGCCTCATGACGTGGGTGACAGTTGAAGAGTGATGGAGTTAGCTCTACAGATTCCTGGAGGGAGGTGTTTCAGGCAGAGAGAACAGGCGGTTCCAAAGTGAGGGTATAGCTGGCATGTTCGGGAATGGAAGGAGGCCAGTGTGGCTGGAGCGGAGCAGATGAGAGGGAGAGCAGTCAGAGATAAAGCCAGAGGGGCAAGGCTGAGCATCAGATCATGGGGGACTTAGGGCCACCTGGGCTTTGGCTTCTACTCTGACAGAGTGGGGCAGCCTTAGAGGGCCTTGAGCAGTCGAGATCTGATCTGTCTTCTGTTTTCAAAGGACTTCTCCAAGTGCTGTAGGCTAAAATTCAAGTTGAAAGCCCCTCACTGACTGAGTGGACCCCCTCTCGCTCAAGAAGACCCCAGAGAAAACTTAAAATCTTAATTCCTGGCCATGACAGTATGAGAGGTTGAACACACCTCGTTATACCCCCTCTTTTGTGAAATTTAGGCATCACAACTGATTGACATTAGTGTTAAAGTAGAGGCAATAAGACTAACAAAATGGGCCGGGCACAGTGGCTCATGCCTGTAATCCCAGCACATTGGGAGGCCAAGACGGGTGGATCACTTGAGGTCAGGAGTTCAAGACCAGCCTGAGCAACATGGCAAAACCCTGTCTCTACTAAAAATACAAAAATTAGCCTGGCGTGGTGATGGACACCTGTAATCCCACCTACTCAGGTGGCTGAGGCACAAAAATCACGTGAACCTTGGAGGCAGAGGTTGCAGTGGGCCAAGATTGTGCCACTGAACTCCAGCATGAGCAACAGAGCGAGATTCTGTCTCAAAAACAACAACAACAACAAAAACAACTAACAAAACAGACTCTTGGTGACAAGAAGATAGGGGACCTAAAGCCATGCCAGACAGAGGTTAAGTCACACACCCTGACCCAGTATTTTGATTAACAGACTTCTTAATCTTAACTTAAAACCTTCCTTTCTGCTCACTCCAAATTTTTAGATAAAGCTTTACTCCTTTAACCAATTGCAAATTAAAGAATCTCTGGATACACCTATAACCTGTACACCGTACTTCAAAGTATCACATCTTTCCTGGAAGAATGAATGTATCCTTTCCAGGTGTGGATTTGTGTCTTTGCCTGCAACCCCTGTCTCTCTGAAATATATAAAACTAAATTGTAACCCAACCACCTGAGACCCACTCTTCCAGAGCCTCTTGACACTGTGTTCCCTGGGCCATGGTCTCTCATATTGGCTCAGAATACATCTCTTGAAAATATTTTACAGAGTTTTTTTTTTTTTTTCTATTAACATTCCTGGAAACAGAGGGGTATGGAATGAAGGTGGAAGCCAAGACCACAAGGAGATTATAGCAGTGATTCAGAGGGAGATGGCTGGGCCAGGGAGAGGCAGCGGCATAGCTGGGGAGAATGGGTATCTTTCAGCTATGCTCTGAAGGGGAGGTAGCAAGATTAGCGGGTGGACAGTGGGTAGGAACAGTCAGACGTTTCTTC
Source organism: Macaca thibetana thibetana (assembly GCF_024542745.1). Taxonomy (NCBI): domain Eukaryota; kingdom Metazoa; phylum Chordata; class Mammalia; order Primates; family Cercopithecidae; genus Macaca; species Macaca thibetana. Next base: position 137,777,109 of record NC_065579.1, on the reverse strand, counting down.
AAGATTTCCAGCCGGAGCCGCCAGAAAGTTGGAGTTGCCACTGACTGATTCAAGGATGCGTCCAGGGAGAGCAAGCTGGGGAAGGGGTTGAATCAGGGTTCACTTCTGGAGATTCTGTGACAAGATTTCGCTATAATCCCAGCTACCCGGGAGGCTGAGGCAGGAGAATGGCGTGAACCCGGGATGCGGAGCTTGCAGTGAGACGAGATTGCACCACTGCACTCCAGCCTGGACGACAGAGCAAGACTCCGTCTCAAAAAAAAAAAAAAAGGTTTCTATGATATATGCAAATGGAGATGCCAAGAAGGCAGTTGTGGGGAGAGAAATTGAAGAAAGAGGACATGGACACATCTTTCGGGAAGTTTCATAGCCAACGGCAGCAGAGAAGTAAAGCGGAGGCTAACGAGAAGTAAGGTCAAGAGGAAGCCTTTTTGTTTTGTTTTGAACTTGGAAAAAGCAGCAGCAGGTTTGTGTGCAGATGGTAATGAGTGTGGTGAATAATGACCCTGGGTGGCCAGGGGGAGGCCAGCAATGGAGGCCCTAGTAAGACATTCTGAGATATTGGGTTTTTATTAGAGAAGTGGGAAGCCATTGAGATTTTAAGCAGAGCAGTTTGACAAAAGCCAAATTACGTTTTGAAGGGATCTCTCTGTCTGCAGAGGACCAAGTAGATTGGAAACTAGCCAAAAAGTAGCTGCAGTCAGTATACTAATACTTCATGTGTGCCTAGGAATGTACTGAACATTTCACGTATTCACCCTTTTAATCCTCATAACACACTTTTGCAGTGGGTTTCATTAACAAGTGAGGGCACCGAGGTTCAGAGTGGTTCAGCAAGTTGCCCAAAATCATCACACAGCTAGTCAATCAGTAAGAGGGCCAGAGTTAGAGGCCAGGCTGTTCAGTTCTGAGCCCTTGCCTCTTTGCAACTATGTTCTATAGGTTACAGACTCATGGAATTTTTACATGGGAAGGGCTCTTAGAAACTGCCTAACCTAGCCCCCAGGTAAACGGAATTTGAGGTATTCAGAAGCAACATCTTGCAGACAGAATCATAGTTTAAATGCACCAGGGGAGGTTGCTATTTAGAGTCCTATTCTGGAAATCCTTTGTAAAGTCAAGAATCCTTTTGTAAAGCAAATAATCCACTCTCCAATTTAGCTTGGGAGAAAATGCTGTTCTTCAAACATCAGGTAAATCTATAAAACTAAAAAGTGCCGGAGGATATTCTTCTTATTCAGGGAGAGCAGTTGTGGTGAGGTTGTCTGAAGAGATGTGGGGAGAGCAGGCTGCTTGAGGACCGGAGGAGTGGGGTTGTTGATTCTGTGTAATGACCACTGACTTCTAAATGGATTGGATGTAGTAATTCAAAGGTTTCAAATTACGTCATCACTAAGGAGTCTTAGAACCCACTTTGTGAACCTGTGAGCTACTGTGGAGGACATAACATTACTGCGTCCCATACTTTTTTCTTCATTCTAAAACTGTTCCTACTTCATCCCATCCTCATCAGGTGATTCTGGTGGAACTGTCGATCACAATGCTGTACCTGTCCCCTGGTTCTTGGATTGGGCACATCACCAGTTCTGCCCAATCAGAACCTCCCTAGACTGTCGTCTGAGCAAACTTTCTCTGGATTATGAGCTATAAGAACAAAGCAAACTTGTGACTATAAACAATTAACTTGTGTCCACATGGAAAGAACCTGTATGAGAAAAAATCCAGGCAGAGGCAAATGGAACCAAAACTGAAAAATCAAAGCAAAGCCCTGGTGACATTGAAGTTCTGAACCAGCCATACCTGAATCCAGTATCACCTTTAGATTTTTCAGTTATATTAAGCAACAAATTCCTTTTGTTGCTGTATGCCTCAGATCTAACCTCTGAAAGGTGGATAATAATACAACCTACCTTGTAGCATGCAGCAAGGACTACGTTAAATAATATGTACAAAACAAAGCAGAGAAACATATCAGGTAACTGTTGCTACATAACAAACTATTACACCTTCAAATTTGTGTTAAAACAATCATTCATTGAGATCACAATTCTGCAGGTTGTCTGGCTCTTTCGGTTGGGTTCTGTTTGGTGGTTATTCTCATCTCAGCTCTGCTCACTCATGCATCTTGGTCAGTTTCTGAGATGGCTCAGTTCACCTGCCTGTGGTCACACATCCTTCAGCAGGCTTGCCCACACCCTTTTCCTTTGGTGGCTAGATACAGTTCTAACAGGGAGTAGAAGGCCCCTTGAGGACTAGGCTTGTAACTAGCACACTGTCTTTTCTGTGCATTCTAGTGACAAAAGCAAGCCATAGAGTAGACTCTACCTCTACTTGGAAGGAGCTACGGTCCAACTGTGAATGATTATGGCTACCTTTTTCAAGCTGTTAAGTGTTCAATAAATCTCACTATATGTTGCTGTTATTATTATTGGCTAAACTGGTTTATTTTCTATTATTTGCTGTAGACGTTATTACTCTTGCTACTAGAAGTTTAGCTCAGGGGCTGAGGGTGGTGGCTCATGCTTGTAATCCCAACACTTTGGGAAGCCGAGGCAAATGGATCACTTGAAGCCAGGAGTTTGAGATCAGCCTGGGGAAGATGGCAAAACCATGTCTCTACAAAAAATACAAAAAATAGCCAGGCATGGTGATGCATGCCTGTAGATCCAGCTGCTGAGGTGGCTGAGGAAGGAGAATCACTGGAGCCCAGGAGGTAGAGGTTGCAGTGAGCCAAGATTGTGCCACTGCACTCCAGCTTGGGCAGTAAAAGCAAGACTCCATCTCAAAAACAAAAACAAACAAACAAACAAAAAATGGTTTAGTTCAGGGATCACCCTAGGTTTCTTTTTTGGACTTCTCTTTGAAACCCAGTTATAGTTAACTTCTAGAAATATATATTTTACCTCCTAAAATATTTCAAATGACACTATGTATGTCATTAGCAGAGTATTACAAAAGTGAAAAATTGTAATTTCTCATCTTGTAAGTAATATTTTATCTGCTCAGCAAGACCTTGGAAATTAGCAGTCTTTAATAATCTGGTTTACACAATCTGTTATTTGTTTGCAAGTTTCTCCTCACTGGTTTTGATTTTGTAATTATTTGTATTTTTTCCTAGGTTGATTTATCTTTAAATTGTGTTAAATTTGAGGGGGAAAATATTGAGATCATTCAATTCTTCTTATGAGGCCATAATATTTATTATTTTCAGGAGTAAGTACATTGTAGATTTTCATGCTTATTAATTTTTGATTATAGAGAATATTAAATTATGCAAGGTGTGCAGTGAATACATTTAAATTCATTACTTAAACAAATTCCATCAAGAGTATTAATACTGATTTGATTATTTTCATTATTATGTCACTAAAGGTATTACCAAATTTCAGTTTCTTTGGTTTCTAAATTCAGTTGAGGATTAGCATAAGCCTTTCCTTTTATTATTGTAAAGACAAACAATATGAATAGGATATGGATTTTAATTTTTTGTAGGGAGGTGTTGGTTTTACTCTAGAGTAAGAGAGCTGTATAGTACATTTGTGATATAAAAATATCAAAAGCAAATATCAGCATTGTAATTTCCCAAAGTAACCAGAAATAAAAAAATGCCTCCATTATCAGTCAACAATTATGGAATACCTACGGTAAAATAAACATCACTATTAGTCAATCTTGAAAACATGTTATTGTATTTATAAGTAATAGTACTATTACTATCCAACATTAGCAGACACCTTTTTGTTTTGACCGGATTGAATATTACCTTTTGATTATATTGGATTAAATATCAATGTTAACAATTGATAACTGAACACCAATTCTGCACACTGCTCTTGTATTAATTAGATAAATACTGGATAACACATTAATGTAAAATTTAGAACAATAATTCATTATCTCTTTCTCTGTGTGTGTGTGTGTGTGTGTGTGTGTGTGTCAGGTGTTCAGCAGCAGCATAGCTGTGTCATTCTGACTCAGGGTGTCTCATGAGATTGCAGTCATTGGTCGGCCAGGATTGCAGTCATCAGAAGGTTTGACTGGGGATGGAGATGCAGTTCCAATGTGGCTGATTCATATGACTGACAAGTTGATGGTAGACCTCAGTTCTTCTTCACATGGGTCTTTCCACATGTCATGGCTCTTAACCTCTTGACATGGTGGTTAGCTCCTCTGATGAGTCATCCTAGAGGCCAAGGCAGAGGTCACAATGCCTTTCATGACCTAACCCCAGCAGTCACACATCATTATGGGTACTGTGTTCTATTTGTCAGATGAGTCGTCCCTGATTCAAGGGGGAAAGAGAGCTCAAAATGGTGTGAAAACCAGGAATCAAGGATCCTTTGTGACTATTTTGAGATCTGGCAGCTACTGACTATTATCAAAGGACAATAGAATACCTACTAAGGCCAGATTTTGCAATCAACAGAGATCAATTACATTTTTATGTTGTATCTGCTAGGTATGTTCTATCCCATGCATAACCATGAAGCCACTGACTTACATCTCCAGGGCCCCTTTATGCCAGTGATTGCTGGAGTCCTTTACTATAAGAATAACAACTCTCTAGCTATCTTCCCCAGAAGAATCCAGACCTTTTATGATTTGATTATGATTATGATGTAAGGTACCACACTCGTGGCATCTTTCCCACAAATATTTGGAGTCAAATAACCTTTTCAGAACCTTCTCAAAGTATAAATATACTTTTTAAGAAAAGTATATTCACACACAATTTTGCTTACAGTTTTAGTAGATTCAGGAGCACTCCTCCCCTTTAAGTGAATTAATACTTATTTAGAGGAAGTTGAGTTTTTGTTTTTGTTTTTGCTTTTTTCCTAGAAGAGGGTAAAAAGCAGCCTATGCATTAATTAGAGAAAAATTTATGCAGGAATCAGAATTTATTCATATGGTCTGATCTCCAAATAGTCAAGAGTAATTATTTCCCTTAAAAATTGCAATCTTTAACTTAAGTCTCTCAAAAATACAATAAATGTGACTTTAATTGGCACTCTCAACATTTCTCATAGATTTTATATGCTTCTTCCTAGTTCTTCTTCTTATTCTGAACCCCTGTGTTTTTTGCTTTCAGCCTACACACAATTTTTTTCCTTCCATCACCCCTTTCTCTTCAAGTGTTTTCTTATGTAGATTGACTCAATCTTTCTTTGTCTTAGACTTTCCTGCCTCTATCTCCTTCTTAATTTTGTGTCTTTCTGCCCACCCTCTAACTGTGAGTTGACAAATTTAATAACCAGTTGGGTATAATGGCTCTTGTGAAGAGTGGGAGCACTCCCAGGTGTAGAGAGGGATGAGGAGAGGTGAGTGGTGCATATGGTGTTGTTATTCTATTCTTTCTGGTGGAGGGAGAGACCTAATAATTTTTTTTTTTTTTTTTTTTTTTTTTTTTTTTTTTTTTTTTTTTTTTTGAGACGGAGTCCCATTCTGTCGCACAGGCTGGAGTGCAGTAGCATGATCTCAGCTCACTGCAAGCTCCACCTCCTGGGTTCACAACATTCTCCTGCCTCAGCCTCCTGAATAGTTGGGACTACAGGTGCACGCTGCCACACCCGGCTAATTTTCTGTATATTTAGTAGAGACGGGGTTTCACTGTGTTAGCCAGAATGGTCTTGATCTCCTGACCTTGTGATCCACCCACCTTGGCCTCCCAAAGTGCTGGGATTACAGGCGTGAGCCACTGTGCCTGGTCAAGAATCTTGACATATTAATATTTTTTAACCTCTGCATGACTTTCATTGATCAGCAATTGATGGGACAGAAAAGTCTTCAAAACACTGTATTTTTAGAGTATTTTGCCCTGAGTCTCCTGAAGAGTAGATGAGTCACATAACCCGAGTTCCAGGCAGACATTTGGAAGAAGCTAGCAGGATAATTTTCTGATTCCAATATCGCCCAACCAGGGACATATGAATATATAGCCTTGAAAGCTGAAACAAGTTTTTTGCCAGAGCAGTTCATTATATTCTGTTTTCCTTCAGGAATGGAAGACATTAACAGTAAGATTCTCTTTGCTGCCTTGGTATGAATTCTTTTGGTTACCCTGATATTATCATTCTGTGTGCTCCTTCATTTATTCTTTTTATTTTGTAAATATTTATGTTATAGTAAAAATGTGTCAACAAACAACAACAAAACATTGAATTCAACTCTCAATATATATTAAAATCTCCATTAATTGGGCAACTTCGGGAATGGAAATAAGCAAAATCCCTTTATCAATTGTGTCATATCTGTGGAAGGATTGGGTGCATCAATTAATTGCATTTGGAGGTGAATATAAAATGATATTTTATTTTTTCAAATTCCATTTTTTTTTTTTTTTTTGAGACAGAGTCTCTGTCATCCAGGCTGGAGTGCAGTGGCACGATCTCGGTTCACTGCAACCTCCACCTCCTGGGTTCAAGCGATTATCCTGTCTCAACCTCTGGAGTAACTGGGACTACAAGCACCCACCACCACACCTGGTTAATTTTTGTATTTTTAGTGGAGGCAGGGTTTCACCATGTTGACCAAGCTGATCTTGAACTCCTGGCCTCAAGTGATCCGCCCGCCTTGGCCTCCCAAAGTGCTGGGATTACAAGCATAAGCCACTGTGCCCAGCCATCAAATTCCAGTCTTTTAAGGATAAAGAATACACTTCATCATTTTGGAAAGTAGACAGAATTTTAAGATGGCACCCAAGACTCCTGTGTAATTCCCAAGACTGCGGCTCTAAGGGATTTTACATTGTCATTAGGTTTTATATGGCACAGTTGAAATTAAGAAAAGGAGATTATCTTGGCTAGACTTGACCTATTTAGACGACCTGGCTCTTCCTAGAGAGAGAGAGACTTGGAATGCAAGACAGATTCCATGTGAAGTCTCTATTATTGGCTTTGAAGATGGAGGGGACCACATGGCAAGGTCCACTCAGGAGCTGTGAGTGCCCCTTGACCGGCAGCAAGGAAACAGAGACCACAAGGAACTGAATTCTGTGACTCACTGTAGCTTAGAGGAGGATCTTGAGCTTCTGTTAAGGATGTGTTAGCTAGTGCTTTGATTTCAGCCCATGTATATCTGAGCAGAGAATCCAGGCATACTGTACCCTACCTTCTGATCTACATACTGTGAAATAATACATGGGCATTGTTTTATGCCACTGAGTTTGTGGTGGTTTATTATGGAGCAACAGAAAATGAATAGAAAATCTCACCTGTTATAGAAAACCTCACCTGTTTTCTCTTGACACTTGTGGCAGGCTAAATCAGAGGAGGAGAGGTATGTTAGTGGCAATCAAGAGGTCTAGTTCCAGAATCCTAAACTCAGGTTTGTGGTTCCGTTCTACCCAATTACAAGCTATGTGAGTTCCACCAAATGTGAAACCTCAGTTTCCTCACCTGCACAAAGGAAAATCATTATTGGCTTCTCTTAACAATTGTTGAGAGGCTTATATGATATAATAAAAGTAAAGAACTAAGAATGGTGGCTGGCACATGTAAGATATATATATGTTAGCTACTATTACCCAGGGGAAAAAAGGACTAGAAATTGATTTTGAGAGCTTGAAAATAGGAATGGTCATTAATCAACCAATAATTGTATACTTTTGGCAGTTTAACAGTATGTTATTATTATCGTTTAATCCCATGTAATCATCACTACCCCATGAAGAACATATTATTAACATCATTTCTTTTCAACTTTTTGTTTTGAAATAATTATAGGCTCACATAAAATTGCAAAAATAATACAGAGAGGCCCCATATACCCTTCCTTCAGCTAAAGATGACATCTTGCATCACTGTAGTACATTATCAAAACTAGGAAACTGACATTGGTACAATACAGTTAGGTAGACTACGGATCTTACTCACCTTACTCAAGTCTCACTGCTAATTACTTCATTTTGCAGATGAGAAAACTGAGGTGTACTTCAACTGCTGACTTCAATTGCCCCTTGAAAGTCGTGGTCAAATTGTGTGGATTTGTATTATGAATTGTTTGTCTCTATTGCCTATTTGTGCTCAGGGACAGATGAGGGGGGAAAATGTAGCGCCACTTGACCACTCTGACTAATGAAGACTCAACTGTACTTAAAATTACAAAATTTTATTCTTGACACGAAACATGTATTTTTTCAGAGAAAAAAGATTACATTGCAGATCTTGACTGTTTGAGGGCAAGCTGACACAGATTTTGACAAGATCACCATAACCCAGATAGATGCACAATAATTTGTGCCCTGGTGCCAAATTCCAATGGCCATAAATATCTGCAAAGTAGTCTCAATGTTTCTTTTAGTTATCACAAAAGGCAAAGATTCTCATATGAAATAAAGCTGAAAGTAACCTAGGAGTCAACTCCTTAAGATCTAGGTAAAACTGGCTTGAACCTCTGCCAGTTAGTCTGTGGGAGTTTTTAAGATTTCAGTGACTTCTTTGCAGGAATTATATTCCCTTCCCCTTGTTTGCCTCTGGGGATTCTATTCTGTCATATGGAAATTTTATGTTAATAAATTGATAAACATAATTATTATATATAATCCCTTACATATATCAAATCATTTTATATCTATAATAAATGTATATTATATCTACATAAATAGAAATAATATATAATAAATATATATTATATATGAAATATATATTATATATCATACATTTTTAATACATATATAATAAATACATACTTCATATATATGTGCAAATAGATATATGTGTGTGTTTTGTCCACAGTTTCTGGTTCATAACTCTCATAGCCCTTGTTATGGTCTTTTGTTATAATGTTGAGGCACGTTAGGTCTCAGGAGCAGGCCTTAGGAAACATAATCTCTCTTTCTCCTCTCTTCCTTTTACCTGCCCAAGGCAGGACTCTAATCTGATTGTGGGTTCAAAGACCCTCATTCCAGGATACGGGGTCCTGCCCCATACCCTAGAGGAAAGAAGGCTGCATAGAGAGGTCAAGAAAAGTCTGAACAGACAAGCCTTGCTGGGTTTAGATCATGTGCTTTTTGTCCAGTCACATTTCCACATGGTTGTCAATCATGCCTATGTAATAAAGCATCCACAAAAATCCTAGAGGAGCAGGTTGAAAGCTTCTGGAGAGCTGAAGAGGGGAGATTCCTAGAGGATGGAGCACCTGGAGAGGGTATGGAAGTTCCACGCCCTTTTCCCTGTAACTCACCTGACATATCTCTTTATCTATATCCTCTGTATCTGTATCCTTTATAATAAACCAGTAAACATAAATAAATGTTTCCTTGAGTTCGTTGAGGCTCTGCAACAAATTAATTGAACCCAAAGAGAAGTTGTGGGAACTCCAACTTGAACCTGGTCGGTCAGAAGTTCCGGAGGCCTGGACTTGAGACTGGTGTCTGAAGTGAGGGCAGCCTTGGGGACTGAGACCCCATCCTGTGACATCTGAAACTACCTCGATGTAGATAAGATTTGAATTGAATTGGAGAACACCTGGCTGGTGTCTGCTCTTTGGTGTATGGGGAAATCCTCCTCGTCTTTGGTCACAAATGTCTTCCTCTTTGTTGATGATTGCTGTGGTTGTGTGAGAGCAGAGGAAACACAGTTTGAGAGTGTTTCCTTCAACCACATTCCCACACATAGTTTTCTGTGCTTCTCTGTATAATTGAATCTAAAACTCCTTGAGTTTCATGAAAACTCTACCAGCCTCAAGTATTTTGAGAACTATAGGCTTAATAGAAGGTGTTAAAGGGAGAGTAGAGAGGTCTGCATTCCACACTTGCACACAAAACAGCTTCAATCTTGGATATTAGAATTTCTTTTCCCTAAGATCCTTTGGAGCCATGCTCCTGCCAGGCTGCTCTCTCAGCATGCTTCTTGGTGTCCAGCCTTCAAATTGTGTTCTCCATTTCCTCTTCTCACTCACCTCCCCTGCCCTTGGGAGAAAAATATTCTCCGTCCCTTTTCTTTTACCTTCCTCAGACATTCTGGTCTCAAATTCTTAAGCTTACACCACTTACTCAGCTAATTATAAGTGATTTCTCCAGTAATTTTAATTTTCTTCTTAAGATAACATCTGGTGCTAGGTGTTAAAAGGACATATTGCATTGCTATTAATTACTATTAATTTTATTATGCATTAGTTATTCATTTAACTATTTAACTTTCTAATGCCTTTCATTCTTTTGATTATTTTGAAGCCCCTGAAGGTCATTTGTCATCTTTTCACTTTCCTAGTTTTTGTATCAGATTGTTCTGGAGCAGGGTTACTGGGGATCTTGCATCTTTTAGTAATAAATAAGCTAACCCTTGCTGCATCTTGAGCAAAGGGCTCCCCTTGTATTCAAGAGTTGATTCATCTCTTAAGATAAATAGAAGATAAACTTGGCACATATCTTTACAAATCATGCAAACCCAGTGTAGAGCCACAGACTTAAAGGGATCACTAGTCACTGAAAAGTTCCGAAGTGATGATTGCTCTTAGAATCCCATTCACTTCAATTTTAGATATCAGTTTACCCTCCTAGTCCTGTCTTCCCTTCTACCTGTTGACCCTACTGTGCCTCAAGCCTAGCGCCAAGTTTTTTACAGAGTGAGCACCCAGCAAATATCCATTAAGTGTACAATGGAGGAAAGTAGATACTGTAGCAAATAGGCTGAATTAATAAGCTCATGAAGAGCCAAAACATAGACACTCTTCTATTTCTTCTCTCCTGTATTAACCCCTGTGTGGTGTAAGTAACCAATCAACTGGTCCTTTGGAAAGCAAGGTTGTAATGTGAGTTGAACATTTGTAACATATTTGTTGTTATGACAGGGAGGAACCAATGATGGGTTCAATCACTCAAGGAAAACACTACACCCCTTAATATTTTTTGCATCACGATAGTGTCTGGAGAGCAGTTGGCACCTATCTATCCTTTGCATTCCAACTACACATTCTGGGAAAAATCCTTCCTTTCTTCACACTCTTAAAATGCCTTTTAGCTAGATCTCACCCAGCACCAAGAGTGGGTGGCACGCGTATGCCAGCGATGTCTACTGTCACTCCTTATCAGCTTGGTGTTGTCATGTTTGATGGGAAGCCCTGGTTATGGTGGGCATAGCTTCATGGATTGTGTTGACTGAAGTGACAAACAGTCTGATGTAATTAGTGTTTGGCTGAGCACTGGGGATTCCTTATTGAAGGAGACTTTTTTTTCTTTTAATGTAAACCTCAAGTTGACCTTGGGGAGAGACACTGGATCACACTCAGGCCAGGTGGATCCGCTGCTGCCATGTGGGGTGAGAAGTCTGGTGTGATAATTCTAGAAGCTCCACCTTTTTTTTTGAAATGGAGTCTCACTCTGTTGCCCAGGCTGGAATGTAGTGGTCAGCTCTTGGCTGACTGCAACCTCCACCTCATGGGTTCAAGAGATTCTCCTGCCTCAGCATCTCAAGTAGCTGGGATTACAGGTGGATGCTAACATGCCTGGTTTATATATCTATATCTATATCTATATCTATCTATATATATATTCGCATTTTTAGTGGAGACGGAATTTCACCACGTTGGCCAGGCTGGTCTCAAAATCCTGATCTCAACAGCTGTACCCACCTCAGCCTCTTAAAGTGCTGGGATTACAAGCATGAGCAACCGTGCCCAGCCGAGAAATCCCACTCTTAAGGGTTTACAATATATAGTCACCTGGACACTTTCGTATCCATGGGTGTGGCTGGCCAGGGCTCCCATTATTTCAGCGTGGATATTAGGTGGTCTATAAGGGGTAGTTTCCCGCCTTTCCCCACTTTATTCATTTACTTATTTATTCATCCACTAACATTTCTACACTACTCCACACCCTCTGCACCAAGCAGAATGCTAAGCACTGGAGATACAACACTGAAAGGTACAGGCATGATCCCTGTCCTTTTGTTGCATTTCATAATCCTGTTTTGTAACCATCCGTCTCTGAATCTGTCTTCTGGTAGATGGTAAGTGCAATGAAGGAGCCAATGGTCAGAATGCTATGGTGTACATATAACACATATATAACACAGGTGAAGTATATGCAACACAGCTTGTAGAAGACTTACAGGGGTTACTGAGGTTTAAAAGACAAGGATTCATGCAGGACAATTACAGGAAGTTGGTGGGAGGGAATGAGGAAGGAAGGACCTTCCAGAGGAGGGCACAGCATGAACAGAGATCCACAGAAGAGGAGCACCATGGGATGCATGGTGTTATAAGCTGTGTGGAGATGCTGAATGAGGCAGAGGAATAAGAGATGAGACTAGATGGAATGGAGGGGCCAGGCCATGGAAGGCCTGTAGGTCAGGCTTAGAAGTGTGGACTTTACTGTTGTGGGAAGTCAGGGACCCCGAACGGAGGGATTGGCTGAAGCCATGGCAGAAGAACATAAATTGTGAAGATTTCATGGACATTTATTAGTTCCCCAAATTAATACTTTTATAATTTCTTACGCCTGTCTTTACTGCAATCTCTGAACATAAATTGTGAAGATTTCATGGACACTTATCACTTCCCAATGAATATCCTTGTGATTTCCTATGCCTGTCTTTAATCTCTTAATCCCATCATCTTTGTAAGCTGAGGAGGATGTATGTCACCTCAGGACCCTGTGATGATTGCGTTAACTACACAAATTGTTTGTAGAGCATGTATGTTTGAACAACATGAAATCTGGGCACCTTGGAAGGAGAAGAGGGTAACAGCAATGTTCAGGGAACACGGGAGATAACCTTAAATTCTGACTGCTGGTGAGCCGGGTGGAACAGAGTCATATTTCTCTTCTTTCAAAAGCAAATAGGAGACATTTCGCTGAATTCTTTTTCTCAGCAAGGAACATCCCTGACAAAGAGAATGTGCCCCTGAGGGTAGGCCTATGAATGGCCCCCGTGGGGGTGGCAGTCTTTTACAGTCGCAGCTGAAGGGAAGAAATAAGCCCCGGTCTCCTGTAGCACTCCCAGGCTTATTAGGATGAGGAAATTCCCACCTAATAAATTTTAGTCAGACAGATCATCTGCTCTCAAACCCTGTCTCCTGATAAGATGTTATCAATGACAATGTGTGCCTGAAACTTCATTAGCAATTTTAATTTTGCCCCATCCTGTGGTCATGTGATCTTGCCCTGCCTCCATTTGCTTTGTGATATTTTATTACCTTGTGAAGTATGTGATCTCTGACCCACACCGTATTCGTGCACTCCCTCCTCTTTTGAGAATCGCTAATAAAAACTTGCTGGTTTTACAGCTCGGGGAGCATCATGGAACCTGCTGAATTGTGATGTCTCCCTCAGACACCCAGCTTTAAAATTTCTCTCTTTTGTACTCTTTTTCCTTTATTTCTCAGACCAGCTGACACTTAGGGAAATAGAAAAGAACTCACATTAAATATTGGGGGTGGGGTTTCCCTGATATCTGGTGCCCAATGTTAACTATTGGGGATGGGTTCCCCAATACTTTACCTTGAAGTCTCTCTTCAAGTCTTTATCTTGAAGCCTTTGGGGAGTCAAGACTGAATGAATTAGCCCCAGAACTCATTGTCTAACATGCCCATCAGATGGCAGTAGGTAATCTCATGTCCTAACTCTCCTGGCTCACTCCAATCTTGTTGGTCTCCTCTATGGCACTGGGGATTTTTCACTGGTCAAAGGTTGCTGACATCATCTGTTGCTCAAGGCTTTCAGTCTTGCTCTGTTATGGCTCCCCACCCCCACCAGAGCTAGGTCTGTGGACTTGCAGCTTCTGCTCCCATCCAGTCTCTATGGTGCTCCAGGAGAGTTCTGTGGGGTCTAAATTCTAGTTTTCTGTTCTGAGAAAAAAAATCTTCAACTCTTAGTTTTTTTTGCCCCTGGGGGTGTGTCTGTGTTTTCCATACTGGAAAATGAAATGAACCCATGTTTAGTGAGCATGTACTAAGTGTGGGGCACTGTGCTGAGCATTTTCATACATGTTGTCTTATTTAATCCTCCAAATCACACTGCAAGGAAAGTTTCATTATTTCCCATACATAAAACAACTGAGTACCAGAAAGGTCAGGTGAGTTCTTCAAGGACCCATAGCTAGTGAGTAGTGAAGATGGATTGAACCCCGTTCAGCCTGACTTCCTGAGCAGACTGTGGGGAGAGTCTGAGGGTGGGGAGAGAGGTTGGGGCTAGCACACTCATCTTGAGCACTTATTAGCAGAAAAATAAATGCAGTATCTAGTACCTGGGTGAACAACTGTTTCATCCCTTTTGTTGACCTTGGTCAACTAGTAGTGGCCATCTGGAGAATTTGGCTCAGAAACAGTGCTGAGATTGATTAGCTACATGTGGTGTAGGTGGAGATAGATAGTATCTACCCAAATACCATATATTTGACAAATTTAGTGTATTGATAGGAAGGGTGTGACCACAGTGACACTAGACAGGGGTATAGGGAACAGCCAGTTGGGTTGCTATTAGAAGATCTGATTCCAGAGCTATACCCAACGTTTCTCCTTTGGTTTTCAGAGTTGCATTTGCCAATTCTTCAGTCACCTATTGATATACTAAAGGACCACAAGCTTGCAAATTAGCTCAGCAAGTATCTTCATCTGGACATTTCTGAAGGAAACATATTTTAAGAAAACACATGCCTTCTGGTGCTCTATGCTTGATATAATTAGGTAATTAGCATACAGCCCAGCCAGGCTTAATGTTAAAACCTTAATAATAGTGATTCTGCATGGATAACATACCCCAATCCTATAAGTTATCACCATTTGTGAGCCCCATTGCTATTACCTACTGGGCACCTTTTTCTCTTCTTCTTAACTGTATGTTTAGGGAGAGAGTTTCACAACATTATAGGCTTGGAAGGCACAGTCAGAATGCTAACAAAGCCATCAACCCTCAGATGCCGCCTTCTTAACGTCTCAGCAAGGTGAGCAGTGCAGCTAATACCTTATGCCCCCTCCTACATGTTTGCAATTAACATTTTATCTGCCCTATGTCTTAAGTCATAGCTTTGTCACCATTCCCTGGAGGCTGAAGGACTTTAATTACAGAAGCGATGCACTCATCCGCTTCCTGCTGTATTCTGATGTCACCACCTCTGAGCTCCAGAGAGAGGTCAGGCTGATCCTAGGAAGTCATGTGGCTCAAATCCAATATTTTAATTTAGAGACTCAGTAAGTGGCTTCATCAATTAAGACTGGCTGTACTTGCAGCAGACTTTCCAGGACACAGCCGGAGCTTTGATTCATTTTATTTCTTACTGACCCCATCACAGAGTGGAGGGATGACCAACATTTCATTGGGTTGTGGAGAGCTGCCAGATTTAAAAGGAAGACTAATGATTGAGGAGGATTCTAAAGGGTAGGATTGGCTTTTAAAATGACAGCACATATGTCATGCTGGCTAAATGATGGTGCTTAATGGGGGTCCAGGAAAAGAGACACACATTATTTTATAGTTTCTTAGCAATTAATAAATCCCATCTCAGTGAATTAGCCCAGATCAGGTTTGGTTTTTGCTTTGGTTTAAGTTAACTGCAAGTGAGTGGAAGTTCTTTTCCATTTGGTTTTTTAGGGGTCCAGGGTCTTTCCGTCTTTTGTCCCTATCAGGTCCATACCATTTGCTCCAAGAGAAAAAGATAATGGAGGAAATTGCTACCCTTTGGAGGGTGATGTTGGGGCTGACTCTTTCTTCCTTTCAACCTAAGGTCAGGATTAATCTTGGGACCCAGGATGAGGTTGGGCCTGCAGAAGCGTATGTGTGGGTGAGGGAGTTGAAGTCAGAAGGACTGGAAGGAGTGAGGCTGGTCCAAGCATAGCAACAGGAGTAAATTGCAGGAGCCAGGAGGGTCAAAACCTATCTCATTTCTTTCCCAAGCCCACAAGATCCTGCTCTCTGCCAATAAGACAATGAGGCTATAATGGGCTCATTCCTGTTTCCCAATTTTAAACCTTCTATTTCAGCAGATCATCCAGTTGACAGTGCTCAACTTCAGGGAGCCAGGGAACATAAGTCTTGTGGGGAAAGTTCTTTTTGGCAAAGCAAGCATCTTGAGAGCATTTGTATAGCTCTCAGCGCTACAAATAGTCCTTTGGAATTAATACCACACAATCAGATTTTTGTAAAGAGGTGCAGAGGCTAATGACTCACCCCTAATGTTATTTGTCTTAGATGAAACATAATTTAGAATATTATTTTAGCAGAGACACCATAGCTGCTTAAAATACGTAGTGGCTATCATTTACATTTGCTGCCCGGTTATTATCTTGCTTATTTACAAAGAAAGTGGCTAGCTGTCACCCCAGCTTTCTTCCATAGTAAATCATGAATAATTTTGTTAAGGTTTGTACTTTGAATTTAAACTTAACTGGGCCATTATGACCGGCTGCCGCCATAAACAGGCATATGATTTGCATGTCTACATGAGCAAATCGGAGCTGCAAGCGAGGGCGGCTTCACATCAGTACATTATTCTGCCTTCCCTCCATTGCGTGGAATTAACAAGTGCCAGGGAAATCGATTCATAACTGAATGTCTAATCGAAGAGTTAGGACAGGATAATATACAGTTGCCAAAGTGAAGTTTGATATGGAGCTTAAATCTTGTCTCTGGCTCCAGACATCATGGTTGGAAATGCAAATTGTTCCTTTTAAGACTCACTTGCAAATGGAAGGAGCAATTTCTGAGTTAATGGACACCTGGGAATTTTCCCCTCCCACTGGCAATTGGAGGTTCAGATTTATGATAAAGTTATTAGGCCCGGGACTCCTCTTGTTCACCACAACTTTCACCCCCATCAAGGAAGCTGTGTTTGGATTCCATCAGGTTCTTAAACTTCTATTAACTTTGAATGATTCTAGTGGAGCGTGTCACTAGTTGTGACGGAATTATTTATGAGTTAAGTGATTCTGACTCAGTTAGAAAAGCACTTGAGCTTCTAGTCTTGGTGGAAGGAAACAGAATTGACAGCGTGGCCCCTCAGGGAAGCTCGTTGTTTATCATGACTTTCGTCACAGAAGCATTTCCTCAGAAATCTGACAGCAGACCTCCAGGGAACTGGGCCTCCGGTGGCACTGGCTTGGCAGAGACCCCTTCTATGGGCATTGGTTATGGGTGGGATGAGGAGTGTGTGTGTCGGGGATGGGGGGATGTATTTTTTACCACTTACTTCTTTTTGAGTAGCCAACTTTGATATCCCAATGAGTACATACTTAAGGTATCTACAAGGCAGGAGAACTCCTCCAAAATGTTCTTTGGAAAATTTTGATATGTTAAAGAAAGCATCCAGGTAATCATTCTAGGAGAACCAAGAACTACCTTGGCTGCTGTCACACATCTTTTCTGATTTATTATTTAAATTAGCATTGATTGGGTTGACGAGTGCACCATCACCTTGCATTGCTTGAGCCTCTAAACATCTTATCAGGACCTTATCAATGGTCCAGGCTCATGTATCAATCAGCTGGGTGAGGCGAGAACAACAGGAAAGAAGAAAGGCAGGAGCAATCCATTAGTGGAGAACACTTAGTCAGAGCCCAGTGGCTAACACTGTAGTGGTTCTCTGTCTAACACTCACCCTATTTCAGGTAAAACCATGGCACTGTGGAAGGCAAAGTTCCCTGGACCAAGGGCCAGGGATGCTGGGTCTAGTTTTGGTCTTTGTCATCAACCTGATATAAGATCTCAGACTGTTCACTATTGTCCTATGTAAATATAGCTGCTTTCTCATCTGCAACTTCATCCAATTTTCCTCCTTGGGTTGTGGTAGGTATCTATGGAAAGGCAAACAATGAAAGCACTTTGAAAAGTAAAAGCTGCTTATCTAAATCTTCTTAAGACTACAAAGCTGGACCCTCTGAAGCCAAATCCTACACTGCAGCAAATATATTAGAGTAAGGCTTTCATTCTTAAGCAATTTATTGGGGAAAAATACTTTTTAAATTCCTTGTTTTATATAAATGGATGTACTCATCAGAATTGTACTATGTCAGAGCAATTTTTTTCTGAAATTATTTAGGAGATAAGAACCAGATAGACTAAATTACACCTGTTGTAGTTGTTTATTGGAGATACACACACAGAAACACACGTACACATATACATGCACACACATATATATGCATTTGTTGAGAAGTTGTCTCATAGACTAGTTGCAATTAATAGGACACTGATCTCTTTCCCATTTAAACCACAGATTTATGTAGCAAGACAATTGCAAACCTGGGCTGTAACATACTGACTAAGAGAAATAAATGATTTCAAGTCAACAGCATGACAAATGGTCAGAACAAGCATCCACCCTCTGGTTATTACAACCTTTTATTATGATCTATCATTAAGCAACCCAGCATTTCATATAATGTGGAAGCTATTAATTTACCGGAAACAAATGAGGGTACTCAGGTCTTTTACCTTCTCTGAAAATAAAATGGAAATTGATTAGGCAAACTTTTTGATTATGACCTGGATAACTTGTATCTTCCTCCTTCTTGTTATATGCTGAAAACCAACCACATAATTGGTCCCAGCTAAAAAACAAAAACAAACAAACAAAAAAACTTAGAGAAAAATCTAGTCTATCTCTCTCTTTGCACAGATAAGGATACTCTGGCCCTCTTAGAGGAAGTTGAAAACAAGAAATCTTGACCTGTAAAGCTGAACTATGTGTCTGGCACATAATAGATGCTCCATAAGTATTTGTTTAATGATGAATCTTTAGGATAAGGAGCTTTCAGAGCAGAACACAATCAAGTGGGAAAATAATGGACTTGGCTGGGAGTCAAGATATCTGAGTTTTAGACCCAAGTGATACCATCAACATCTTATATGAAGCCTATCACTTCCTTTAGCCTAAGTTTCTGCTGTTTTCATTGTGAATAATACTTTCTGTTTTAGCTAACTTAGAGCAGTGCTTTAGGGTAAATGAGAAAAGAGGCATCTATGCACTTTGGAAAATGTCATCTAGTCTCCTCTATAGCTAGTGAGCTTGTCGTGTAGATGAATCAGCAAGATCAGCCTGTCTTTAAAGTAAGACTTAGGAAGCAGCAGAGACAGCTAAGTGAGCTATTCCACTGATGGCTACAGCTAATGGCTGCTATTTATTTATTTCTCTTCAAATCTTCTGGTATGGGAATGAATTTATCTAGATCAGAGTTGTAGGATGGAAATCAGTCTAGGATATTTTGATAATTAGAGTGTATGTATTGTGAGCCTTTTAAGATAAAATACTGGGCTAGGATAGAATTTCAATTTTCTAGGAGTTCAGAATCTAAGATTTTCAGGATAATACTGCCTGGAGCGCAGGGCAAAAACAATGAACCTACCAAAGAGAGAGAGGGTTAATCCTTTGTATTTAAAAAGCTCTCAGTTTAGGCCACACAAGATGGCTCATGCCTGTAATCCCAGCACTTTGAGGAGCTGAGGGAGGTGATGACTCAAGCTCTGGGGTTTGAGACCAGCCTGGGCAACTTTGTGAAACCTCATCTCTACAAAAATTACAAAAATTAGCACCATGATGTGCACACCTGTCATCCCAGCTCCTCAGGAGGCTGAGATGGGAGGATGACTTGAGCCCAGGAGACAAAGGTTGCAGTGAGCTGAGACTATGCCACCGCACTCCAGCTATGTCACTCCAGGTGACAGAGAGAGACCCTGTCCCCCACCCCCCACCCCCGCAAAAAAAAGAAAGAAAGAAAGATCTCAATTTTTAACAGTATGCTTATAGGTTTCTCTGTTTCCTCTATCAATGCTTCAGAAATAAGAGATGAGCTGTTATATGAAAAGTCAAATGTGACAAAAGCAGTTTACTGAGGGATGGATATTCATGTTTTTCTATTAGATTCAGCCAAATTATCAGTTATCCTTGAGTATTTAGAAATATGAACATATATATTAAAATTTTATGGACTTTCTATAATTTTACAGTTGTATACCTAACTGCCAGTGTCTGAATGGTGTGACAGTCCCATGAACACATCCATTTTTTTTCCACTTGAAATTTGTCAGATAGCCACAGGTTTCCTTAACACAATTAAAGTAGAAGTCAAATAATTGCAACATGGGATTTAAACCAGGACAGTTCCCTTTGATTGACAATAGACTGAAAACACTAATTATTGGGTCTTCCATTTCTCTAGCATTATGGTATTTTCTTTGTTTTAGTTGGTCATGCTATGACTGTAAGAGAATGCCCTAGTTCAGAGTCCAGTCTCATCTCTGAAGATAATGTCTTTATTTGAAAAGGAAAATAATCTACTTGTTCATCGTGTGTGTGTACATTGTTTGGTAGGAATGGTTGTGGTACCAATGAGGACTTTCTTAAGACCAGATATGATTCTCAAAATCTCATTCATTTCCACCGTCATTTTACCAGACTGGGACCTCTCACAAACAATCACTATAACTAATTGTATGAGGTGTCCAGTTTTTCCAGTATCAGTTTGAAGTGATTCAAATATCAGGACTTAAAATTTAACCCTTGTTACTATATTATCTTTAATTAATGAAAGCAAATGTTTACTTTTTTCTCTCTCTCTCTCTACTCCAAGTCTGGAGGAAGTGGACTCCACCTGATATTATCTGGACTTTCCAAGGGTGCATATTTTCAAGAAGGAAGAATGGCTTCCTAAGGCCGGTGTTTCTCAAATTGAGGTCCGAGCACTTCCTGCCTAAAATCAAATAGGAGTCCAGTTAAAAATACAGATCCTTGGAGTCTACTGAAAACTTAATGTACTAGAAACACTGGGATTGTGAGTCAATAATCTAAATATACAACAGACTCCCCATATAATTCTTAAGCATGCTAATGTTTGAAAACCACGACTACAGGCTTTAATAGAGTCACATGCATGTATGATCCCATGTTGCAGAAGAAATTGATGGTGGGGAAGGGGAGAGCATGCTCCTACAGACTAGAAGAGGACACCAGGGGAGGGTTTGTGCTTCTAGATAGTTACACAGAGAGTTTCTATTCCCTCTAAAAATATCTCTTCAGCAAGTCTACTGATCACTTTCTGGTCATTCTCCCATTTAGACCAAGCTAATTTTGATTCGATGGCCCAATGCTGCAGACGCTTCACATGTAGATGTGGGGTGAGGGAATAGATACATGAATACTATAATTCACCTTCTCTTTGGTTTTAGCAGAGTATCCCCTTTGCTGAGATTTACCTTTCCCTCAGTCTCACCAAGGCTTTACAATTTGAGCATTTTCCTCTTCTTCAAAGAAACGCATCAACTATTACTCTGCAACTTATGTTGATGGGTGTGCGTGGGCTTTATCATGTGCTAAAATCCTACATTAGCTTTGGTACAATACTCTTGACTCTTTCACTCACCACAAATCCATCAAAACCTGTTTTCCATCACTACTTACCCCTTAGCGAGTTAAGGAAGAGTCCTGCCCCCTTTAATAATGTTTTGAATCATTTTTATTCCCAACTCAGAAAGTGTGCTGCTTGATTACTCTGGTTGCTATAGCTACAGGTCTAATTTCCCTCCAGATCTGTCTTTTGGTGTCATGTGTTCCCTATATGTTTGATCTGTAAGGGAGCTTTTCAGATATTCATCTAGTAGGTATCCTAAGGGAATAAGACATTAGGACGTCAAAGTGGGCCATTCCTAAGCTTAGTTTCAAACAATAACCACTAGCATTCCTGATGGTATATTTATGAAAAAAACACTAAAAAAAATCAGTTTTCCCAAATTCTTCTAGTAGTTCTCTATACGTCCCTTTTTTCTTTGCCTAAATATTTTCAAGAATTTTTTTTGTAGTCTGTATGGTCAGCTTTTATCTAATAAATCTTAATGAACCTCTTAAATGTTTCCCAAAACTTCTCATCTACATTGGTAGTTACATTGGCTTTATTTTAATTTTTCCTTCCTACTGAAGTCTTTCTTTTCTTTCCTTTTTTCAATATGAGAATGCAGATTTTCCTTGTAGGACTCTGCAATGTCCACCAGAAACAAAATATTAGGATGTTTTAAAATTGTCATGTTACTATTCTCTGCTTACTAGGGCAATCACATGGCTTAAATTATTCGGAGGATTACTCAGCAATTCAGTTAGAAACAGTGATTGGTCAGTGTTCTTCTTTTATATCTAATGCAATCTGGTTCTAATATGTTGTTTCAAAAACATCCCAGTTCCAAGGAGAATTCTTACCTTGCAGGATTCCAACTCACTCAACAAAAACAACTTTAGGAACATCATCTGAATTGGCATTACCATGTCAATCTTCCCACAAGGCAAAGACTATTGTGTGATTTAGCTACTCACCTGTTTTGGAAGATTTCCAGCTTTATTTTTCTTGTTTCTTTTAAGTGGCTTGTTTTAACAAAATCACCCACAGTTTGAAAAGAAAAGATAAAATGAATGGCAAATTTATGGGAAATCTGGGCTTGACCTAGTGTGGTGGAGAATTTGTTACTATTCTGACCAGAGTGGACATGAGAGTTTGGAGTTCTTTAAGGAGGCATTTCAGCAAAAGTACAATTGAAATGATTAGTGCAGTCATTTGAAAACAATCAACATTTTTTTAGCTTACCTTGTGTCTTTGCGGATTTACCTGTTTATGCACATGGGTAAAGTCAGGTTGACAGACTTGTCAAACTGTGAAAGGCATGTGGTTTAAGGCTTTTTAATGCTTGATGAGGCAGTAACTACGTGAACAAATTCATTCTTGGGATTCGTAAATAAATGCATTAAATGCCTTGACTATTTAATTCACTTGTTCCTAATAATATTTGTTGACATGGAAGATAATAAAGTGTAATGACTCCTAACCTCTTAATGGGAATAATTCTTAACAGCTGTCATTAATATGGAAAGTTTTAGAAAAAGGTTGGGTTTCAGCAACTAATAATAAATGTGCTGTCCTTATCTTGAGAAAAAAAAATAATAATAACCTAGTGTTTGTGTACTCCTTAGAAGCTCTACTTTTAGACTTTTGTGGACTATCTTTTGCTTATCACGTCTACTCTAGATTCCTTAGTATCAGGATGTTAACTGTGAAGACAACCACAAAATGCGATAAAGGAGTTGTATCTGAGAAACTATCTATAAAATTCAAAACACTTTAACGCACCAAATGACTGTCTCCGAATTAATGAATCCAACAACAGAACAAGTTGTCTTTCCAATGTGATTTTCTAACAACAACTCCATTAAGGAATTCAGCAATTGTAAAAGAATATAGCATTTGTCTACATAGAAAAACATAAGTGTGGTTGTAGAAGCCAGTAACTGGATTTTCCTCTGTATCAGTATAACTTCATAGCAAAGATAATATATTTATTATTATTCAGTTAAAACTGGGAGAACTAGAACCTCTGTCACACTTATTTGTTCAATAGTAGCATGAGGCCGCAGTGTGGTTGACTTTTTGATGCTCTTGGTGGCAGAGCTTTTGGAGAAACTTGATCTGGATGGGGAATAAAATCTAAGAATGAAGGAATCATTTGACTTGGGTTTCTTTGAGTCCCTGCTGTGTCCTAAAACTCTCTGAATTGCCAGAAAAAGAGTACATGACTTTGAGTGTATTTAATTTTTGTTTGATTTCTTTAAAAATTGGAAATCTGAACAGATGATAAATCTCTAATTCATCAAATGATTGGTTAGCATGGAGAACTGCTTTTGGATCTTGATGGATGACAGAGAATCTCTCTTTGTGCTATTGTTGTTCTGCCGTGGATCTCCTTCCACAGGCACTTCTCTGTACTTTTCTGTGTAGTAACATTTACAGTGTTTATTCAGTTGTTTTGCTGGAAGGGCTTCTCTCTTCCCTTTTTTCAGTGTGAGGAATTGTTGACCTTTTCTGTACACAGCATTTAATGAGATCCCCTTGCAGCTAAATGAACTGAATGCTGGTCATTCAGGTGATTGGGAAAAAGGCTGTGCAGCCAAACTGTATGACTCAGACCCCAAAGAAACTTGTCCTCTGAAGGAATTGGAATTAGTCCCATGTAATTTGCAATGTCCTTAAATCTGGGCCTTCCATTCTGCATTGTGTCAAAGTGCACCAACTCTTAATAGTCCCTGAGATGGTAGAGATGATTATATCTTAGATAAATCCTTTATAAATTATTTGGGTAGGTAAAGAGAAATAAAGAAAAAAAAAGCCAACATATTTTGTTCATAGCCTTTGAAATCCATATCCAGAAAGTAGTCTTTAAAATCTGTATTATTTTATTGCAATATCATAAATGTCTCTGAGTTCCATATTACTCTGTTATAATGTTACATATTATCACAAGGATTCAGAAATACTCAGGTCAAATTATGGTTGCTAAAACTACCTCCACAGAAAATTCTTGGGTATTAACTTAGAAAGAAATTCGTTCTTTTTCTTATTTTCAGAATTAGAAATGTATTCCACTGTATCTTATCCAAGGGAAAGAAAGAGGGTCTCTATTTTTAAAATAGAGCACTCCTTGTATCTTATCATATTTATCTAAATAGATGGGTATAGTGGTTTTAGAGCTTCACACTTTTCCAGAAAGCATGAGAACTAAATTGTGCCTGTCTTTTTGAGAACATTTATTTTTCAAGTCATGTTCTAACTAGGATGCCATTATGGACATTAAATACACCAAAAACCTTGGCTGATCAGAGTCATACCGATCTTACTTTCTTCATTAAAGATTTACAAAATGCTGAACACTCGCCAGTTCTTAAACCATGCAATCAGGATTAAAGAAGACATGGTTCCTTTCCTTAAAGAGCTTATAGTGGAGAGTAAAATCAGCCAATAGTGAGAACAAAGTACTATGAGTGGTGATAACATAAGGACCACAGAAAAGGGCCATCATACCCCCTTGGTGAGAGTTGAGAAGAGAATGTCAAAAAAGGCTCATTGAATGAAATGATACCTAAGGGCAAATAGAAGATGCTTAACAAAAGAGTGGAGCATAGCAAAAGTTTACCAAGTAAAAGGAAGAGCATATGGAAAGAACCACATGCTAGAGAATATATAGAAAAATACAGTTGTTCAGCAAGATGGGAGAGTGAGCTGCCTTAAGGCAAGCAGGTTGTTTCATTAACTAAACAATTTTGACCCTATTCTAGGAGCAATGAGAGGCTCCTGACAGATTTTAGGGTGCTTTAATAAAACGTGTGTCCTAGATCACTCTGTTTAGAATGGATGGAGGCAAGCAGGATTGGAGGCAACAAGACCATTAAAAGGCAAGAGATGATGGTGGTCTAGATTGGGACAGAATTAGATTGAATGTGAGGGGACAGCTAAGTAGGATGCCTAGGTGTGGGCTAGGTTATCTGGATTGAATTGCAGGGCCAGACTCCTTTTGGAAATGTGATAGTCATGAGTTTTGAGTTTGAAGTTTTCATTTGGATTTTCAATATATTGCATAATTTTCCTTAGGGAAAAAGCATTAGTAAAGAGGTTGTACCCAGTTAGATGATGCTTGCTTGAGAGAGGCAGCATGTGCACGTGTGTGTGTGTGTGTGTGTGTGTGTGTGTGTGTCTTAGTTGCAGACAATAATCCGAGGACATACATGCTTTAGGCAGAAGACAGATGAGCGCAGACCCAAAACACAGATGGTGAGGAAACTGTCTAGCAGGAGCTAGCTGCTGGAAGTTGAGGACCAGACGGTGAAGATGAGGGGCAAAGCACACAGCTGTGAGGATAGGACTGAGCTCTCCGGTGGCTTCGTTCATTCCTCAGCAACTTTGGCTGCACTTCCCAGGCAAAAAGTCCAAGGAGAGGCTGGTAAATGTCCATGGTTTTAGCCCAACCACTGAAAGGCCGGAGATGTAAGTGTTGCCATCGATTGATAAAATAATCTACCCCACATTAAGTGTTTCATGCATGCTTATTAGTAGTAATAGAGTGTCATAAAGACTTCTCCGACGGGAAAGTACCTAAGTAAAATCTTGGAGGGCAAGTGAAAAAGTTGCTAAGATTGGGGAAGCAGGTATTCCAGGTAGAGAAACATTTTAAAGAGCCATATTCCAAATGATAAAAGAATTCTCCCTATATGCCTAGAAATTGTTTAAGTACAGGTTTAAGACATCACAAACAAAATAGGCCTTCAGAAACGAATTCTAATTTGTACAAAGTTATTGGGCAAAATCAAAGTTACTAATACGTTTGTAAAAGATCATAGACATAATCTAAACCAGTGGTTCCCAGGAACAGTCTAGTGCAGTGAAGAGAGGCAGGTTCTGGAGGTGGACTGGCTCAACAGGGACTCTAGCTCCCCACTTACTGGATGTATACCCTCAGGCAAGTTTCTTAACATCTCTGGGCTTAGATTTCCTTGGCTCTAAAAGCAAGATAGCAGCAGTGCTGAGCTCACTTGGCAACTGCTCTCTACACATGCATCACTATTGTTATGTTTTTATTATTCCTAAATTCTCTTCCAGGGATCAATTGGTTTAGGATCACTAAGAGAGGTTTTGTAAAATTGTTTTTGATTCTCCAACCACAGAATTTTTGGTTCAATAGAACAGAGGTAAAACACAGAAACATGAACTTTTGAAATGCATGGGCTAGTCTGGGATCTGGGGCGCATTGTAAGCGAAGAGAGTTGGCCCAGAAGAGATTAAGTGACTTATCTGAGGTGACATAGGAAATAGAGACAGAGACAGAGACAGGTTCAAGAACAAAGTGCACTCACTGTTAGTTCTGGCTTTCTCATCTCCTTCCCCATCCTCATCTTTCTAAGCTTTGGGGAGATATTTTCAGTTAAACAAAATCATTATGTATGGAACACAGAGACTGTATTAAAGGAGCCATAGTAAAAAAGAAATCAATGTATACCCATCGGAAAAATATGCAGCTAGAGGGAGTTTAATCCCAGGTGGTAGACATGTAGGTATATGTAAAATATGGTATAATTGTATAAGAAGACGCTCCTGAAGTGCATAGTGAGCCTAGGCTGACTGGATAAATGTTAGTCATAATGCTAAGTGAGGTATGGTAAGAACATATTGCTCTCTGATAAATACCCAATATGAAGGTGTTTTTCAATTAGAAATTCCTAACTAGAAATTGTCAGGCTACCTATGCCTGTTATAATTTTTATTCCAAAAATCATTTATAAAATAGAGCATGAATTTGGTTTAGATTTTTATTTTATACATAAACTATGTTTATAAATACATATACATGTATACCTATCTCCATCTATTTATCTGTCTGTATGTCTCTATCTATCTATCTATCTATCTATCTATCTATCTATCTATCTATCTGTCATCTATCACAGCAAAAGTTAAAAGAAAATATTAAGAAGTTCACCTCCCCGTTATTATTTCATTCCTTTCCTGAGGGGAAGTTCTTTGCTTTCCAAGGGGATCTGATTTTGAGCAATGCTTTTAACAAAGTTTCTGTTTATATTTTTTCTGAATAAAATGATAAGTACACATTACATACTACTTTTGTTCAATATATATGAAACTATTTGAATAACTCTTCCTAAGAAATATTTCTGGCTTAGAATGGGCCTCTAGTTTCTGGCACATGGTAGAAACTTACTGCATGGTACTTGGGTGAGTGGGTAAATGAATGAATAATCCAGTGAGTCAACCGAGATTATCTGAGGGAAGGCTAGCACTAAGAACTAGGATTGGAGAAGGTAGTTCTGAGAACCTAAGTTGAAGGCATATATGAAGCGCCTCCTCCAAGGTCCTTCACTTCCACAGAACATATATCTGTGCTCAAGGACCACATTCCCAAGAGAGAGCCCCTGATGCCCTCCCCAAGGTGACCACTTCGAATAATAGTCCCATCAAGATTATATCCAATGGGGGTGAGGAGGTTTCCTAAAACACAGTTGGTTTGCTTCTCAGAAGAAAGGAGATGGATGCTGGGAAGGCAGAAACCACGGAGGTCCAATACATCAGTGAGGAGAAAACCCTCCTTTTAAGCTCAAACAAACAACATCAAATTACCAAAGTAAAGAAACGTTAAGATATTGCTTTCTTTGCAGTCAATTTTTAAGCAAATTTGGAAATGTAAGGTATCCACACAAGATTAGTTTATTAGTCCATTCTCACATTGCTGTAAAGAAACACCTGAGACTGAGCAATTAATAAGTATAAAAGGTTTAATTGGCTCATAGTTCCACAGGCTGTACAGGAAGCATGATGCTGGCATCTGCTTGGCTTCTGGAGAGGCTTCAGAAAACTTACAATCATGGTGGGAGACAAAGGCAGAATGAGGTGTCTCACAGGGCAGGAACAGGAGCAAGGGAGTGGGGCAGGGCAGGTGCTACACCCTTTTAAACAACCAGATCTCATGAGAACTATCATGAGAACAGCACCAAGGGGATGGTGCTGAACCATTCAGGAGACATCCACTCCCATGATCCAGTCACCTCCCACCAGCCCCATCTCCAACACTGGGGATTACAATTCAACATGAGATTTGGGTGGGGACACAGATACAAACCATATCAATTAGTAAAGGCTGACCGACAGATAGCATGGAAAAAATAGAAGTCCTAGTCTCCTCTTGTATGGATCCTGAGAAGACATGCTCTGTCGGTTTTATTCACAATAGACTCTGGGTTCTAAGAAGGGCATGGTAGACTGGAGAGCATCTCGGGAGAAAGGTCAAAACAGTGAAGTGCCAAGAAAACGTCTTACTTGGTAAATTTTTGAAAAGACCAGGATAAGAACAGACATTAAAACTTGGATGGGAGAAGTGTCTGATCTATCCAGGAAGCTGGTCAAAGAGTAGTGCCTCAAAGTCAGAAGAAAGCAGCTTTAACCCATCTTTTAGGAACATGGACTTCACAGTGAGATCAACCCATAATAAATCCCAGCTTTTCCACTGGCTGGCCATACAACCTGGGACAAACCACATAATCTCTCCGAGTCCCAAATCTCTTTTCTCTAAAATAAAGATTATTATAGCACCTATCTTAGTACATCTCCATGAAGATTCTATGAGCCAATGGTTATAAAGCCCCAAGTTCTATGCCAGGCATAGGATTAGTATTTCAATGTATGGTAGTTTTTTTTAATTAATTACTTTTTGAAGTAGTCCGTTTCCAGTCACAGGAATGTTAAGCAGAGATTGGATGTTTCCTGCCATCAGAGACTCAATAAAAGGGAAATATGCATCTGACCAGGGTTAAATTTGATAAAGCCTGAGATCTTCATGACCCTTTTGATAGAGAAATAGGACTGTGAATCATAAAAAGCCTAGTAGCAAAACTTAATTGTAGTTAGGAATTTAAGATTTTAAAAATTATATGGGTTATGGTC